>NW_011494604.1:5404895-5428426 GCF_000754665.1 Bison bison bison | reverse complement strand
AAAAATATTTTTGAAGAAAAAGCTCAATTTCTGGTACTGCTGTCTTAAAATGTAAATGGTTCAAAGTATGAAATACTTGACTGTTAAAGTATTACTTTAGTCTTATTAGTATTACTTTAGCCTTGTTAGTCTTAGTATTACTTAAAGTCTTTAGACTGTTAAAGAATACTCTGCATGGTAAACATCAGCGCAGCTCCTTTCTGGGATAATTAGATAGAAACTACTCTACTTTGAAAAGCTGGTTTTGCTCTGGTATTTTTTTTTTCAGACAGCAGTTGTTAAATTTATCCCTAGGATTCTCTCTTTATTGGCTTGAAGGATTGCATTGTTAAATCTCACTAGAGACTGATCAATAATGCTTAAGGACAGCATTGGTTTCTCTATTGTTTTTGAAGTTAAAAATTGTATTTCTTTGAGTTTTCATAACTATTTTAGTAATGTTCTTTTTTGTTGTGATCTTTTATTGCTGGTGGAGTTATATATGGCATAACAGAGATGTGAAGCGTTTTATAATGAGGAGTCTGTCTGAGGCACATTAGTCATTTGAAGGTAGTTGTCTGACTGACTTTGATTCTAGTATCTTCTAATTACTGCTGGAGAAGTGCCTGGAAAATTGAATCAGGGAAAAGTATTGGTAGGCAGCAACCACACAGCCCTTTGTTAATGAAATAGAGAAATTCTCAGTTTCCTCTTATATGAGATAACATAGAACTATAGAATTTTAGAGCCAGAAGAATCAGAGAACATCTCATCCCCAACCCACCCCCCTTCATCTTAAAGATGAAGAAATTGCAACAAAAATGAATAACTTGACCCAGTTTATTTGGCTAATTTGGGTAAGTCTACCTTCTGATTGTAGACATCATAATACCCATTTCACAGTTCTTTTTCTGAACTGTAGTATGTCCTTATATTTTTCTCTTTGGTTAGAAATTTTAGTGTTATGTTACCAGTGTGTCCTTATTTTCCTATTTTATTGTTTTTGTCATTTTCTCTTAGATAATTTCAGTTTCTGTTCCCTGTATTAGATATATCATTTGTACTTACATTAGTCCATTTCAGACTTCCCTGGTGGCTCAGATGGTAAAGCGTCTGTCCACAATGTGAGAGACCTGGGTTCGATCTCTGGGTTGGGAAGATTCCCTGGAGAAGGAAATGGCAACTCACTCCAGTACTCTTGCCTTGAAAATCCCATGGACAGAGGAGCTTGGTGCAGGCTACTATCCATGGGGTCGCAAAGAGTCGGGCACGACTGAGCAACTTCTAGTCCATTTCAGATAGATGTTTAAAATGTTAATCAGTAATATAGTTTCTGTTTCATATTTATTGTATAAAGAATTTTAAGAACCATGTGAAATTTTAAGAGAATTGGCTTCTTATTTAATAACTTTATTTTTCTACTGTCTCATTTATGGTGCTGAGCTATAATTATAAAGCATAGAGTTCTTGAAGTTGATTTGTCTAATTTTATAGGAGACTGTGTAGATTATGGCTGGCTCAGTGTAACCAGTAAAAGTAAATGTTCATTAAGGTTAAATAAATGGACAGTTCTGCATGCTGGAAGTTAATTTCCATATAGATTTTAGTCTGAAAGATCGACTATGCATTGAATTCCATTAAGAATAGTATTGGAAACATTTTAACTTTTATAAAATTGTGAGGCACTGATACCTAGAACGCTTTTTGCATTGCTGGTTTCTGCATCTCCTGAAAGGTGTATTATGGACATAGTAAAGGTATCTAAAATTAATAGGAAAATAATACCCTTCAGACTGCAAATATCAGATCTTATTAATTAGGAATGCAGAGGAGAAGGAAATATGGTTACAAAATGTTAAGTAGGGCTTGGTGCATGGAAAATGCTGTAGTGGTGTTTGAAATCTGTACCCATTCATGGGTGGACTTAGTAAGGGAAAGTTGAGATGTGTCCATCAAGTCCTAGCTTTGATCGACAAAGAGAAAAATCTGTGAGCTAAGGTCAGTTGAAGGCAAGTACTGTTTTGCAGAGAGGACAGAATACCTGAAGATGTTAATCTGAAAATGCAAATAGTTTTGAAATACACTGGTGGATGACAGTTACAAGACTTAAAAAATAATAAGCGTGGCATATTTGGAGATTTGATTTCTTTTCTTTTGAGGGAAAGAAGGAAAGGATGTTCCCGTGTTAGCCATCCATTTATGCTTCATTTGGACAGAAAACCTGCTTAAGTCACCTTTAACTTGATCTCTTATTTCAGTTTCTACTTTAGACTCTTAGGGGCACAGTGTTTGGGACTGAAAAGAGAGTTGGATCATTTAATTCACCTCACATGTTTTACCCAGTTGAAGAGAATCTGCTGACTTGAATTTAAACAAATGCAAACAAAAGTTTTTATTGGACTGTAACTTGAAAAAATGAAAATCATGAAAATATTTTGTCTTACACAAAAACTTAGAGTATTTTTACACAGTGCCCAAATTTTTGGATTAAAAAATAGTCTTTTTCAGACAAAATGGTGTGCATCATGATCTTCTCTCTTTCACTTTGTGTTCACTTTTGCAGGACTATCTTAAAGAGTTACTTTTGCAAAAAGTATTTGAAATTGATCAATTTCCACCTTGGCTTGTCTCTCTTATTCTGTTAAGTAAAAATTTTTGTCTTGGAAAGCATCTATCCACTTTTCTTTCTTGCCCTTTTATTTTTTTAACCGTTGATAACTGATCTAACTCTTGCAAGATTCCCATTGTCAGTTAATATGTAGCCATGTGATTGTTTTTCTTCTATTTCTTCTGATGTAATAAAATAAGAATTAATGCTATTTTTAAAAGTATTAATTAGTATCATAATATTAATTTAGTTAGTATTCCATTTAGTTATAACTTTTTTGGCTTTGGTATATCTTTCTTTTACTTTGAACATATGCCTAGTAATACTAATTCATTTAATTAGTATTCCATTTAATTATAACTTTTTTTGGTTTTGGTATATCTTTCTTTTACTTTGAACATATGCCTAGTGAGATGTTTGGAAATGTTTGTGTAATATTAATGATTGTGGGTGATGGGGATATTTTTTCTTAGTACTTTTCTGTTACTTTCAAAACATAATGAGCATGTGTCATTTTTATAAAAACAAATCCATTCTAAAATAAGAGCAATTACTTTTAGAGATTGTAAGGAGAAGAATATTTGAAAGGAAGCAAAATGCAAGAGTAGGAGAAACTGCCTGATTTAAAGAGAAATTCCAACAGAGGGGGCACGCACATTCTTTTTGTCTGCTCAAACAGGATGCCATAGACTGAGTAGCTTATCAATAACACAGATTTATTTCTTACAGTTCTGGAGAATGGGAAGTCCAAGATCAAATCACTAATAGATTCACTGTGTAGTGAGATCTCACTTTCTGGTTCATCAGTGACCATTTTCTTGCTGTGTCCTCATCACCAGAGAAGGTGTGAAGAAGCTCTCTGAGATTTCTTTTGTACCAGCACTAAAGCCATTCACAAAATCTCTACTCAAGACATAATCACTTCCCAAAGGCCCCATTTGTTAATACTGTCACATTTGGGGTTAGAATTTCAACCTGTGAATTTGGAGAAGGATACATTTAGTCTATGGTAATCCTGTTTGTGATGATACAGTACATTTCAAATGGAGCAAAGATTCAAAGGTTTAAAAAAAACCCATAAAAATAAACTTTTAAATTATTTTTGGATACAGTGAAAGCTTTTCTAAACATGACAACAAAGAAAATCTTGAAAAATTCAAAGAAAAGGTTACTGACTCTGTAGAATTGTAGAATTTCTTTGTGGACTTTACAGAGTTTGATTGTTTGAACTTTGGTTGTAGAATTTCTATATCTCGAAAGATACATGAGGAAATAAGAAATGATACTCTGGGAAGAAATTCCATCACGTATAAAAAAAGGAATGAATTTCTAACCCTTTTAACTCAGGAAACCTCTTATAGGTCAGTAAGAAGAAAAAGGCCAAATTCAATAGGAAAGTGACCAAAGGATAGGAATGGGCAGTTTGGAGGGAAAGAAATATAAATGGACCAATGAACCTATGAAGAGATGGTCAGTGTAACTTAAAAAAAATGAACAGAATATTTTTCACTAACTTGACTGTCAAAGATTCAGTATGAGGAAACAGAAACTCTTATACTGTTGGTAGGAGAATACTGTGTATAACAATTTTTAAAGATAGCTTGACAGTAAATATTCATATCCTTTGATCCAGTATATGTCATGGATGGACTCACAAACTGTTAATATATATTAAAAATATATGTACATTACAGTATTACTTATAAAATTAGTAAAAAACAAAGCAATCTAAATGATTATTAGTAAGAAACTGGATAAACATGTTATTGTACAGCCACTTAATGCAATATAAAGTAGCACGCGTAAAAATACAAGTCTCTATATCTCCTATATGTTATTAAATGATTGAAAGCAGGTTGCAGATCGAAAAATATAGTGTGACTCTGTGATAAAAGAGTTAATTTAGGTAGATTAAAAAGAAATTCTTTATGATTATACAGTAGAGGTGACGAATAGATTCAAGGGATTAAATCTGGTAGAGTCCCTGAAGAATTATGGACAAAGGTTTGTAACACTGTACAAGAAACAGTAACCATAAGCAAAGTGGTTGTCTGAGGTGGCTTTACAAATAGCTGAGGATAGAAGGGAAGTGAAAAGCAAGGCAGAAACGAACAATAGATTCAACTGAATGTAGGGCTCTAGAGACTATCAAGGAGAGAGAAGGCTTTCTTTGAACAGTGCAAAATAGAGGGAAACAATAGAATAGGAAAGATTAGAGCTCTCTTCAAGAAAATTGGAGATATCAAGGAAACATGTCATGCAAAGATGGGCACGGTAAAGGACAGAAATGATAAGGACCCAACAGAAGCAGAAGAGATTAGAACAGGTGGCAGGACTATACAAAAAAGGTCTTAATGACCAGGATAACCATGATGGTGTGGTTATTCACCTAGAGCCTAGATATCCTGGAGTGTGAAGTCAAGTGGGCCTTAGGAAGCATCACTACAAGCAAAGCTAGTGTAGCTGATGGAATTCCAGCTGAGCTATTTCAAATCCTAAAAGATGATGCTGTGAAAGTGCTGCACTCAATATGCCAGCAAATTTGGAAAAGTCAGCAGTGGCCACAGGACTAGAAAAGGTCAGTTTTCATTCCAATTCCAAAGAAGGACAACGCCAAAGAATGTTCAGACTACTGCACAATTGCACTCATTTCACATGCTAGCAAGATAATGCTCAAAATCCTTCAAGCTAGACTTCAACAGTATGAAAACCAAGAACTTCCAGATACAGCTGAGTTTAGAAAAGGCAGAGGAACCAAAGATCAAATTGCCAGAGTACATTGGATCATAGAAAAAGCTAAAGAATTTCAGAAAAGCATCTCTGCTTCATTGACTACGCTAAAGCCTTTGTGTGGATCACAACAAACTAGATAATTCTTCAAGAGATGGGAATACCAGACCACCTTACCTGCCTCCTGCAAAACCTTTGTGCAGGTCAAGAAGCAACAGTTAGGACTGGACATGGAACAACAGACTGATCCAAAATTGGGAAAAGAGTACATCAAGGAATGTTGTCATCCTGCTTATTTAACTTATATGCAGAGTACATGCGAAATGCAGGGCTGGATGAATCACAAGCTGGAATCAAGATTGCCAAGTGAAATAACAGTCTTATGTATGCAGATGATACCACTCTAATGGCAGAAGGTGAAGAGGAACTAGAGCTGCTTGATGAGGGTAAAATAGGAGAGAGAAAAAGCTGGCTTAAAACTCAGCATTCAAAAAACTAAGATCTTGGCCTCTGATCCCATCACTTCATGGCAAATAGAAGGGAAAAAAGTTAGAAGCAGTGACAGTGACTGCAGCCATGAAATTAACAGATGCTTGCTTCTTGGAAGAAAAGCTATGACAAAACTAGACTGCATATTAAAAAGCAGAGACATCACTTTGCCAACAGAGGTTCATATAGTCAAAACTAGGTTTTCTGTCATGTACGGATGTGAGAGTTGGACCATAAAGTCCAACCGCTGAAGAATTGATGTTTTTGAACTGTGCTGGTGGTGAAGACTCTTGAGAGTCCCTTGGACTGCAAAGAGATCAGATCAGTCAATTCTAAAGAAAATCAACCCTGAATATTCATTGGAAGACTGATGCTAAAGCTCTAATACTTTGGCCACCTGATGTGAAGAGCTGACTTCTTGGAAAAGATCCTGATGCTGGAAAAGATTAAAGGCCGGAGGAGAAGAGGGCAGCAGAGGATGAGGTGGTTAGATAGCATCACTGACTCAATGGACATGAATTTGAGCAAACTGTGGAAAATTCTGAAAGAGATGGGAATACCAGACCACCTGACCTGCCTCTTGAGAAACCTATATGCAGATCAAGAAGCAACAGTTAGAACTGGAGATGGAACAACAGACTGGTTCCAGATAGGAAAAGGAGTACGTCAAGGTTGTATATTGTCACCCTGCTTATTTAACATATATGCAGAGTACATCATGAGAAGCGCTGAGCTGGAAGAAGCACAAGCTGGGATTAAGATTGCCGGGAGAAATATCAATAACCTCAGATATGCAGATGACACCACCCTTATGGCAGAAAGTGAAGAAGAACTGAAGAGCCTCTTGATGAAAGTGAAAGAAGAGAGTGAAAAAGTTGGCTTAAAGCTCAACATTCAGAAAACTAAGATCATGGCATCCGGTCCTATCACTTCATGGCAAATAGATGGGGAAACAGTGGAAACAGTGGCTGACTTTATTTTTCTGGGCTCCAAAATCCCTGGGAATGATGATTGCAGCCATGAAATTAGAAGACGCTTACTGCTTGGAAGGAAAGTTAAGAGCAACCTAGACCGCATATTTAAAAGCAGAGACATAACTTTGCCAACAAAGGTCCGTCTAGTCAAGGCTATGGTTTTTCTAGTAGTCATGTATGGATGTAAGAGTTGGATTATAAAGAAGGCTGAGCACTGAAGAATTGATGCTTTTGAACTGTGGTGTTGGAGAAGACTCTCGAGAGTCCCTTGAACTGCAAGGAGATCCAACCAGTCCATCCTAAAGGAGATCAGTCCTGGGTGTTCATTGGAGGGACTGATGCTAAAGCTGAAACTCCAATACTTTGGCCACCTGATGCAGAGAGGTGACTCATTTGAAAAGACCCTGATGCTGGGAAAGATTGAGGGCAGGAGGAGAAGGGGACAATAGAGGATGAGATGGTTGGATGGCATGATCGACACAATGGACATGAGTTTGGGTGGGCTCCGGGAGTTGGTGATGGACAGGGAGGCCTGGTGTGCTGCTGTTCATGGTGTTGCAAAGAGTCAGACATGACTGAGCGACAGATCTGAACTGAACTGGGAGATAGTGGAGGACAGGGAAGCCTGATGTGCTGTAGGATATGGGGTCACAAAGAGTCAAACATGACTTAGCAACTGAACAACAATAGAGCAAACATAATACACAGGAAATCCACTTTCAGTAATGTAGTCTTGTTTTCAGTTGTCTCTGCTGTCTTTCGGTCCCCCTTTTCAGCCCTTGTGAGTTCATTTTTATGGGAGCAAAATTACCTGACTCAGTGGTATAGGGAGGATATCTCTTTTCCCTTTCTGTTTGACCTTGTATTTAATGCTGTAAAATAATCCACCTGCTTTAATTTGAGTTAGGAGATAGTAGAGTTAAAGCATATATTTAGTCTACCAGGTTTAATCTGAAGTCTTCTAAACAGTAACTTTATACGTTTATGGAAGTACTATGTAATATTCATACGTAAAGGTCCACAAATTATAAATGTATAGCTTGATGAAAGGAGAAGGCAATGGCACCCCACTCCAGTACTCTTGCCTGGAAAAATCCCATGGACGGAGGAGCCTGGTGGGCTGCAGTCCATGGGGTCGCAAAGAGTTGGACGCGACTGAACGACTTCACTTTCACTTTTCACCCTCATGCATTGGAGAAGGAAATGGCACCCCACTTCTCTTGCTTGGAGAATCCCAGGGACAGAGGAGACTGGTAGGCTGCCGTCTCTGGGGTTGCACAGAGTCGGACATGACTGAAGCAACTTAGCAGCTTGATGAATTACTGCATTGTGAATATATCAGGTCAGGGGAAAAAATGGAATGACTGCTAATGGGTTCTGGAATTAGACAGTGATAATGGTTGCAAAACTCCGTGAATATACTAAAAACCACTGAATTGTGCACTTTAGAATTTGGTGAATTTTATAGTATGTCCTTTATATTTCAATTTTAAAAAAGAAATATACCAGTACCCCCAAATCTCCCTCTTCCCTTTTGTGTTCACCACCTACTCCCCTTTCCTCAAAGGGCTATCTTAATTTCCAACACCATAGATCAGTTTTGCCTCTCTTAAAAGTATATATTAAGTCATATAGTATGTACTCTAACTTCTTGTATCTAGCTTTTTTTCAGGTGTGAATTTCATTCATAATTTGAAGTTTTTTGTTTATTTCTGCTGTTTAATATTCCATTTTATGATACAACCACACTGTATTTATCCATTCTGTTGATGATGAATATTCGACTTGTTTCTAGTTTTGGGTTAGTGCTGCTTTGAATATTCTTTTATGGTTATATCTGCTATAGCACAGTTTTTAACTTCTTAAAAATCACCATACTTTGCAAAGGTGTTCAATAAAAATCACAGGGCTTATATATTTAGAAAATGGAGGACTCAAAACTTAAAACTTGTAGGTACCACATATACCAAAGCTAAGGACCTAATGAAAATGGCAGCACGGTTTGCAAATGTTAAATGATTAAGAAATGCATAAATTACAATATATATGACATTTTACCATGAAAAAAAATCTTGCTTGATATGGGAGTGTGTGTCCTGGTTGAGGCTTGTGAGTTATTGTGAAGTGCTGGTGAGGAGATTGATCTGAAAGTACAGGAGAAGTTACACCACCAGTGTGACTCATAACATTCTAACTAAAGCCTGAAATATGAACATTTTATGTATTCCTATGTGTCTTTTTCCATCTGGGTTCAATTTTCTGTCCTTACCTAGTGTTTCTCATAGATTGGATTGTGCATAAGCAAATGTGAAATTTGTGCTTTGATCATATTGTTCCCTAATACATCAGTTGCATTGGAACAAATTTATATTTTTAGAATAACACAGCAGAACTGTGTATATTTTTTGGGCACCTGTGTATGCGTTTCTGTTGCTTATATACCCAATTGTGAAAATGATATGTTTAGGTTTAGTACATAATGGAAACAGTTTTGCAAAATGATTATACCTGTTTTTATTAATATAGTTGCCACTAGTATGTGTAAGTTTCATTTTTCATGTAATGGTCAACACTTGTTATTAGTCTTTTTATTAATAATTTCATCCATTCTGGTAGGTGTGTACTGGTACTTCATAGTTGTATTTGCACTTCTTCATTAACAAGATTAACAAACACCTTTTCATATGTTTACTGTTCATTTTGCTATCTTTTTTGAAGTGTTCAAGTTTTTAACACTTTTTCCTGAGTTATGTTTTCTATCTTACTGATTTGTAGGAGGTCTCTATCTGGAATGATTCCTTTGTCAGGTATATGTATAATATGTATTTTTTTTCCCCTCTCTGAAGCATTCTTTTTAATCTTTTAATTATCAAGTACAATCTTTTAATAATCAATATTTCTTTTATATAGTTCAATTTATGCTTAATGCTTTTTGTGCCCTTTGAAGTGTTTTCCAACTCTTAGGTCATAAAGATATTCTACTGTATTATTTGTTAGAGGCTTTTATTTTGGCTTTCACATTTACATCTAATTTGTGCTGCAGTTTGCAAAGTTTCACATGAATCAGCATTCCAGTATGTCTCATTCTTGCCACTCTAGTCTAAACCATCCTCATTTTTTTGCCTAGATTCTTGGCCTGTCTGTGTTCACACTTTCCCATTTTGAATTTATGACCATTTATTTACAGGATTATCTTTATAAAATGCAAATTATGTCATTACCTTTGATTAGATTTCCATTCCTTTCAGAATGAAGTAGAAAATCCCTCATGAGACTCAAATCCCAAATTGTTTGGCCACTGCCTGTTTCTCCACTCATCCTTTATAATTCTTTTCTTCTTTGGTCACTGGTCATTTTATTTTGAATGTCAATTCATTTAGTCAACAGATACTGAGTACCTATTGTATATCATGCATTTATCTAGTAGGTTAGAAGGTGATAAGTGATAAGAAGAAAGAAAGAGTAGGGGATTAAGAGGAACAGGGATGCCAGATTGTGTGTGGGGGAGATGCTTTGCAATTTTCAATAGGGTATTTATGATAGGCCTGATTGAGGTGATACTTGTGTAAAGAATTGGAAGTTAATCCAACTGTTGGAGGGATAACCAGTATAAAGACCAAGGCAAGAAGAAGGCTGGAATATATGAGAAATAGCAGTATGGCCAGTGGGGCTAGAGCAGAGTGAGTAAGGAGCAGTGGGAGATAAGGTCAGAGTGTAAGACAGGGGCAGATCATGTGAAGCATTTGCAAAGTTTTGGAGCAGAGGAGTGGCATCATTTAACCTAACCTTTAAAAGGATCATCCAGGATGTTTTGTTGAAAATTCACTGTAGTAAGGGTAGAGCAGGAGGCCTGTTAGGAATCTGTTTCAGTAATACAGTTAAGGATGGATATATGTGATAATGGAGTTGCCAAGTGACTGAATTATGAGATATTTTGTAAAATGAAAAGAACAGACCAACAAACATTCATGTAGAGTCAACATTTACTAATATTTTATAACATTTGCCTTTTCTCTGTATGTGTATTTGGGGAATCTATTTGAAAATCAGGCATAGACATCATGCACTTAACTTGTAAAAACTTCATATGTCTCCCAAAGTCAAACATTCTCCTGTGTAACTTTAAACTATTATCACACCTAAGAAAGTTAATAAATATTATTAAACTATCTCTCCAATCCACAATTGATTCTGATCTATCTTTTAGGACTTTTAAAAAGCCAGTTAAGATTCATGTACTGAATTTAATCATTAAGTCAATTTTTATCTGAATTTCCTTGATAACAGAACTTGAGGCAGAGAGCTAATGCTTTATTAGGTACTTTATTTAGAGAGTTCATTCACTCCTAGGGAGCACAAGTAAGGGAAAAGGTGAATAATCTGGAAATAAGGAAAAACTAATACAAGGATGCTTCCTGCTGCTAAGTGTGACTGATTGCTGAATCTTGGGTATAGCATCTCTGAGAAGCCATAGAGAATTTCTTCTGGCTTCTGGTGACCATCAGTTCCCCTGTACTTCAGGGTTGTGGATTTGTGGGTGCGGGGGATATGGTATTTGGTTTTACAGGAAAGCTGCAAGTAAGAAGGTGAGAGGGTGAACTGTGGACGACAGGCCAGAGGCACGAGGTGTTGCCAGGGCGGCTCAGGATGAAAAGCAGATGTGAAGGTCTGGGGGCAGGCAATGCAGTGAGTCAGGAGGGCACATACCAAACCTGGTACATTGTCTTTACTCACTTAAAATCTAGGGGAATGGCCTCCCCATCTTTTTTTACCCCTTTAAATGGCTTTTTGAAGAGACCATGCCAGTTGTCTTACAGTATAATACATAGTGTGATTTGTTCAGCAATCTGTTTTTTCATGTTACGTCATTTCAGTAAGTCTTACATTTCTGATAACAGAAGTTAGATGTCAAGGTTGATTAGACTCATTTTTGGTAAGCAGACTTCATAATGATATATAGTACTTTAGATTGCATCACAGCAGGAAGCATATGATATTAGGTTGTTGCACTTGTGATGATTAAGTATGATTACTTAGAGGTGGTGATCTCCAGATCCTCCTTGTACAGTTATGATTTTCTTTTTGTAGTTATTAAGTATCTTTGGGGGTAGCAATTTAGCACCTTGTATTGAGTAAATATTTACCTGATTCGCCCATTAATGATCTTTGCCTACATCACTTAATTCCATTAGAAGTTTCAAAATGTGTTGATTATCCTTTCTAATTTTATCATTCCATTTGTATTTATTAGTTGGTGTTCTTCTGTAAAAAGTACTTATCCCCATCAGTTAGGGTTGAAACTTTCTCCTAAAAAGATAGGGTAAAGCTTATATTTTCTTTTAATGACCAGTTTTTAGAGTAGTTTATGTGATGGTCCCCTGCAGAGGTGACTAAATAGCCCTACACCCACACTTTATTCTTGCTGTTCTGAATAAAATTATCACTATAAAAAGAAAACACAACAACTATCACTATGGCATGAAGGATGTCACTTACTTAGTGTTTACAGTCTATCTCAGTTATTTGGTTCAGTCAGTTCAGTTCAGTCGCTGAGTCATGTCTGACTCTTTGCCACCCCATGGACTGCAGCATGCCAGGCCTCCCTGTCCATCACCAACTCCTGGAGTTCACTCAAACTCATGTCCATCGCGTTGGTGCTGCCATCCAGCCATCTCATCCTCTGTCGTCCTCTTCTCCTCCCTCCTTCAATCCCTCCCAGCATCAGAGTCTTTCCAGTGAGTCATTGCATCAACTGGCCAAAGTACTGGAGTTTCAGCTTCAGCATCAGTCCTTCCAATGAATATTCAGGACTGATTTCCTTTGGGATGGACTGGTTGGATCTCCTTGCAGTCCAAGGGACTCTCAAGAGTCTTCTTCAACACCACAGTTCAAAAGCATCAATTCTTCGGCACTCAGCTTTCTTTAGAGTCCAACTCTCACATTCATACATGACCACTGGAAAAACCATAGCTTTGACTAGATGGACCTTTGTTGGTAAAGCAATGTTTTTGCTTTTTAATATGATGTCTAGGTTGGTCTTAGCTTTTCTTCCAAGGAGCAAGCCTCTTTTAATTTCATGGCTGCAGTCACTATCTGCAGTGATTTTGGAGCCCCCTAAAATAAAGTCTCTCACTGTTTCCATTGTTTCCCTATCTATTTCCATGAAGTGATGGAACTGGATGCCATGATCTTAGTTTTCTGAATGTTGAGCTTTAAGCCAACTTTTTCACTCTTCTCTTTCACTTTCATCAAGAGGCTCTTGAGCTCTTCACTTTCTGCAATAAGGGTGGTGTCATCTGCATATCTGAGTTTATTGATATTTCTCCTGGCAATCTTGATTCCAGCTTGTGCTTCATCCAGCCCAGCGTTCTCATGATGTACTCTGCATATAAGTTAAATAAGCAGAGTGACAGTATACAGCCTTGATGTATTCCTTTCCAGATTCGGAACCAGTCTGTTGTTCCATGTCCAGTTCTTGACCTGCATACAGATTTCAGCTATTGCTCTTTGGATACTCAGATTACTCCAAATGTGGAGGATCTCTTGAAGGCATCCCTCCATGTCCTTTTGACATGCATACATTTGTCTTTGAGTATGTTCTTGCATGCTGGCACAGTTCTCTCAAGTTCATTTTGAATTTTCACTGCCCCAGAACTAGAATCAGTTGGAATAGTGACTTCTGTTTCTCTCTTCCTTCTGAATGCCTTTTCTTTGCAATATTATCTTTGGTATGTAAGAGTAAAGAGGCAGGTGACAGAGCCTTATCTTTAGTCTTTTGCATCAGAATTAGTAATATAAAATTTGAGAAACATTACTGGTCTAAACATATTATAGTATTAATTTTTAAACTGGTACATTGTGTTCTTTCTTCCTTTTTTAAAAAAAAATGTTCACATGTTCCATAGGAAAGCATTATAAAAATCTTACTTTCAACTTGTGTAGTTTTAAAGGGCCCCTTCACATACATTATTATATTTTGAGATGTTACAGGATTATGGATTCTTGCCTATTAGTAATCTCCTAATATATATGAGTTAAGTCAGATTTTGGTCTTTAGTACTTAGAGCTGATACTCGCTTTAAAATTCAGTGAACTGTAATTCAGGGATGTTGTGACTGCCTAAACTTACAATATTATCATTTGGAAAAACTGAGATTAGAACTTAAAATTTCAGACTTTAAGGCAGATATTTTTCTCTGACTTAATTTAATAAACTTGCTTAGTAATTGGATTTGTTACCTAGACAATGAAAATACCACACTATAATTAATAAAATAAGAGAAAAATTAGTAATTTGAATTTACAAGCTGGGTTTAGAAAAGGCAGAAGAACGAAATTGCCATCATCCATTGGATCATAGAAACAGCAAGAGAATTACAGAAAAACATTTACTTCTGTTTCATTGACTACGTTAAAGCCTTTGACTGTGTGGATCACAACAAACTATGGAAAATTCTTAGAGATGGGAATACCAGACCACCTTCCCTGCCTCCTGCAAAACCTGTATGCAGGTCAAGAAGCTCCAGTTAGAACTGGACATGGAACAACAGACTGATTCAAAATTGGGAAAGTAGTATGTCAAAGCTGTATATTGTCACCCTGCTTGTTTAACTTCTATGCATGCAAAATGTTGGGCTGAATGAAGCACAAGCTGAAATCAAGATTGCCAGGAGAAATACCAATAATGATACCACCCTTATGGTCGAAAGTGAAGAGGAACTAAAGAGCCTCTTGATGAAAATGAAAGAGGAGAGTGAAAAGGCTGGCTTAAAACTCAAACATTCAAAAAATGAAGATCATGGCATACAGTCTCATAACTTCATAGCAAATAGAAGGGGAAACAGTGGAAACAATGACAGACCTTATTTTCTTGGGCTCCAAAATCACTGCAGTTGGTGACTGCAGCCATGAAATTAAAAGACACTTGCTCCTTGGAAAAAAAGCTATGACAAATCTAGACAGTGTTTTTAAAAGCAGAGACATTACTTTGCTAGCAGAGGTTTGTCTATTCAAATTCAGTACTTTGGTACCATCTATCCTGTAACTCTATATCCCTAATGCACACCTCCATTTCAGTTCTTACTATGTGCTTTGGAAGACAGCTGACCAAATTTTATAGCACAACTTCATAATTTTTTCACATATTTGAATTCCTGCCTTCAGAGTAGTTGATAATCATATGTATTGGTGCTCAGCTTGTTTTCCTCTGTCCTTCATCAGTGTCCTCAAGATTTTTATCCTTGTTAACTAATACTCTGTTTTTCTAGCAGAATGTCTCTCTCTCTCATTACATCCTGGAGACAATAGTTGGAACTCCCTCTCTCTGCCACCAGATTTACAGTGCTGTCTCATTTAATTCCAGTTTTTAAGTGGTGTGAGTGTGTAAAACTTGAAATAATGCATAACCCTTGCTGCTGCTGCTGCTAAGTCGCTTCAGTCGTGTCCGACTCTGTGCGACCCATAGATGGCAGCCCACCAGATTCACCCGTCCCTGGGATTCTCCGGGCAAAGAACACTGGAGTGGGTTGCCATTTCCTTCTCCAGTGCATGAAAGGGAAAAGTGAAAGGGAAGTCGCTCAGTCGTGTCCGACTCTTAGCGACCCCATGGACTGCAGCCTACCAGGCTCCTCCGTCCATGGAATTTTCCAGGCAAGAGTACTGGAGTGGGGTGCCATTGCCTTCTCCGGCACAACCCTTAGAGACCCTGTAATTGAAAAGTTTCATCAAGACCAAAGCTGACAGGTGTGTGTACTAAGTGACGTGTGTATTATATGTTTCTGCAGGTGATTTTGATGACCTCTATGCTGTTATTTTATATTCACTGTTACGTAATTTTTATGTTCTTATGTTTATATCTATGACAGTCTTATTTCAGTGTGTAAATGGTAGATGCCAGTTCTAGAACCAAAGGAAATACCACTAAAATAATAACTTTTAAATGGAAGTGAAATATAATGAAATGCTATGAGAGAAGTGGAACAACTGCCATATTATGCCAAGCTGTTAATCTAGGAGAAAACTTGGCAAAATATTATAGTTACTAAGAAAATAAAAATCTGTTAAAGCTTAAGTGTACCACAATAGTTACAGATTCATGCTCTGCAAGAAGGCATCCCCAGTTTTAAATTATGAGTTTTGATTATAAGACATTTTCAGTAACTCATTTAAATAATTTTATTTGTTATCCATATCTGCATCTGTTACCATCTTCAGTATTAGAGCATTACTATCACCTCATATGCTCTTAAACAAATTCCCCCTTGTGTTTCTCCAAATGTGAAAAATGTGGGGATTTTGAGTTGGAATAAAATGCATATATACATTTTTCCCAGTAAAGTGTATGGATATTTAAAGTAACCCTCCCCATTTGTTTGGATTACCAAAGTAATACATGCTCACCACAGAAATTTCCAGCTTTATAGAAATACGTTTTCAGTTATGTGAAAGTCACTGTCTCAGATAAATATTGAAAACTTCTATTGCACTGTTGATCTTTTTATCTTTTGAAATCTCATTCTCTCCACTCCTCATGTAATCTCTATAACCTTATCCTCTCTTGGACCTTTGTTTCCTTTTTCCGTTTACCCTATAAATACATTCAAAGATTCCATTGAAAGAAAACAGACAAATAGGAAAAGTTCTCAGTAGGACCCTGTAGTATTCCTTCTCTTCCTAGTAAAGTTTCTTGAAAAAAGTAGTTTATATTTTTCCATTCTGTCCTTCTCATTCCCAATATTCTGTAATTGGCTTCTTAAAAAAAAATATTTTTAATTGAAGGATAATTGCTTTACAATATTGTGTTGATTTCTGCCATACA
This sequence comes from Bison bison bison, assembly GCF_000754665.1. NCBI lineage: Eukaryota > Metazoa > Chordata > Mammalia > Artiodactyla > Bovidae > Bison > Bison bison. Next base: position 5,411,829 of record NW_011494604.1, on the reverse strand, counting down.
TCAACATGAATCAGCCATAGGTATAAAAATATGGATGGCTTCATGAATTTGCATGTCATACTTGTGCGGGGGCCATGATAATCTTCTCTGTATGGTTCCAGTTTTAGTATATGTGCTGCTGAAGCCAGCACTGTAACCTGGCTTCTGATGCTTCTTTTCCACAGGAATTGCTATCTTTTTCAGTTATTTACTTAAAAAAAAAATCTGATTACAAAGATAATTCAGGCATATCTTAAAACATATATGTACAGAGAGGTGTACATTGTTGAACGTCAGTCCTTTTTAAAATATTCTTTCATTGAGACAACCACTTTCAACCATTTGATATATATTTATTCAACAAATTCTGTATGTTAATAAGTATATAGTATATTATTTAGCTCTTATATATTTAAAATGAGAACTGTGTATCGTTCCGTAAGAATTTTCTTATATGTCTGTGTTTAGATCTGTTGCATTACATTATAAATATAGGGCAGATTGCCTAACTGCTTTTAGTTTCTTCATCTATAAAGTGAAGGTGAAAACAGAGCTCCTTTCCTTTGGTGCTTTTATGTATGAGATGGGATGGTGGTGGTGTGAGCATGCTCAGTCATGTCTGATTCTTTGCGACCCTGTGTACTATAGCCCGCCAGGCTCCTCTGCCCATGGAATTTTCCAGGCAAGAACACTGGAGTGGGTTGCCATTTCCTACTACAAGGGATCTTCCCAACCCAGGGATCTAACCCGCCGCTCTGGCATTTCCTGCATTGGAAGGTGGATTCTTTACCACTACCACCATCTGTAAGAGAGTGTATGAGGGGAATAATTTATGTAAAACTTAAATCAGAGTCTGATATAAAGTGAAGTTCTCAGTAAATGGTAGATTTATAAAATAATCTTACTGTTTTTATTAAAATGTTGCATACTCAGTAATTTATCAGTATAGCAAAGGATAAAGAACATAAAATCCCTCTTCAGTGTTGCTAGCCCTTTGCCTTTGCTCAGTCACTGAGTTGTGTCTAACTCTCTGTGGACTGTAACCTGCCAGGCTCCTCTGTCTATGAGATTTTCCCAGCAAGAATTGGAGTGGTGCCATTTCCTTCTGCAGGGGATCTTCCTGATCCTGGAATCTAAACCATGTCTCCCGCATTGGCAGGTGGATTTTTTACCTTCCCTGATTTCTTTTGGTGGTGTTTGCTACAATCTGCTTTTGAAAATTTTTTGTCTTCTTGGCAACTGTCTTGTTGATTATCTTCTTTTTGTGTGTTACTAGAAAAAAAAGATTATAGTTACACAGAAATCTGAAGAGACTATTTTGAATCTCCATGTACCTGTTATCTAGGGATTTCCATGATGGTTCAGCAGGTAAAGAATCTGCCTGCAGTGCAGGAGACACAGGAGACACAGGTTCAATCCTTAGTTTGGAAAGATCGCCTGGAGGAGGAAAATGGCAACCCACTCCAGTATTCTTGCCTGAAAATTCCATGGACAGAGGAGCCTGGCAGGCTACAGTCAGTGGGGTCCCAAAGAGTAGGACAAAACTGGGCAACTGACACATGCATGCATGTACCTGTTACCTAGCTTAAGAAAAGGAAATGTTATATAGTTGACGATCTTTTATTTTCCATCCTGATTACCTTCTCTGCTTCATCCCCCAGAATGAATCACTGTCCTGAGTTTGATGCTTGCCATTCCTTTACGCTTTCCACTGTACAATTTTCTTCATGTCTTTGGGATTTGTGGAGTTTCTTGGATCTGTGTTTATAGTTTTTGCCAAATAATGGAAAGTTTTTATCCATTATTTCAATAATATTGTTTTCTGTTACCCTCTCTCTTCTTTTTTTTTTTTTTTTTAGGGACTGTATAAACAGGCGTTCATTGGGTTGATTGAATTTGTCCCATAGCTCATTGATGTGATTCATGTTTTTTTAGTCTTTTTTCCTCTATGTGTTGTATTTTGGACAGTTTCTGTTATGTTTTCACTTCATTAATTTTCTGAAGGGTTAATCTCATTTAATCAGTTTTTTTTAAGGTATTTGAATTTTTATCTCTAGAAGTTTAATTTGATTCCTTTTTTATTTTCCATGTCTCATTAAGATGTTCATGCATGTGCTCGCTTCGGCAGCACATATACTAAGATGTTCATGCTTTCCTCTGTATTCATGAACATATGGGATAGGTTTATAATAATTTTAAAATATCTTTGAGTGCTAATTCTGTCATCTGTCGTTTGGATTTTTATTTGTTTGTTTCTATTGACGTATAGTTGATTTATGATATTGTGTTTCAGGTGTGCAGCATAGTGATTCTTTTTTCTTTTTGCAGATTATACTTTATTATAGGTTATTATAAGATATTGGGTATGCTTTCCTGTGCTATACAGGTAAATCCTTGTTACTTACCTGTTTTATGTTTAGTACTAGTTTGTTAATCCCATATCCCTAATTTGTTTGTCCCTCTCCCCCTCTTCACTCCCTTTTGGAAACCATAAATTTGTCTTTGGTGTCTGTTAGTCTTGTTTCTGCAGGTCTGGGTTCTTTTTGTTGATTGCCTTTTCTCCTCTCCAGGTTATATTTACCTCTTCTTTGTATACCTGATAATTTTTTAAATTAAATTTGGCAGATGTTATAAATTTTACCTTTTCAGGTCCTCAGCATTTTTGTGTTCTCTTAAATATTCTTGAGATTTGGTTTGAGATACAGTTAAATTACTTGGAAAGAGCTTGCTCCTTTTGAAACTTGCATTCAGTCTTTTTTTAGTGGGACCAAGCACCCTTCAGTATAGGGTTAATTTTGTCCCAGTACTCTTCTGAGTACTCCACCCAGAGCCTGTATATTAGGAGTTTTTCCATTCTTCTTAGCCCTTTATGAGTTTTGGGATTGTTCCACCTAGGGTTCTTTCCTCAGCCTCAAGTTTCCTTATATATATGACTAATGGGTATAATAAAGACTCAAGAAGAACTCTGCAGATCTGTGGATCTCGTGCTATGCACCTCTTCTCTCTGGTACTCTTATCTGTGAATTTTAGACACCTTGACCTTCCTGAATTCTAAACTCTGGCTCCTTATCTTAGATTGCTGGACTTTGTTTAGTTTCCCCATCCTTCTGCTGCAGTGTGGAAACTTTTTCCAGGCAGTTTCTGGGCATTTATGGGATTTTGTTCAGTATCTGAAAATCATTATTCCTTATTTGTCCTATTTTTTAGTTGTTTTAAGGTAGGAGAGTTAAACTGTTCCCTATTACTCTATTATGGTTGGAAACAATTGCCTATATAGACAGCTATTGATTTTCTAAAATACTGTTAAATATCTTTTGTGCCTGAATATTAGATGAGGTGTTGACATCCCAAAGGCTTGTATTTGAAACCTCTAAGGTTGCTCATATTATAATTATCAATATTATCAATATTATAATATTTATAATTATCAATACTATAAATTTTTAAAGTTAGAAGTTTATAATTTATAAAGTTATAAGTTATCAATATTTTGCACAGCAAATGACTATTTAAGAAGATATTGACTTGAAATGTCCTTAATCACTGTCAGTTTGGATGTTTGTAAAAGATGCAGTGAGTGTAGAAGTTAACACAGATTAAATAATTATTCCTGAGTATGACCTTAAAAACTGCAGGCATTGGATAGTATGTGTAAGCTTTTTTTGAAAATTAAAAAGTATACTAAAGAATAATATAGTAAGTGATTATATTATAGAGGTTATAATATATACTGAGAAAACAAATAGGGAAAATCAATTAGTATCTGTGAATAGGTACTAACAGTGATTTGAGATATGTAAGGTGATATATTAATACATGGATTAAAAGTGCTGTATCTAAACAACTTAGATGGAAGTGAAATTGAGCAAAATGAAGAATTAATTTAAACAGTGGTTGTAGTTATAATCATGACCCTAACATTTAAGGTGAATGTGAAGTTTGACCAAAATTGTTTTCTGAATGTGAGTAGAATAAAACAGTATTTTAGATATATTTTTAATAATATGTTGTTAAATATTTATATGTTAATTGAGTCAGTTTGAAGTTTCATCTGAATTTGCCTAAGAATGCAACCCATTCCAGTACTCTTGCCTGGAAAGTCCCGTGGATGGAGGAACCTGGTAGGCTGCAGTCCATGGGGTCGCTAAGAGTCGGACATGACTGAGTGACTTCACTTTGACTTTTCACTTTCATGCATTGGAGAAGGAAATGGCAACCCACTCCAGTGTTCTTGCCTGGAGAATCCCAGGGACGGGGGAGCCTGGTTGGCTGCCGTCTATGGGGTCACACAGAGTCAGACACGACTGAAGTGACTTAGCAATAGCAATAGCAATGACTACTTAAAGTTACACAGTTTCAGTTCTGTTAATGGGCTGAAGCACTGTTTCTGACTCTTGATACAGTGATTTTCAATCTCCACTGTCATGAGGTCTGCCAAACTTAGGAATGCCTTCTCTCTATAGGGTATACTAATAGATAATAAAAATTACACAGAACCCTAAGGGAGAAACTAGCTAAAGCGTTTCACAAAGCCCTTTATTTTCCCTCACAGAAAGAAAGAAAGTTTAGTTGCTCAGTTGTGTCCGACTCTTTGCGATCCCATGGACTGTAGCCTATCAGGCTCCTCTGTCCATGGGATTTTCCAGGCAAAAGTACTGGAGTGGGTTGCCATTTCCTTCTCCAGAAGATCTTCCCAACCCAGGGATCAAACCCGGGTCTCCCACATTGTAGGCAGACGCTTTGCCGTCTGTAGTGCTTAGTAGTTAGATATTACCTATAATGTTTTCAGTGTTCTTTCTAAAATGGTAAACTTTGTTTAAGGAATCATGACCCATGAGTGGGCTTTACTTTTTTGTCTTGAGAGCAAACAAACGATTGTTGGGGTGTGTGGGAAAAAGCAGATACTCTCAGTCTCTAACTGAGTAGGTAATTCCCAAGATACCTGTTCTGCTTGGAGGAAAGGATGTGTTGGCCAATGATGAAATTTACTTCTGCCCACCCTTCAAGCCTTATAGTTGCATGTGCATGTATGTAGATATATAGCTGTAACTGGCTTGTACTAAGCGCTTAGACAGATGGGCATTATTTTAAGTGCTGTGCCTTAGTTAGTTAATCCTTACAACAGTCCCATTAGATTGTGTTCAAGATAAAATCCCATTGGATCTGTCTTAGGTGTATCAGACTTGAAACAAAAGGCTGTGACCTGATAGCCAATCAATAATAACAATAATGATGTGAAGGTACTAAGTGACATACATGTATTAACTCTTTTGTATAATCCTTTATAATGAAACTCGGTTTAGTGTGAAAGTTGCTTTTGCAGCCCATGACATAAAAAGCAAATTGGAGCAGTTCACTTGTTTGAATTTGAGGCAATTTATAATATCTGTATAATTTCCTCATCATGAGGAAACCTTGTGGACAGAAATTGCAGGTAATACTCTTCATTATTACACATTTTTACAGGGGAGTGTGACTGCAAGATTAGGAAACTCAAAGCCAGTTGCAGCAGTATGCCATGTCCCCTGTCAGCCTATGTAGCTCTGTTTCCAATGAATTTGAGGACAGGACATGAATTCACAAAGTTAGGCTACTTCTGGGTTAAAAACAAAGTCTTCTTGAGGAGTTTGAAATGGTACTTAGTTACAATTATCTTTTTGTGGTGGTGGCTTTTTTTTTTAAGGGATTAAGTGAAATAGTTTTAGTGGGGCACTAAAGTTAATATCTGACTACATTGGTAAATGTTACTATTACCATTTTTTCTTAAAGGGAAAAGAAGTAAGTTTTAGAGATAATATTTTAAATTATTGCATTTTGTTCTTCTTTTCCCCCCTTCTCAAAAATACCACATGGAATATTCCATTCATTACTGCCTGAGAAAGTCATTACTTTGCAAGCTGCAGTTGCTGAAATGGTTTAGTGAAAGAAATGTTTGCTTACAATTTTTTTTTTCCTTTTTAGTGATTTTTTTTTTCTTTTCGAATATCCAAACTGTAGCAAACATGGAGAAGGAATTTTAAATTTATATCGGGAACATTTTGTGGAACATTTCATCAGATGACTCCCTGTCAACCTCATATCTTTAAGAGAGGGATTAATGAAATAGCATCTGAAGCAGCAGTGATCTCTTGTGGAATAAACCCTGACGACTTCCACAGTGTTTTGTGGGATAATTTCAAGTTCTTCAAATATAGATTACATAAAGAAGATTGTAGGGCACGTGACACATTCTGGTTTCCTGTATTTCAGGTAGTAGAAAAATTGCTACCTCTAAGAATGGATCCTGGAGAGATCTTGTCACAGTTATAACTTTTCATCAGTGGTTTTATCTCACAACTTTATTTTTATTTTTTATTCATATAGGCAACTTATAGCTTGCAATAAACTGCTTTATGTATTAAGTATTGTAATGGTAGAGTAATGGATTGCCTGTGCATTGTAACTACAAAGGTAAGATACAGTATGCTTTCTATGTTTGTTAGTGACAGACCGTGAGAGACTTTTTTGTTTATAATATATTTAAAAAATAAAGTGTAACCATTGTTATATATTTGAAATTTGAATCCATATGATGCTTAGTTTATTTCCTTTAGGAAAGGTAATATTCTGAAGTGTGTTTCAGATAGCTAAAAGTAGTTTATTAAATGGATATTTTCCCCCTGTGGTTTATAGGAAGGCTTTCTCCCAACAGCAAAGGTTTATAGGGCCCTAATTATATCTTCTAAATATATTCTCAAAGTTCTCCCCTCTACTTTTTTTTATGTCCCCATATGTCGTACTGGTTGAAAATATAACTCATTTTGAGAACATTTTCTGAATTCTCTCCTTTATTTATTGCAAATATAGTAAGTTTTTTTTAAAGGAGAATAGTAAAGTTCTGATTGTGTTGCCTTTGGAAAGATGTTGATTGGATTTAAAATGATTATACGTGTTCAAGAACTCCTTAAAAGTTATT
>NW_011494604.1:5383052-5404795 GCF_000754665.1 Bison bison bison | reverse complement strand
AAAGTCTGTTTTTCTCATTTTTCCTCAAAGTGCAACATATTTCACTTAAGTTCTAAGTTTGGTTTCTTTTATTTCTGAGCACCAGTTTGTGGACATTGTGTGACTGTAAGATTCAAGATGCTTACATTTAAAATTTATACATTGGCTTTTAAAATATGGAATAATTTATTTTGGGGGGGTTTCTATAAACTTATAATGCCACATGATAGACAAAAATTGTTGAGATTTTTAAATTACATTCAGTAATAAAAGAATCAGTAAATTTGTGAAATCTGCAAAGTCTGTTCTTATATAGTGAATTATTTTTCACAACAAGAGGAAAAGCAAGAAAACTGATAGAAATTAGTTTTGTTTGCTTGTTCAAAGTTATAGTTCAAACAATAAGAGTTTTGATCAGATACTAACATGCTTATTGTCTGCTCCCATTCTGTTTATGTCTTCCATGTAAAACTGTCTTATCAAACTATTCTTAAAAGAATGTTTAAAGGGCAGTAAGCCTGGGACACAGGTTTAGTCTAGTGAGTTTTTTTTTTTTTAATATATATATAAGTTCTTTTCGTGATGGTCTGTGGTTGATTCTGTCTGTGATTTACCTTTTATCATTTCATTCACTTTAGTTTTTATTTCTAATATTATAGAATATTTCTAATAATACAGAATAATATTATAGAATATCTAATATTTCTAATAGTGTATTTCTAATATTACAGGTTTTTTGAAATGGTCTATCTTCTCTCTGCCGTATCTTTCTTGATAAATTTTAAGAATCTTATATTTGATCCTATTTAAGCAAAAGAGAGCTACCATTAAAAAAAAATTGTATGGAATCAATACATAAAAGTTTTAATAAGTTTTTATTATGTAACTGTTAAAAATAGAAAAGATGTAGGATGGAAATTAGGAAGCCTAAAACATATTTGTAGTTACTTTTGAAAGAGATAAATTAAAATGATTTCTCCTATTATTAGAAATAAAACTCTTTGAACATATTTAACCAATAGCTACAGCAAAAAGAGCAAAAATCTTAATTTTCTTTTCAGCCAAAGTGCTGCAGTGTTTTCTTTCCCTCTTGAGCCTTTCCTTGCTTTTCTGATCTTTAGAGAGCTTTATGGTTTTATATGTATTTTTTAAGTCTATCAATATAGTTGATGTAATTCTATCATGTTAATACTAAAACACCTTTTCAAGTGAATTTTTTTTCATCATCCGCCTCCCCTTTCTCCCACTTGTGTAGGCATGGTGAGCTAGGTAGGCATGTTGCATCACTGCTACCATGGATACCCTTAAGAACAGGCATGTGGGTTGAGCTAAAGCAATGATGATTAGTTTTCTGGGCTTCCATCCTCCCCCTGGCCACCCCCCGCCCAACAATAACTATATTCTTCACAGTGAAGACTCTTATTTTAAAACCTTTACAAATAGCTAGGTAGTGAGCTGTGATGAGTAAATCATCACTGTTACTGAACAGCCAAATTTTGGCCTGTATTTACAGTAGTATTAATGCCATTTACTAATTTAAGATAATCATAAATAGCTGTAGTTGTTTCTCTGTTTTAATACATTTTAAACACAAATGTAATGTTTGTTTTGCCTCTGAATGGGAAATGAAAATGTATTTCGTCTTCAGTTTGCATTTTTAAAAATATTATTCTGCATTTACATTTTTTATGTGGGAAAAGACCCTAGCAAGCATTTCTCTTGTGGCAGTATTTCTTTATTGTTAGTATACATACATAGATCTTTATGTAATTTAATCAGTTTGGATGCAATATTTTATTTTGTGCGTTTCCACATAATGTGTAAGAGATTTTTGTGTTTGTAAATCCTTGTGTTCTTAATTAGCTCTTTTGTAAATATATGTCAGTTGATGGAGAGTTAATAACATTGGAAGGCCAGGAAGAGATGTGTAGTTTTGTCAGGCTCATTATCACAATGGGAAGATTAACTCAAAGCATACTAGAGCCAACAATAGTGATTTGGGAGTATTGTATACAATATGTTTTCTTTTGTTAGTGATAAGCACTGTGTATAAACTGCAGCTGCAGCTAAGGGCATTCTTATTCTTTAGTACAGAGTTTTCCCAGCTGTCGATTAACTTTTGAGAAAGGGAGTTGCTTAACTTTAGTAATTTCTTGCAGTAGAATCCTGTCTTTCTCCATCTTTTGTTATACCTGTTTGTTGATCAGGTAGACGAGGCTAGTCATTGTAGGGTCATTTAGTGGAAGTTTAGTTGCCAGGAGAAAGACCTGTAAAGAAAAAAATGTTTCTTGAGTTCTTGATTAAGCTTTTTAGGAGGAAAGGAGTGTTCATATTTTATTCTCTTACTCAATACAAGCTGTTATTATTGTTATTATTCAACTTGTTTGCCAAAACTTGGAGTCCATATTAAATTCTGTTAGGGTAGTATTTGAAGTCTTTGCTGTCTTGGAGAGTCTCTTCCAGTTAAGGGGTTGCCAATACATATGTTTTAGGAGTTGTGAACCAAGTTTTCATTATTTCTATTTACAGGTCTTTTTTTTCTTCCTCTCAGCTCTTTTGAGGTGATTTTCTTCTTTGAAATCTTCATGCATAATAATTTCCTGTTTGCAAGTCCTTGCTTCTAAATCTTACTGTTGGTAAAGAATCTGCCTGCAGTGCAGGAGACCTGGGTTTGGTCCCTGGGTCGGGAAGATACCCTGGAGAGGGAAATGGCAACCCACTCCAGTATTACTGCCTGGAAAATGCCATGGACAGAAGAGCCTGGCAGGCTACAGTCCTTGGGGCCACAAGAGTCAGATGCAACTTAGCAACTAAACCACCCAACCCTTCAGTTTCCGTTTATAGATTATTTCTTGAGAGAAGCCTTCCTTGTGCCCACGATTAGTAAGTAAGGTTCTTTTACTTCTATAAGTGTTCTGTACTTTTCCTCTATATCATGCAGTATATCATGTATTTGTGTGATTTTATATTAGTGTATGTTTTTTCACTGAACTATAAACTTTACAAAATAAGACTTTTATTCTTATGATATTCCCGAGGCCTGACCAAGTGTCTGAGTATCTACATGTAGTGGATACTCAGTAAATAATTGTTGAATGAATGAGGCTTTGGCATTGGTATTCCAAACTTGTGGATTAAAAAAAATAAGTGAATATTTTAGTTTGTATTTAGTCCTATTTTTAATATGGTTTTATGTTGATATGCTGGAAAATAGTCACTAAAATTTATTCATCTTTCTATATTATAAATTCAGAATGACCCAGACAATGGCCTGTCTTCCCAGTGTTTTCCACCTCTTTCTTAGTTTATGGTGGGGATGGACTACATCATCTTGTCTTGATACTTGCCTACTAGTCACTTAAGTATTTGACTGATTTTTTTGAATGGTTGTATATATAATTATTTTTTTATTGCTTATACTTAGTCTGGGAGAATCTAATTCTCTTTCATTTTATAGGGCTTACTTCCATCCTAGACTGCAAAATGCTGACTAAAAAGTTGAGTACTGTCTAGTGGGACTTGATGCAGTGATGAGAATGTTGTGTATCTGTGCTGTCCTATTCCAGTTTGACCAGAGGAAGTAAATTTTAATTAAGTAGACTTAGATTATTGATTGTAACAACCATTCCATACAACCTCCAACCCTTCACTTATTTACCCCTGAATTTTTTAAACATTTTTTTGAGTAGATAATAAACTCATATATTACTCAAACTCAGGAGTCAAAAATCATCAAAAAGAAAAAACTGTATATCTGTCTCACTTCTGTCCCTTCCAGTTCTGGTCCCCATAGGAAACTACTTTTATTTGTATTTATTTCTTTCCATTGTTTGTGCGTATACAAAAATTAAGAATGTTTTATATCTCCCTTTCCCTATATGACAGTAGTTTGTTTTATATTTATATAATCTTTTGCCCCTTGCTGGTTTTACTTACAGTATCCTGAAGGGTTCTCCATTTTAGTACACATAATTTTTTTCTCATTCATTTTTATAGAAATGTGTAGTTGTTTTGATATATCATAGTTTCCTTAATAAAACTTGGGCTTTTAATAAATAACCTGTAACAGCTGCTTCTCATTGGAGAGAGATGAAAGTTGGATATATAACAAGTATTATATATCATGAAAAATGCCAGATTTTCACAAGCTATAAATATATTTTTACTAGGCACCAAAGTTATTTCTAACCTTTTACTGTTAATATTTTTTCAGTGAAAAAAAAAAAACTTTGTGTATCATTTTATATTTGTGCATATGTATCTGTTTCATATAGGATTGCTGGTTTAGGTAATTTAGGTAGCTATTGTCAGATTCTCTTCCATTTAGGTTGTGTCATTTTGCAATGTACGAGAGTGATTATATATTATTTCCCTGCAACTTTGTCGACAGAATGTATTTGCACATTTTTTGTATTTTTGCCAGCTTCTTGAGTGAGAAATGGTAGATAAATGTAGTTTTAATTTGCATTTCTCATGTGTTTAAGCAAGGTTTATTAAATTTCATATTTTTTTCTTTTGCGTTGTTGATCTTTTTTTTTCTTAGTTTCTAGGAGCTTTTTATATAACAGGGGGTTTAGCCTTTGTCCATAATATGAGTAGCAAGATTTTTTCCCCATACTTTGTTTATTAGGCCTCCCCTCCTTTCCCCTTCTCTTTCTTCTGAATTTTGAGTCATAGTAAAACCTTCCACATTCATATTCCAGAGTTATAAATAATTCACCCAGGTGTCCTTTCACTGTTTTATATAAGATTTCATTTTTAAGTCTTAGGGCCATTTGAAGATTATCTTGATCAATGGCAACCCACTCCAGTACTCTTGCCTGGAAAATCCCATGGGCTGAAGAGTCTGGTAGGCTGCAGTCCATGGGGTCGCTAGGAGTTGGACACGACTTCACTTTCTCTTTTCACTTTCATGCATTGGAGAAGGAAATGGCACCCCACTTCACTGTTCTTGCCTGGAGAATCCCAGGGACAGAGGAGCCTGGTGGGCTGCCGTCTGTGGGGTCGCACAGAGTCAGACACGACTGAAGCGACTTAGTAGTAGTAGTAGTAGTAGTAGTAGTAGTAGTAGTAGTAGTAGTATAGTGTTAGTTGTAGAAGCAGCGTAATATTTTCCCCCATGGCTACCCATTTGTTCCAGCATCATTTATTCAAAAGTTTATATTTATCCCCCTGGATTGAAATGACACTGTTTGACAAATAAATTCCCATATATTTGGGTCTGTTCTGGATATTGAATTCTGTTTCATTGATTTGTCCATTTAAGAACCAACTTGATGGCTTTTATTAATACCTGCTGAAGTTTTTTAGTATGCCCTAACATCTAATATAGTTATTCTCTGCTTCTCTGTTTTTGAGTTTTTTCTTTAAAAAAAAAAAAAAAAAGATGATTCTTGTTTGTCTGCACATATAGACTTTAGAATCAATTTAGAGTCTGAGAAAGTATTTTGATATTGGGAACAGCCTCTAAATAAGTGCAATTGGCTCTCCATAATCTCAGGTTCTGCATCTGTAGATACAGAACAATGACTATACTGTATCATTTTATAAAAGGGACTAGAGATTGCTTTCAAGTACTGCCTATTTTTGCTTACGCTTTTACAGTTGAACTTTAAAATGAATAAAGCTTCTTATTTTATCACTCTCTCACTTTTCAAATTCCTTTTGGTCTGCATTCTGAAGAAATCACTCAGCTGAAATTGTGCAGGTTAGTCTGGGCAGAGAATAAAGGATAATATTTAAGAGCTCAAGCTCTGGCCCAACACTTGATTCCTGGACAAGTCATTTATTCCTTCTGCATTTTGTTTCCACATCTCTAAAATAGGGATATAATGGCACCTACTTCATAGGGTTGTTAAAGATTAATTGAGTAATAATTATATACTGTCAAGTGTGTGAAATAGTAAGACTTTAATAACGTTATCAGATATTTTTAATAATTTTTATTAAGTAGTAAGAGAATATAGCCTTCTAGTTAGTCACAACAGTCTTTTCTGAATCTTTCTCTCTGCCCTTACACTGTTGGTGTTCCCTCTTATAATTCTTGTTCCCTGCCTTTTATGACTAGTGTATTGGCTCTCTTTGTTTGTTAAGGGTGGTTATTAGGTACAGTTCTATATGAAGGCAAGTTGGAATTAGGAATAAAGGAAAATGAAAAAGGATGAGTTTTAAAGATACTTTTACACCTGTTTCTGCTTTATTTACCTCTTCTTTTGCTGCTTTTATTTTGGATCTTAGAGTTAATGATAATACCTGTCTTTGGAGACAGCTCCTTGAGTCTCTGATTGCCAGAAGTTTTTTTACTATATATCCTTTTGGTGATTAGTATGTAACCATCTTATGTGAATAAAGAAAAAGGATTGTCCCTATGTGGGAAAAAATATTTATTTGTGATTCCAGTGGATACTCAACTATTTAAGTGGGTAACTGATAATGGTAATTAATAAATCATCAGAGAAATGTTAAATTGTTTTGGCTTATCAGTTTGAGAATTATGAACAGAAATGTCTTTCATAATTATACATCGGAGCACTTTTACTTGTGCTGGGTTGTATTAAAATTGTGTGTTAGCCAGCAGCTTTGAAAGGAGTGTGAGAACTTTTTAAAGAAAGTCTTAGTATAGACATTTTAAGTTTATTAGATTTTAGAAAGTATTAGAAAGTATTTTAATAATGTATAGAAATGCTGCCCTCTACTGTTGCCTAATTGTTTTACTGTCATGAAAAGTGTTCAATAATGTATACTAGGATCACGTTTTTAGAAGTATTAGATTGGAGTATTTATTAGTTTGGAGTATAACTATATAAAATATTACTCTGATAACTTAATTGTTAAATTATATTTATTACCTAATGTTAACTCCCATTAAATATGTTCATTGTCATGATTTTTGGCTTTTAGAGAAACTTGGATCTTGAAACAAAAATCTTAGCTTCTTATTTTACATGATAGGATTTAAGTAGTCACTTGATTGATTCTGTATGGTGGTATGATTCAAAGCTTGTATAGATGGCTTAAAAGCAAACTAAAAAGTTCTACAAGTAAAGATATTTTTCTAAAGTAAAAATTGTTTTGATATTTATTTAATTTGATATGTTACTTGATTTGAAATTCAAATCAGTATTAAATAGGGATGTAAGTCTTCATGTGTTTACCAAAAGGAAGCACTGCCCAAACAGTGATGATAGTGAGCAAAATTTTAACCTCTAGACTACAGGTTTTTCACTATAAAATGAAGGGATTAGAAGAGATCATTTTTAAGATTACCTTCAGCTTTGGTTTGCTGAGTACCCTATTGTACATGAAGTAATCTGTATATAAGCTAGAAACGGAAAAACAAAGATGGTTAGTATAGTTCTTGCTCTAAATTGAGACAGCCAGTGGGCCAAATCAGGCCACATTCATTTACTTACTGTCTTGGCTCCTTTCATGTTACAGTGTTAGAATTTGAGTAGTTGGTAGCAGAGACCATTTGACCTGCAAAGCTGAAAATATTTACTATCTGGCCCTTTATGGAGAATGTTTTCTGACACTTGCCCCAGGTGAACTTTGGGTCTAGTGTTGAAGATAAATATCTAAAAAGATAATTCAGAATGGTTGTTTGCAAAGGGCATATAAACAAAATGCTAGGAGGTATTTAAAGTTAACATGCAGTAAAGACAAATATGCTTTCATCATCACAGTTCTTCTCAGTTTAGTAGTATGCAAAAACCTTCCAATAATTCCTAGAGATTCCTGTTTATCAGTCATTAGCATGTATCTGGCTTCACAGCCTTATTATCATTGTTGTTATGACTTTCTTTTTGTAAAACTCACACATCTTATGTAGGCATTTTGGTGTTTTTTAATAACCATGACCACTACCTATATAAAAAAATAAAACATTTTCAGTACTCCAGAGGACTAACTTCCTAAATGTTCTTCCTAAAAGAAGAACATTGTTTCCTCCCCAGAGGTAATCATTTTTCTAACCTTTTTCACTGTAGATTAGTTTTGAACTTCTTATAAATGTAGTCATACAGTGTATATGATCTCTTTTGGTTTCTTTTGCTGAGCATGTTTGTCACTGGATGTGTCAGTAAATTTTCCCATTTTATTGCTGTGTAGTATTCTTATTCATGAATATACCACAACTTTATTCTGCTGTTGTTAGAATTTGTATTGTTTCCAGTTTGGGACTGTAAAGAGTAAAGCTGCTTTGAACTTTTTTGTAGAAGTCTTTTGTGGACATAAGCACTTACTTCTTTTGGGCACATTTTCCTGGGAGGTAGAATTTAAATTCATCTTGGAGATCCTTACCAGAAAGTGTTTTTTTAATTAGATGGGAGGGAGGCATCAAAGACACATTTTCACCTACTTACTAAGTTTGATTTGTCCACTGCTCCATTTCAAAGTGGTGTCTTTACATTTCTTCATGAACCCTGTGACTGAAAAAGCCTACCTTTTGACCAAATAGATTTTTTTTCCCTGATACCTACTTTTGTTGATATTTTGTATTTAGAGGTCTTTGCTAAGAAATCTAGTAACAGGTTGAAGGAAAAAGTGCTGTCATTAATTAGTAATCGATGCCATGGCTGAGGGATTGGAGAAAGTTGGAGGACCTGGCAGAACAGTAGGATCATTTGTATTTAATATGTTGTATATGTTTAAAGTTGCCATTTTAAACGCCTTTTCTTTTAGTTCTGACATCTGTGTCTTCTCTGGTTCTGCTGTGGATCTACTTTTATTAATCTTCTCTTATTCATGTTTTTTTGATTCTTGCCATATCTTGAATTTGTTTGTTTTGTGCTTTAAGCGATGATGAAAGAACCATTGAGACTGAAGCTATGTTATTTTCCTTGTAAGAAGCTAGAAGGAAACTAATCAATTAGGGGTTGTTTGTTTAGAGCTAGTAACATTAGTTACTTTCAGCTTACTTCAGTTTTCAGGTATCATGTGGATGGTACTAGTTCTGTAACTTTCATAGGTCCATTCCACCACCAGAACTTTAAGATATAAGAAATGTGACACTGTAGAAATGTTTCACTGCTTCTCCAACTCAGTGTCCAGCTTCCTGCATTTCAGTAGTACTCTCAGTAAATGTCCCATGAGGGTGAGCCAATGTGTGGGGACAGCAGGCTCTCCATTTTAGGATCCTCCAGATTCCAACTTGACATGCCATCCGTATATGATTAAAAACCCCATTGCTTATCCCAGCAGAGTTCCTTAACCAGACCGGGCCCAATCCTTTGCCCACCTGGGTAAAAATTTGCTAAATATTCCATTTAGGTAAGCACCTGCCTTTTTAAGAAAAGGTTCATCTCTTTGGATTCTTTATAGACTAATTTGTGTTTAAAAAAATTTCCATTTATTAAAAAAAAAACTTTTTGTAATGTAGATTCATGTACATTTGGTAAAAAACCAAACAAACAAATAAACAAAACAGAGATGTCACGTGCCATTTACTCAGTTTTCTCCAAAGGTAACTATAGTATAGTGTCACTAGCTAGGATGTTAACATTAATACAGTCAAGGTCTAGAATATTTCCATCACTGCAGAGATCCCTCAGACTGCTTTTTTGTAGCAACACCTACTTTTCCTTCCACCCCACTCCCCCTTATTTCACAGGAACTACCCATCAGTATTCCATTTCTATAATTTTGTCATTTTAAGAGTTTTATATAAATTGAGAATCATAAGTATGTAACCTTAATTCAGTGTAATTTTCTGGAGATTCATCTGGAAAATGATTGTTGTTTATATTAGTATTTTGGTTTTTTGTTGTTGCTGGGTACTATTCCATGATATGGCTGTACCAATGATAACTATTCACCTGTTGAAGGACATCTGAGTTTTCCAGGCTTTGGCTATTAGAAGTAAAGCTGCTATTAAACATTTGTGTACAGTTTTTATATGAACATAAAGTATTTATTTCTTTGGGGTAAAGACCCAGGAATGCAAATTACTGGGTCATATGGTTGTTGCATGTTTATTTTTTTAAGAAATTGCTGAACTGCTTTCCTTTATGGTTGTACCATTTTGGCATTTTCATCAGCAGTGTGTGATTGATCCAATTTCTCTGCACCATTTGGTGCTGTCACTGTTTTTTATTTTAGCCCTTTTCATAGGTATATAGTGACATCTCATTGTGGTTTTAATTTACATTTCCCTAATGGCAAATGATGTTGAATATCTTTTCATGTCCTTATTTGACATCTGCATATCCTTTTTGTATACCTCTCCATTTCTTTTGCCCATATTCTAATAGGATTTCTTACTGAGTTTTGAGAGTTCTTTACATCATCTAGTATACTGGTCTTTTGTCAAATGTCATGTACAGATATTTTCTTCCAATTTGTAGCTTGGCATTTCATCCTCTTATTAGGGTCTTTCATGGAGCAAAAACTTTTAATGAAGTCCTATTAATTTTTCCTTTCATGAGTCATGCTTTTTGTGGCAAATCTTTTGATATTCATGTGTTTGTTGCTAGTGTATAAAAATATGGTGGAAAAAAATTAAAATATGATTGACTTTTATATTTTTAAAACATATATATTTTTTATGGCTGCACCAGGTCTTAGTTGCGGCATGTGAGATTTAGTTCCCTGACCAGGGATTGGATTCAGGCCCCCTGCACTGGGAGCACAGTTTTAGCCACTCTACCACCAGGGAAGTCCTGATTTTTTGTATTTTTATCTTGTACCCTGTGCCCTTGCTGAACTCACTATTTGTTGTAGGTTCTTTGAGATTTTTTTAATGTAGACAGTCTGAGGATTGGGAGTTTTATTTCTTCCTTTCTAATTTCTATGCCTTTATTTTCTTTCATTTGCCTGATTGCACTGGCTAGAACTTCCAGCATCTTCAAGATACAACCATAATGCTTCTTCTTATCAACACTGTTAACATTCTTGTGTAATTCATCATCATTTCTAACTTGGACACAAGTTCCTAGTAGTTGATCTCTCTTTTGTCTGTTGCTTATGTAAATAATCCATTCTTCACATAAACCAGAATGGGAAAAAAATAGCTAAATCAGGGTATCATCTCTTCCTTAAAAGTCCTCTGAATGGCTCACAAGTCCAGTTAGAATAAAATCCAGTTAGAATATGCTTATTTTGAAATATTAGATCCTACATCAACTAGAGCCTGGCTGCCTTTCTGATTTAAGCTACTCTCCTGGTTTAAGTCTTCTCTAGTTATACAAGCCTTCTTTCAGATCCTAAAATTCCAACACTTTTGGATCAGATTCTCCTACTGCCTGAAAGTCCTTCGCCTTGATTTTTCATGTCAACTTTCTTAAAACTTTTTAGGTTTCAGCCTGAATGAATCATCTCAAAGAGGCCTTATCTAAGTTAAATCTTCCCTGTTGCCCCTTGACCACACTGTTTGCTTTTTAGTGCTTATCACTCTGTAATTGTTTACTTTGTTTAGATTACAAATCTATATGGAAAATAAAATTAATAGATTAGAAATCTTGTAATACATAAATAAAAATCTAATATTTATAATTTTGTCAGTCTGATATTTAAAAAATATAGTTTGGGGATCAGACACATGGCTTTGAATGTCCTGTTTGATGGGCACATTTAGACAGTTTACTTATCAGTGTAGTTGGGTGTAAATCTGTCATTTTTTTGTTTGTTTAGTATTTGCCCCATCTAGTCTTTGTTTTTTCCTTTTACCACCTTGCTTTGTAGTAATTGAGTGTCTTGTATAATTCCATTTTATCTTCAACTATTGGTTTATTAGCTGTTCTTTTTTTTGCTTAGGCGTTTAGTCATGTCCAACTCTTTGCAACCCCGTGGACTATAGCCTGCCAGGCTCCTCTGTCCATCGGATTCTCCAGGCAGGAATACTGTAGTGGGCAGCCCTTCCCTTCTCCAGGGGATCTTCCTGACCTAGGGATCAAACCCGGGTCTCCCACATTGCAGGTAGATTCTTTACTGTCTGAGCCACCAGAGAAGCCCAGTTATTAGCTCTCTTTGTTTTAGTTGTTGTTCTAGGTGCCAGAGTCTAAGACTCATTATACATGCATCTTAAGTTATCATAGTTTACCTTCAAATATTATAGCACTTGGCATATAACATTAAAACCTTGCAACACTGCACCTCCATTTCCTCTTCCCTTCCTTTGTGCTGCTGTTATCATACATCTTCAACATGTATCATAAATGCTATAAGCTATTTATTATTTTTCTTTAAACAGAATATTATCTTTTTCTTTTTACATTAATAGACTTAATATTTTAGAGCAGTTTAAGGTTTACAGAAAAATTAAGAAAATGCATAGAGTTCCACTTAATGAGCCAATATTGATACAATATTAACTAATGTCCATTGTTTGCATTTTTAGGGTTCACTGTGCATGCTATATATTCTGTGGGTTTTGAAAATATATAATGAGATTTATCTACCATTATATTATCATACAGAATAGTTGTATTTCCTTAAAAATCCCCAGTGCCCCACCTGTTCATCTCTCCTTCCCCCTGTGCACCCCTGACAGCTATTGATCTTTTTCTGCCTCTGTAGTTTTGCCTTTTCTTTTTTATTATCATAAGCAGTATCATTTTAGCAGGGCTACATTTCTTTCTTGTACTCAGACTAGGGTTATGGAGATGGTGCTAGGTTTCCTTTTAGAACTTTTTTACAAGTAATACCCATATGCACAAAGCAAAGTGTGATAGTTGTTTGATGCTCCTTTAATTACACTATCACAGTCTCTGTTTTGGCCATATTACATTGAGATTTCATGGTATGGTTTGCAGCATACAGATTTGCCTGATTTTTTGAAATCGTATATAGTCACAGTAGAATTGGTTCTTTTTTGATTGTCTCTGTTCAACAGTGAAAGCAGTTGAAATTATGTAGTTAATTGAAGTCAGTCAGGATAGTGTAGTTTTATCAAGAATGAATATAGATTTGATAACGTTAGTTTTAATTATTCAACATCTTATTTGACAGCATTTTAATATTCTTAATTACAGCAAAATATAATCAGTTTCTTTCCAGTTTTATTGAGATATAATAGACATGCAGCACTATACAAGTTAAGGTGTATTGCATAGCGGGGCTTCCCTGGTAGCTCAGCTGGTAAAGAATATGCCTGCAACACAGGAGATGCCAGTTTGATCCCCTGGAGAAGGAATGGGCTACACACTCCAGTATTCTTGGCTTTCTTGGTAGCTTAGATGGTAAAGAATCTTCCTGCAGTGCAGGAAACCTGGGTTGGGAAGATCCCCTGGAGGAGAGCAGAACAACCCACTCCAGTATTCTTGCCCGAAGAATCTTTATGGATAAAGGAGCCTGCTAGGCTACAGTTCATTGGGTCACAAAGAGTTGGACACAACTGAGTGACTGAGCACAGCATAGCATAGGTACTTCCCTGGTGGAGCAGTGGTTAAGAATCCACCTGCCAGTGTGGGGCACACTGGTTTGATCCTTGGTTTGGGAAGATTCCACATGTTGCAGGACAGTTAAGCCTGTGTGCCACAACTACTGAGCCTATGCGCTCTAGAGCCTGTGCTCCACAACAAGAGAAGCCACTGCAATGAGAATCCCATGCACTATAGCTGGAGAGTAGTCCCTGCTTGCTCCAACTAGAGAAAACCTACATGGAGCAGTGAAGACCTGGTGCAAATATAAATAAATAAAAATTTTAAAAAAGGTTCACCATAATGATTTCACTTCCATGTATCAAGAAATTATTATCACAGTAAGGATAGTGACTATCCATCATCTTGAATAGATAGAAAATAAAAGAAAAAAATGTTTTCTGTGAGATGAGAACTCTCAGGATTTACTCCTACTCTCTGAACAGTTTTCATATATCCCAGCACTGTTAATTATATTAGTCATTTTGTATATTACATCCCTGCTGCTGCTGCTGCTGCTAAGTTGCTTCAGTTGTGTCTGATTCTGTGTGACCCCATAGATGGCAGCTCACCAGGCTCCCCTGTCCCTGGGATTCTCCAGGCAAGAACACTGGAGTGGGGTGCCATTTCCTTCTCCAATGCATGAAAGTGAAAAGTTAAAGTGAAGTCGCTCAGTCATGTCTGACTCCTAGAGACCCCATGGACTGCAGCCTACCAGGCTCCTCCATCCATGGGATTTTCCAGGCAAGAGTACTGGAGTGGGTTGCCACATTATACCCCTAGTACTTACTTATCCTTTAACTGGAAGTATATTCTTTTTGACCACCTTCAACTAATTCCCCCTCCTCCACAGCTGACCCCCCGCTACCCCCCGTCCATCTCTGGTAACCACAAATCTGATGTTTTTGTATGAATGAATTTGTTTTGAAGTGTAATTGATCTACAACACTATGTTAGTTCTTGGTGCATATTATAACATAGTGATTTCATATTCTGTATGTTACAGAATGATTACCACATAAGTCTAGTTATCTATCACCAGAGATGGTATATTCAGTTCAGTTCAGTTCAGTCGCTCAGTCATGTCTGATTCTTTGCGACCCCATGAATCGCAGCACACCAGGCCTCCCTGTCCATCACCAACTCCTGGAGTTCACTCAGACCCACGTCCATCGAGTCAGTGATGCCATCCAGCCATCTCATCCTCTGTCGTCCCCTTCTCCTCCTGCCCCCAATCCCTCCCAGCATCAGAGTCTTTTCCAATGAGTCAACTCTTCGCATGAGGTGGCCAAAGTACTGGAGTTTCAGCTTTAGCATCATTCCTTCCAAAGAAATCCTAGGGCTGATCTCCTTCAGAATGGACTGGTTGGATCTCCTTGCAGTCCAAGGGACTCTCAAGAGTCTTCTCCAACACCACAGTTCAAAGGCATCAATTCTTCGGCGCTCAGCCTTCTTCACAGTCCAACTCTCACATCCATACATGACTACTGGAAAAACCATAGCCTTGACTAGATGAACCTTTGTTGGCAAAGTAGTGTCTGCTTTTGAATATGCTATCTAGGTGGGTCATAACTTTCCTTCCAAGGAGTAAGCGTCTTTTAATTTCATGGCTGCAGTCACCATCTGCAGTGATTTTGGAGCCCAGAAAAATAAAGTCTGACAGTGTGTCCACTGTTTCCCCATCTATTTCCCATGAAGTGATAGGACTGGATGCCATGATCTTCGTTTTCTGAATGCTGAGCTTTAAGCCCACTTTTTCACTCTCCACTTTCACTTTCATCAAGAGGCTTTTTAGTTCCTCTTCACTTTCTGCCATAAGGGTGGTGTCATCTGCACATCTGAGGTTATTGATATTTCTCCTGGCAGTCTTGATTCCAGCTTGTGTTTCTTCCAGTCCAATGTTTATTCCAGTCCAGCGTTTCTCATGATGTACTCTGCATAGAAGTTAAATAAGCAGGGTGACAATATACAGCCTTGACGTACTCCTTTTCCTATTTGGAACCAGTCTGTTGTTCCACGTCCAGTTCTAACTGTTGCTTCCTGACCTGCATACAGATTTCTCAAGAGGCAGGTCAGGTGGTCTGGTATTCCCATCTCTTGAAGAATTTTCCAGTCTGTTGTGATTCACACAGTCAAAGGCTTTGGCATAGTCAATAAAGCAGAAATAGATGTTTTTCTGGAACTCTGTTTTCCATGATCCAGCGGATGTTGGCAATTTGATCTCTGGTTCTTCTGCCTTTTCTAAAACCAGCTTGAACATCTGGAAGTTCATGGTTCCCATATTGCTGAAGCCTGGCTTGGAGAATTTTGAGCATTACTTTACTAGCATGTGAGATGAGTGCAATTGTGTGGTAGTTTGAGCATTCTTTGGCATTGCCTTTCTTTGGGATTGGAATGAAAACTGACCTTTTCCAGTCCTGTGGCCACTGCTGAGTTTACAAATTTGCTGGCATATTGAGTGCAGCACTTTCACCGCATCATCTTTTAGGATTTGAAATAGCTCAACTGGAATTCCATCACCTCCACTAGCTTTGTTCGTAGTGATGCTTTCTAAGGCCCACTTGACTTCACATTCCAGGGTGTCTGGTTCTAGGTGAGTGATCACACCATCATGATTATCTGGGTCGTGAAGATCTTTTTTGTATAGTTCTTCTGTGTATTTTGCCATCTCTTCTTAATATCTTCTGCTTCTGTTAGGTCCATACCATTTCTGTCCTTTATCGAGCCCATCTTTTTATAAAATGTTCCTTTGGTATCTCTAATTTTCTTGAAGAGATCTCTAGTCTTTCCCATTCTGTTGTTTTCCTCTATTTCTTTGCATTGATCACTGAGAAAGGCTTTCTTATCTCTTCTTACTATTCTTTGGAACTCTGCATTCAGATGTTTATACCTTTCCTTTTCTCCTTTGCTTTTCACTTCTCTTCTACTGACTATATTCCTCTCTGAATATATTTCATCCCCATGTCTCATTCATTTTGTAACTGCAAGTTGGTGTGTTTTAATCTTACTTACCTATTTCATTCACCCCTACCTCTATCCTCCCATCTGGCAACCACTTGTTCATTTTCTAAATGAAACATTGTTCTGTTTCTGTTATGTTTGTTCATTTGATTTTTGGTTTCTACATATAGGTGAAATTGTATGGTATTTATCTTTCTCTCTCTGACTTATATCACCTAACATATTCCCTTGTAGCTCTGTCCATCTTAATGCAAATGGCAAGATTTCATTCTTTTTTATAGCTGAGTAGTATTCCAACAAACACACACACACCTCTTTATCCATTCGTCTATCAGTGGGCACTTACGTAGCTTATGTATCTTGGCTATTGTAAATAATTTTCTGACAAACATCGCAATGTGTGTATCTTTTCAAATTAGTGTTTTTGTTATCTTTGGGAAAATAACCAGAAGTGAAATCTATGGTAGCTGCACCAATTTACATTCCGACCAACAGTGTACTAGGGTTCTCTTTTCTCTATGTTCTCATCAACACTTGTCTCTTGTCTTTTTAATAATTGCTGTTTTGATATGTGTGAAGTGATAACTTACTGTGGTTTTGAATTATATTTCTCTGATGTAGAGCATCTTTTCATGTATCTGTTGGCCATCTGTGTGTCTTCCCTACTCATTTTTAACCTGGTTGTTTTCTTGAAGTTGAGTTGTATGAGTTTTTTTGTTGTATTTTGAATCATAACCCCTTATTGAATATATCATTTGCAAATATCTTCTTCCATTCAGTAGATGGCCTTTTTGTTTTCTTTATAGTTTCCTTTGTAGTGCAAAAGCCTTTTAGTTTGATGTAGTCCAATTTGTTTATTTTTGCTTTTGTTTCCCTTGCTTGAGGAGACATATTCAAAAAAATATTGCTAAGACTGAGGTCAGAGCGTACATTGCCTATGGTTTCTTCTAGGGGTTTCATGCTTTCAGGTCTTATATGTAAGTCTTCTGTCCATTTTGAGTTTATTTTTGTATATGGTGTGAGAATATAGACCAATTTGATTCTTTTGTATGTAGCTATTGAGTTTTCCCAACATCTTTTATTGAAAAGTGTGTCTTCCTACTGCATATTCTTACCTTCTTTGTCTTAGATAGATTGACCATGTAAGTGTGGGATCATATATGGGCTCTTTATTCTGTTTTATTGATCATTGTGTCCGTTTTGGTGCCTGTACCATACTGTTTTGCTTTGTTATGTAGTTTGAAATCAGGGAATGTTTATCTCCAGGTTTGTTCTTTGTTCTTAAGATTGCTTTGACTTTTTTTTTTAGTATATATTTTTGTTAAAATTTTTGAATTATTTGTTCTAGCTCCTTGAAAAATGCCATTGGTATTTTGATAGGGATTGTATTGAATCTGTAGATTGCCTTGGGTAGTATGGTCATTTTATCAATATTAATTCTTCCAGGCCATGAGCATGATATACTTTTCCATCTTTTTGTCATCTTCAGTTTTTTTCACTAGTGTTAGTTTTCCAAGTACAGATCTTTTCCCTCCTTAATTAGATTTATTACTAGGTATTTTATTCTTTTTGATGTGATTGTAAGTGGGATTGTTTTCTTAACTTCTGTTTCTGATAGTTCATTGTTAGTACATAGAAATACAACAGATGTCTGTATGTTAATTTTGTATCCTTAAGCTTTACCAAATTCTTTGAGCTCTCATAATTTTTTGGTGATATATATATATCATGTCACCTGCAAACAGTAAAGAGTGACAGTTTTACTTCATCCTTTACAATTAGGATTCCTTTTATATGTTTTTCTTGTCTGATTGCTACGGCTAGGATGACAGTGGCAAAGGTGGACGTTCTGTCTTATTTCTGATCTTAGGGGAAAAGCTTTTCATTGATGATTATGTTATTACATGTGGGCTTGTCATATATATCGCCTTTATTATGTTGAGATATGTTACCTCCATACTCACTTTGTTGAGAGTTTTGTTGTAATGTTGAATTTTATCAAAAGCTTTCCCAGATGATCATATGAATTTTATTCTTCAGTTTGTTAATATCGTGTATCATGTTGACTGATTGGTGGATATTGAACTATACTTGTGTTTCTGGGATAAATCCCACTTGATCATGTAAGATCCTTCTAATGTAACATTGAATTCAGTTTGTTGATATTTTGTTGAGGGTTGTTCATAAGTGATATTGGCATGTAATTTTCTCTTTTTTTTTTGTTTTGTCTTTGGTTTAGTTATTAGGGTAGTGCTTACTGTATAGAATAAGCTCAGAAGTATTTCTTGCTCTTCATTTTTTTAGAATATTTTAAGAAGAATAGGCATTAATTCTCCTTTTAAATTTGGTAGAATTCATATGCGAAGCTGATCCTGCACTTGTGTTTGTTGGGTGTTTTTTAAATTACTGATTTAGTTTAATTACTGGTAATTATTCTGTTACTCTGTTCATATTCTCTTTCTCCTTCATTCAGTCTTAGAGATTATTCATTTCTATGAATTTATCATTTCTTCTAGGTTTTTTATTTTGTTGGCATATAAAATATTCCAATATAGTAGTCTCTTATTGCTTATATTTTTGTGATTTGATTATAACTTTTTTCATTTTATTTGTTTGAATTCTCTTTTCTATGATGAATCTGGCAAAAGTTTATCTATTTTATCTTTTAAAGAGCCAGCTTTTGGTTACATTATGTTCTCTGTTTTCTTTTTGTCTATGCTTCATTTATTTCTACTGTGATCTTTACTATTTCTTTCCTTCTTCTAACTTTTTGGTACCTTTATCTGTAAGATTAGGTTGTTTGAGGTTTGACTTGTTTCCTGAGATGGGCTTGTATCACTGTAAACTTTCCTGTTAGAAATGCTTTTGTTGTGTCCCATAGAGTTTCGATCATTGTGTTTCTTTTGATTTGTGTTGGATTGTTGTGTTTCCTGTTTTCATTTGTGTCCGGGCATTTTTATTTCCTCTTCGATTTCTTCAGTGACCAATTGGTTGTTTAGTAGCATATTGTTTAGCCTCCATGTATGTATGGTTTTTCCAGTTCTTCTTCTTATAGTTGATTTCTAGTCTCATAGCATTGTGACTGGAAAAGATGCTTGGTATTATTTCAGTCTTCTTAGGTTTGCTGAGACTCATTTTGTGCCCTCACATGTCATCTATCTTGAAGAATGTTCCATGTGCACTTCAAAAGGATGTGTGTTCTGTTGCTTTGGAGTGGAATGATCTTTATGTATCTATTAAGTCTGCCTGATTTAATGTGTTTAATGCCAGGGTTTCCTTACTGATTTTCTGTCTGGATGACCAGTCCATTGATGTAACTGTGGTGGTAAAGACTCCTACTACTATTCTGTTACTGTTAATTTCTTTCTTTATGTTTGTTAATGTGTCATTTATGTATTTAGGTGCTCCTCTGTTACATGCATGTATATTACAATTGTCATATCTTCTTGTTTGAAGATTATCATTACCTATTGCTCTTCTTTGTCCCTTGTTTCAATATTAGTTTTAAAATCCATTCTGTCCAGTATAAGTGTTGCTGTCCTAGCTTTCTTTTCATTTCCATTGCATGGGATTCCTTTTTCCATCTCTTCACTTTCCATCTGTATGTGTCTTTAGATCTGAAGTGAATCTCTTGTAGGAAGCATATATAAATGTGTTGATTTTATATTCTTTTGGCCATTCTGTCTAATGAATGGAGCATTTAGCCTGTTTACATATAAGGTAATTATTGATAGGTATGTATTTATTGCCATTTTGTTAATTGTTGGGTTTTTTGTAAATTAAATAATTGTTTGTTGTGTTGGGTCCTAGTTGTGACATGTGGGATCTTTTGTTGGCAGTGCACAGACTCTCCAGTTGTGGCACGTGGGCTCTGTAGTTGCAGTGTGCAGACTTCAGTATTTGCAGCATCTGGGCTCTCTAGATGTGGCATGCAGGGTCCCTAGCTGTGGCGTGCAGGCTCTAGAGTGCGCAAGCTCAGTAGTTGTGGCCCATGGGCTTAGTTGCTCTACAACTTGTTGGATCTTATTTCCCTGATCAGTGATCAAACTTGTGTCTCCTGCACTGGAAGGCAGATTTTCAGTCACTGGACCACCAGGCAAGTACCAAGCTGAAATTATTTTTATATTAAATTTTAAAAAGGTATAACAAAACTTTTCATTGTGACCTACTGTTATGGCATTCTGTTCTTCCAGGATAAAGTAGATACAAGTTGACAAGTTGTGAAGTTTTCTTATTATTTCAGTTTCAAATACCATTTATCTGAAACCTGGGGAACCTGTACTGGGAAGATGAGTACCCAGAATGTCTGGCTTTGGGGATTGTGTATGGAAGATCAGGAGGGCTATAGAAAACAGATTATAAAATAATGGATCCCTTGCCACTGAGCCATCGGGGAAGCCCCTGCTCTTCAGGGGCACACACAAAATCTCACACATGCCTGTGTGTGCTAAGTTGCTTCAGTCGTGTCTGACTTTTTGCAACTCTGTCGACTGTAGTTCGCCAGGCTCCTCTGTCCATGGGATTCCTTAGGCAAGAATACTGGAGTGGGTTGCCATTTCTTTCTTCCCAATCCAACAATCAAACCCGCATTTCTTGCATCTCCTGCATTGGCAGGTGCATACTTTACCACTGATGCCACCTGGGAAGTCCAAAGATAGGGGAAGAACTAAGGTGACTCAGACATAATTTTTACCTCATGAAGTTTTTAGATTAAATAAGCTAAATACTTGTGTTGTATGATTTTCAAAAAGGAAAGTTATTCAATTCAGTTCAGTTCAGTCGCTCAGTCGTGTCCGACTCTTTGTGACCCCATGAACCGAAGCATGCCAGGCCTCCCTGTCCATCACCAACTCCCAGAGTTCACCGAGACTCACGTCCATTGAGTCAGTGATGCCATCCAGCCATCTCATCATCTGTCGTCCCCTTCTCCTCCTGCCCCCAGTCCCTCCCAGCATCAGAGTCTTTTCAGATGAGTCAACTCCTCGCATGAGGTGGCCAAAGTACTGGAGTTTCAGCTTCAGCATCATTCCTTCCAAAGAAATCTCAGGGCTGATCTCCTTCAGAATGGACTGGTTGGATCTCCTTGCAGTCCAAGGGACTCTCAAGAGTCTTCTCCAACACCACAGTTCAAAAGCATCAATTCTTCGGCGCTCAGCCTTCTTCATAGTCCAACTCTCACATCCATACATGACCACTGGAAAAACCATAGCCTTGACTAGACGAACCTTTGTTGGCAAAGTAATGTCTCTGCTTTTGAATATGCTATCTAGGTTGGTCATAACTTTCCTTCCAAGGAGTAAGCGTCATAATTTCGTGACTGCAGTGATTTTGGAGCCCAGAAAAATAAAGTCTGACACTGTTTTCCCATCTATTTCCCATGAAGTGATGGGACTGGATGCCATGATCTTCATTTTCTGAATGTTGAGCTTTAAGCCCACTTTTTCACTCTCC
>NW_011494604.1:5371789-5382925 GCF_000754665.1 Bison bison bison | reverse complement strand
AATAAAGCAGAAATAGATGTTTTTCTGGAACTCTCTTGCTTTTTCCATGATCCAGCGGATGTTGGCAATTTGATCTCTGGTTCTTCTGCCTTTTCTAAAACCAGCTTGAACATCAGGAAGTACATGGTTCCCATATTGCTGAAGCCTGGCTTGGAGAATTTTGAGCATTACTTTACTAGCGTGTGAGATGAGTGCAATTGTGCGGTAGTTTGAGCATTCTTTGGCATTGCCTTTCTTTGGGATTGGAATGAAAACTGACCTTTTCCAGTCTTGTGGCCACTGCTGAGTTTTCCAAATTTGCTGGCATATTGAGTGCAGCATTTTCACAGCATCATCTTTGAGGATTTGAAATAGCTCAACTGGAATTCCATCACCTCCACTAGCTTTGTTCGTAGCGATGCTTTCTAAGGCCCACTTGACTTCACATTCCAGGGTGTCTGGCTCTAGGTGAGTGATCACACCATCATGATTATCTGGGTCGTGAAGATCTTTTTTGTACAGTTCTTCTGTGTATTCTTGCCATCTCTTCTTAATATCTTCTGCTTCTGTTAGGTCCATCCCATTTCTGTCCTTTATCAAGCCCATCTTTGCATGAAATGTTCTCTTGGTATCTCTAATTTTCTTGAAGAGATCTCTAGTCTTTCTTTCCCATTCTGTTGTTTTCCTCTATTTCTTTGCATTGATTGCTGAAGAAGGCTTTCTTATCTCTTCTTGCTGTTCTTTGGAACTCTGCATTCAGATGCTTATATCTTTCCTTTTCTCCTTTGCTTTTTACTTCTCTTCTTTTCACAGCTATTTGTAAGGCCTCCCCAGACAGCCATTTTGTTTTTTTGCATTTCATTTCCATGGGGTTAGTCTTGATCCCTGTCTTGTGTACAATGTCATGAACCTCACTCATTCCATAGTTCATCAGGCACTCTATTTATCCGATCTAGGCCCTTAAATCTATTTCTTACTTCCACTGTATAATCATAAGGGATTTGATTTAGGTTATACCTGAATGGTCTAGTGGTTTTCCCTACTTTTTTCAATTTAAGTCTGAATTTGGCAATAAGGAGTTCATGATCTGAGCCACAGTCAGCTCCTGGTCTTGTTTTTGCTGACTGCATAGAGCTTCTCCATCTTTGGCTGCAAAGAATATAATCAATCTGATTTCGGTGTTGACCATCTGGTGATGTCCATGTATAGAGTCTTCTCTTGTGTTGTTGGAAGAGGGTGTTTGTTATGACTAGTGCATTTTCTTGGCAAAATTCTATTAGCCTTTGCCCTGCTTCATTCTGTATTCCAAGGCCAAATTTGCCTGTTACTCCAGGTGTTTCTTGACTTCCTAGTTGTGCATTCCAGTCCCCTATAAAGAAAAGGACATCTTTTTTGGGTGTTAGTTCTAAAAGGTCTTGTAGGTCTTCATAGAACTGTTGAACTTCAGCTTCTTCAGCATTACTGGTTGGGGCATAGACTTGGATTACCGTGATATTGAATGGTTTGCCTTGGAAACGAACAGAGATCATTCTGTCGTTTTTGAGATTGCATCCAAGTAATGCATTTCAGACTCTTTTGTTGACCATGATGGCTACTCCACTTCTTCTGAGGGATTCCTTCCTGCAGTAGTAGATACAATGGTCATCTGAGTTAAATTCACCCATTCCAGTCCATTTTAGTTCTCTGATTCCTAGAACGTCGACATTCACTTTTGCCATCTCTTGTTTGACCACTTCCAGTTTGCCTTGATTCATGGACCTTACATTCCACGTTCCTATGCAATATTGCTCTTTACAGCATCAGACCTTGCTTCTATCACCAGTCACATCCACAGCTGGGTATTCTTTTTGCTTTGGCTCCATCCCTTGATTCTTTCTGAAGTTATTTCTCCACTGATCTCCAGTAGCATATTGGGCACCTACTGACCTGGGGAGTTCCTCTTTCAGTAGAAAGTTATTACTAAGCAAATAATAGATGAACATGTTATCACAGATTGTATTCCATCCACTTATTAAGTGAGAGAACCAGTAAGATGCTAAACCAGCCTAGAGTGCATTTGTGAACCTAGGTATTTATAGGCAGTGTTAACTTAGGATTGCTGAGTTAGATAGTAATAGGTTAATATCCAATAAGACCATGAACTTAATCTTTGTAGTTACCTTTTCAACTGGGCAGAAATTATCTACTTCTGTACTGGATAAAAATTTGTAAGTTAAATGTATAACTTAGCTAAATCTGCAAATTTTTTAAATCAATGGCAAATAGTGAAATGAAGCACATTCCCTGAAATCAGGATTTTTTTAAACATCGGTACTGTTGACATTTAGGGTTTGATAATTCTTTGTGGTGGGGTTGTGCATTGTATGACTTTTAGTAACATACTTGACTCCTACTCACTAGATGTCTGACACCCTCCCTTCTCCAGTGTAGCAACAAGAATGTTTCCAGACCTTGTCAAATGCTCCCTGGGGGTCAAATTGTACCTGGTTGAAAACCATTGCCCTAGATATTCTTAAGTGATTTTTGTACCCAGATAACATTGTAGGGATCTGCTGTCTAATTTCCCCCATTTTCACATTTTTGGTAACTTTTATTAAACGTATAAAGCACTTTGCACACAATGCCTGCCATGTAGTTGGTAATTATTAAATACTATTACTAACAGTGATGACACTATTGTTATTTATTATTACTAACATCATGCAGCTTAAGCAGTTTGAAAGTCATTATCTATTGAATGAACTTCTGATACTGATTTATAAAGTGTCGTTAAAAGCAAACAAAAAAATCCCAAGATACTTCAATGCTTATTTGTCAGATTTACTCAGTTTCAAAATAGTCAAAATTAGGTTTTGGATGTAAAGACCCAAATTCATGTTTCTCACAAATTTTAATAAAAAATATATTGCTTGAACCCATTTCCTTTAAAAATCAGACAAAACCCACTAATAATTCCTAATATTAATTAAAACAATCATAACAATTTTATTATAGTTGAATATATTACATGTTTACATTTATTGTACAATCAGCTCTGAACTAAGCCTTGTTAAGGACATAGGCTGATTAGATATATTTGAACTTTGCATAGCATTTTATTTAGTGAGACACATGCCAAAATAATGTACTTACTTATATAATTTAGGTGAACAGATGTGCACTTAATTTCATGTGCTGAATTTTCATGAAATTGCAGTGCAGAACTGCAGGTACATGATCAGTGAGACAAGTCCCACATGTGCTCAAAAACTGGAGATGTTGTTTTTGGAGACCTACCACTTTTAGCTGATAATGTAAGTAAATAAGTTCTTATAGATGAATGCAAGTATTAAAACTTGTTATACATTTGTGCTTGTGGATTTTTAAATTCAAAAGTATGAATATCAAAGTTTTAAAATGAAAGAACATCAGTGGGACCCTTGAAGCACTGCAGTGAAATATCTTGAGAATTACAGTTTGATAGGCAAAGAATACACAGAAAAATTATGCAAAAAAGATCTTTGTGACCCAGATAACCATGATGGTGTGATCATTGACCTAGAGCCAGACATGCTGGAATGTGAAGTCCAGTGGGCTTCACTACAAACAAAGCTAGTGGAAGTGATGAATTCCAGTTGAGCTGTTTCAAATATTAAAAGATGATGCTGTGAAAGTGCCGCACTCAATATGTCAGCAAATTTGGAAAACTCAGCAGTGGCCACAGGACTGGAAACGATCAGTTATCATTCCAATCTCAAGGAAAGGCAATGCCAGAGAGTGCTCAAACTACCACACAATTGCACACATGTCACACGCTTGCAAAGTAATGCTCAAAATTTTCCAAGCCAGGCTTCAATAGTACATGAACTGTGAACTTCCAGATATTCAAGCTGGATTTAGAAAAGGCAGAGGAACCAGAGATCAAATTGCCAGCATCCACTGGATCATCAAAAAAGCAAGAGACTTCCAGAAAAACATCTATTTCTGCTTTATTGACTATGCCAAAACTTTAGATTGTGCAGATCACAACAAACTGTGGAAAATTCTTCAAGAGATGGGAATACCAGACCACTTTAATGCCACCTGAGAAGTCTGTACACAGGTCAAGAAGCAACAGTTAGAACTGGACATGGAAAAACAGACTGGTTCCAAATAGGGAAAGGAGTACGTCAAGGTTGTATATTGTCACCCTGCTTATTTGATGTCTATACAGAGTTCAGTTCAGTCGCTCAGTCGTGTCCGACTCTTTGCGACCCCATGAACCTCAGCACGCCAAGCCTCCCTGTCCATCACCAAGTCCCAGAGTTCACCCAAACTTATGTGCATCAAGTCAGTGATGCCATCCAGCCATCTCATCCTCTGTCGTCCCCTTCTCCTCCTGCCCCCAACCCCTCCCAGCATCAGGGTCTTTTCCAATGAGTCAACTCTTCACATGGAGTGGCCAAAGTACTGGAGTTTCAGCTTTAGTATCATTCTTTCCAAAGAAATCCCAGGGCTGATCTCCTTCAGAATGGACTGATTGGATCAATTCATGGAATATAATTCCCTCTACTTTGTGAAGGTAAGTGGGCCTTAGGAAGCATCACTACGAACAAAGCTAGTGGAGGTGATGGAATTGCAGTTGAGCTATTTCAAATCCTAAAAGATGATGCTGTGAAAGTGCTCCACTCAATATGTCAGCAAATTTTGTAAACTCAGCAGTGGCCACAGGACTGGAAAAGGTCAGTTTTCATTCCAGTCCCTTAGAAAGGCAATGCCAAAGAATGCTCAAACTACCACACAATTGCACTCATCTCACATGCTAGCAAAGTAATGCTCAAAATTCTCCAACCCAGGCTTCAGCAATACATGAACCATGAACTTCCAGATGTTCACGCTGGTTTTAGAAAAGGCAGAGGAAACAGAGATTAAATTGCCAACATCCGCTGGATCATGGAAAAAGCAAGAGAGTTCCAGAAAAACATCTATTTCTGCTTTATTGACTATGCCAAAGCCTTTGACTGTGTGGATCACAATAAACTGTGGAAAATTCTTCAAGAGATGGGAATACCAGACCTCCTGACCTGCTTCTTGAGACATCTGTATGCAGGTCAGGAAGCAACAGTCAGAACTGGACATAGAACAGACTGGTTCCAAATAGGGAAAGCAGTACGTCAAGGCTGTATATTGTCACCCTTCTTATTTAACTTCTATGCAGAGTACATCATGAGAAACGCTGGACTGGAAGAAGCACAAGCTGGAATCAAGATTGCCGGGAGAAATATCAATAACCTCCGAAATGCAGATGACACCACCCTTATGGCAGAAAGTGAAGAAAAACTAAAGAGCCTCTTGATGAAAGTGAAAGCGGAGAGTGAAAAAGTGGGCTTAAAGCTCAACATTCAGAAAACTAATATCATGGCATCTGGTCCCATCACTTCATTGCAAATAGATGGAGAAACAGTGGAAACAGTGTCAGACTTTATTTTGGGGGCTCCAGAATCACTGCAGATGGTGATTGCAGCCATGAAATTAAAAGATGCTTACTCCTTGGAAGGAAAGTTATGACCAACCCAGACAGCATACTAAAAAGCAGAGACATTACTTTGCCAACAAAGATCCATCTAGTCAAGGCTATGGTTTTTCCAGTAGTCATGTCTGGATGTGAGAGTTGGACTGTAAAGAAAACTGGACGCTGAAGAATTGATGCTTTTGAACTGTGGTGTTGGAGAAGACTCTTGAGAGTCCCTTGGACTGCAAGGAGATCCAAGCAGTCCATTCTAAAGGAGATCAGTCCTGGATATTCATTGCAAGGACTGATGCTGAGCCTGAAACTCCAATACTTTGGCCACCTCATGCGAAGAGCTGACTCAATTGAAAAGACCCTGGTGCCGGAAAAGATTCAGGGCAGGAGGAGAAGGGGACGACAGAAGACGAGATGGTTGGATGGTATCACCGAGTTAATGGACATGAGTTTGGGTAAACTTCGGGAGTTGGTGATGGACAAGGGAGGCCTGCTGCACTGCGGTTCATGGGGTCACAGAGTCAGACATGACTGAGCAACTGAACTGAACTGAACTTTGTGTCACTTACACAAGTAAAGAATTGGTTTATGTAATGTGGAAGTGTAATAGAAGAATTTTTTTTTTAAAGCTGTATATAAAATATCATTATCCATTAATGAAAATTAAGTATTGACTTGGTTTGTATGTTTTGCTACTGTGGCAAATTAAATATGCTGAAAAACACCATTGATATGCAGGACTTTACATGCCTTCTAAGATCTTTTTGATGAAAGAAATTATTGGTGGTGAGTTTTGTGTTTAATATCATAGGCTTTGTAATTTGAGTACTAAATCATGTTAATATTAAATTTTGTAGAGGGGGAAAAAAGCTTTTAAACAATACAAACAACAAAAGAAACATGACCCTACCCACACCTTACAAGTTAGACAGTGGTTATGTTAGTGATATGATGTATAGAAAAGAAATATATGTAGAGTTTGTCTTAAAAATAAATGGTTTCTTTTCATAAAGTATTAAGGAAGGAAGTGATGTCTTTTTGCCTGATTTCTATAATAAATAGTGTATGATTTAAAACAAAGTTAAAAGCAGGAAGAATTTTCGAATTAATATAGTATTGTTTTTGAAGTGTGTTTTTGAATGAAACCTTAGTTTTTATAAGACTGAAACTTCCCAACTGATGATGTGAAGAGGTCTCCAAATTGCTAATTGACTAAAAAAATTATATTGAAACTAGTTTTTTATCCATTTATTTGAGAATACATTGCTTTTCTGGCCATATAAGGCTTTTATTTCTTCCATTTTAAACTCTTTGCAGTGTCACAAAAATATTATTTTCCTAATGATATTTCAGAACTTTTCTGAAACATTTTCTCAAACATGGAAAGGTTGTGTAGGAAAAATATGCTGCTTATGGGAACAGATTTTTTAAAAGTTTAAGATTTTTATTGGTCATTAAATTGTACTGGTGTAAAATTCATATTCATGATATAAATAGCTCAAGTTACATTTTTGTTTTTCCCTCAGTCTTAAGTCTACTTTTTTTACATGTAACATGTGCAACAGAATATGTTAGAAGGGTTTTGAATTTTTTAAAGAATGTTTTTATAAAATGAACCACATTATAATTTTTCCTTTTTTTGTATTTAGGCAAATTAAATACCTTATGAAATAGTATCTTTTTCGAATGCTGTCGTTATCATAGTATCAGCTTTAGAAAAGTGGCATGAAAAAGTGAAAGTGTTAGTTATTCAATTGTGTCTGACTCTTTGCAGACCTCATGAACTATAGCTCTCTGGGCTCCTCTGTTCTTGAAAATCTCCTGGCAAGAATACTGGAATAGGTCGTCTCTTCCTTCTCTAGAGGATCTTCCACACCCAGGGATTGAACCTGGTCTTCTGCTTTGCAGGCAGATTTTTTATGGTCTGAGCTACCAGGGAAGCCCCATATCTGGACTTAGACTCTATCACCACCATCCCCATCACTCCACTTTATATCCTGTGGTTCACAAAATGCCACTTGAGGTTCTTCTTTGCCCCCTAGTGGGAAAACTGAGAAAATGTTTTATTGAAAATGTCTTGCCATGGTCATGTTCTGTAATTCAAGATAGTTAAAAGGTCATTTACTTCATTAAACTTGTCTACCTAGGAAATCATTAGATAATTTATTTTGTATAGTAAAAAGAATGCTTTTTCTTTGCTTAAACTTTTGTGGATAGAATTTTTAAAGACTTTTCCCCAAGTTATTTGAATTATGCAGCAAATAGTATTGAATAAAGACTGCAGGTTTTCCCTACTATCCAAAAGTAGAGCATTCCTAGGAAACCCTTCCAAAAGCCAAAAGAGGCAGTTATCTTAGGACATATCTTACTAAATGGAGATAGGAAATAAAATTGAGGTGAAGCACAGATACTCACACACACAGTGCAAAGCTATGGCAGCGTGACTGAGATGCTGAGTACAGTTCCTCGGAAAGGGTCTTGGTGGTGCTGCTCTCACTACTTGTGGTGCACATTGCTGGTAACTCCGAGAAGCCCTCCTCTGTAACAGCTCACTGCAAAGCAAATGATGAATGCTGTTTTTGCTTTTTGCCTTTTTTCATATAATCCACAATCCTCCTGAAATTTCTTCAGTTAAGGAATACAAGTAATAATGTAGGTCTTTATAAAAGCAAAGTGGCCCAAAGCGAACTTTCGTAAAGCAGAAGAGTACCCATATACAGAAATAAAGCTGCTAAGACTGCAGGTGTCCTAGCATTTGTCATTAGTGTATTTTTAAATATTCAGAATTCATCATTTAAAGTTTTATATTTAAATTCAACTCGATGGACGTGAGTCTGAGAGTGAACTCCGGGAGATGGTGATGGACAGGGAGGCCTGGCGTGCTGCAATTCATGGGGTCACAAAGAGTCAGACACGACTGAGCGACTGAACTGAACTAAAATTTAGACATAAATTTTTAATATGCAGTTAAAGCAGAGCACTTTTGGGGAGAACAGGAGAAAATACTAACAAAAGGTGAAATTAACCCACAACTTTTGGTTAATACGTATTAAAAGTAGCTTGCAACGGTAACGGTGAACAAGTCTTACTTTCCAGTGTGTAAGCATAATACCAGTACTGTGCATGAGCTTTATTTTCTGTATTGCTAGTGCTTTTAATATCAATTCTTGTTTGCTTGCTTACTTTATAGGTAAATAGAAAGTAATACACGCATGTGAATTCAAAATTACATTTTAAAAATAAACAATATTTTCATTTGTGGCAGTGAACTTTTGAAAAGTAATAAAAGCACCACCTTGTTTGTTGGAAATGAAGTATCTTTTTTAACAGTCAGATTTCTGTGTGACTAGAGTGAGCGTACTCTTATTGTATGATTCTTTATGAGACAAGCATCCAGGACAGTTACATTAATAGGTTATCGTGAGGAAGGAGTCGACTATTAAAGCATCCATGTGTGTAGGTAGGGAGAGTAGTAGCATCAAAGGGCAAGTTGCTTTCTAGTTGTCAGTCTCCAGAAAAAGCCTTGATTATCTTTCATCTCTAGTATTAGAACTCAAGAGCAAAGCCCCTGGGGAATGTAGAGCAAATGCAGAGTACCCAAATTCTTATCCAGATTACAGAGTTGTCTAGGGTGCGTTCCCTTAGGGCTGGATGTTAACAGACTAAGAAAATTTATTGTGGCAGAGTGTGCCCCACTCTAGATCAACTTTGCTATTTCAAAATAATAGGTGCAATAAGTCTAGAGCCTAAGATTCCCTGGAAGGAAGTTAGCTGTGTTAATAAGATCAGAATCTTGTATTTTGTAAAGGAAAATTTAAAAAATTCTTATCTAATATATTTAAAAGAGTAGAAGCACTTCTGAGTTCTTGCTTTTACCAGCTGTCCCTAAGGGAAGCCATCGTAAAGCTTTTTATAATAAAACTTTAAATTATATTTGGTGGCAGTAGTTATTAAAATGAGAAAATCCCAGAGAGATCTCAGCACAACCAGTAATAAGTCAGGAATGTTTTTGTGACTGTCTTTTCCTCACAGAAAGATCCTCCAAGATGCTAAACTTTGGTGGTTCTATTTTATTACAAGAGGTGCAGTTTCCTTACAGCTTTGGTTCTTGGCCTAGGATACAGGTAGCTTCAAGATAAACATGATGTGTTAATGGATATAGAAAAGTATATATATTTGTGTGTGTGTGTGTGTATATATATATATATATATGTAATCAATTTTTCTTGAATGTATTTTTAAATAAAAAGAGACTAAAATAATTTCATATTGAAACTTGTGATACATGATTTGACTAGGTTAATGTATAATTTCTTTAGATAATTGATATAAGTTAATTATATTTGTGGAATTCATATAAGACAAAACGTAAGGCTTTTAGGAAGTATTACATGTATGGCTATGACTCCTTCCTGTATATCTCTTCATATTCTTGAAGTGATGATTTATTTACTTATTTATTGCTATTAGAAGATATTTAGTGGGAAAGGTTGAGAAGCACTGTTTTACTGTTCTATAATTACCTTCCCTTTCTCACCACCTCCTACACACCCCCCTTCCCTGGAGGGAAAAAGTCTTACCGCATAGATTTGACCAGTGTGGCCCATTTACTTTGCTTAGTTTGAGTCATGCTTAAAGATGGTATTTGCAAATAATTAAATACTAGGCTGACAATGGCTTTGAAACAAGTGGGCCTTTATTTTTTTTCCTAGTTATAATCAGCTTGCAAGTATACAGCTGCTACAGCTGCTGACATCTCTGCCTTTCTCTTGGCCTTTGCCTCATTGAAAGGTAACTGTTGGAGCTGTAGCCCTAAAAACAGAAAGAAGTAGGAAGGAGGAAAGGGTGTGGTTTATAAAGCTACACTGCATCTGCTTATATTTACTTAGTAGTGGATCATCGAAAAAGCAAGAGAGTTCCAGAAAAACATCTATTTCTGCTTTATTGACTATGACAAAGCCTTTGACTGTGTGAATCAATAAACTGTGGAAAATTCTTCAAGAGATGGGAGTACCAGACCACCTGACCTTCCTCTTGAGAAACTTGTATGCAGGTCAGGAAGCAGCAGTTAGAACTGGACATGGAACAACAGACTGGTTCCAAATAGGGAAAGCAGTACATCAAGGCTGTATATTGTCACCCTGCTTATTTAAGTTCTATGCAGAGTACATCATGAGAAACGCTGGACTGGAAGAAGCACAAGCTGGAATCAAGATTGCCAGGAGAAGTATCAGTAACCTCAGATATGCAGATGACACCACCCTTATGACAGAAAGTGAAGAGGAACTAAAAAGCCTCTTGATGAAAGTGAAAGTGGAGAGTGAAAAAGTTGGCTTAAAGCTCAACATTCAGAAAACTAGGATCATAGCATCTGGTCCCATCACTTCATGAGAAATAAATGGGGAAACAGTGGAAACAGTGTCAGACTTTATTTATTTGGGCTCCAAAATCACTGCAGATGGTGACTGCAGCCATGAAATTAAAAGATGCTTACTCCTTGGAAGGAAAGTTATGGCCGACCTAGATAGCATATTAAAAAGCAGAGACATTACTTTGCCAACAAAGGTCCGTCTAGTCAAGGCTATGGTTTTTCCAGTGGTCATGTATGGATGTGAGAGTTGGACTGTGAAGAAAGCTGAGCTCCAAAGAATTGATGCTTTTGAACTGTGGTGTTG
>NW_011494604.1:5363064-5371689 GCF_000754665.1 Bison bison bison | reverse complement strand
CTTTTGAGAGTCCCTTGGACTGCAAGGAGATCCAACCAGTCCATTCTAAAGATCAGTCCTGGGTGTTCATTGGAAGGAATGATGCTAAAGCTGAAACTCCAATACTTTGGCCCCCTCATGCAAAGAGTTGACTCATTGGAAAAGACCCTGATGCTGGGAGGGATTGGGGGCAGGAGGAGAAGGGGACGACAGAGGATGAGATGGCTGGATGGCATCACCGACTCGATGGACATGAGTTTGAGTGAACTCTGGGAGTTGGTGATGGACAGGGAGGCCTGGCGTCCTGCGATTCATGGGGTTGCAAAGAGTTGGACACAACTGAGCAGCTGAACTGAACCGAACTGAAGGGAAAGTAGGAAATTTAGTATTTAGCTTTTATAGCCCCTATATTAGAGAAAAGCAAAGAAAACATTGTAATATTAGGTCAGGCAACTTACAGAGTCTGAGTTAATGATAAGTGCAATTTTTTAAAACTGAAATCTGATTAATTGCAACATCTGCTAATAGATGTTGCTAATCAGTGGTATGTCTGTTTAGTTGAAATAAAATAGTAAGGTCCAGTTGGAGCTCTCTTCACTTCTTTTACTTCTTTGCTACAACCTTCAGAAGCAAAAGTAAACTTTCAAAAACCTATTTTTGGATTAGTTCTGCTGAAGTATAAGGAGCATGTCCCTTTAGCCTTAGAAGGTTCCTTCAAACCAGTTTACTAAGCATTAATAGGTGACTTAAAATATTCTTTCTTAAGAATACATTTTCAAAATAGACACAAATTGAGGAATATTCTAATGAATGACCAATAGCAAACTGTTCCTTTTAATTGGTTAAGAATAATTTTTAACAGTAATGTTAAATGCCTTATGTTAAAGCACAAGTTCCATCTGATATATTTTTTCTAACATTGAATATACTTTTTTCTTGGCTTTGTTGCAAGACTTTGACACTGAACGGATATCTTTAGTGTACTGTTCTGTTTTGGTGGTTTTTTTTTTTTTTGACCACACCATGCAGCTTGTGGGACCTTAGTTCCCCAAACCTAGGCCCTCAGCAGTGACAGCACGAAGCCCTAACCATTGGACTGATAGGGAATTCCCTGGAAACCTGAAAGATATTCTTCAGGACTTCAGTTAATTCTTCAGTCTTTCAGGATGCTGTGTTAAATTCCTTCCTTAAAGTGAATATTTTAATTAAATAATTATTTCATGTATTGGTAAATAGTTTCTAGTAGCAGTTTTCTGGAGAAGGCAATGGCACCCCACTCCAGTACTCTTACCTGGAAAATCCCATGGGCGGAGGAGCCTGGTAGGCTGCAGTCCATGGGGTCGTGAAGAGCCGGACACGACTGAGCGACTTCCCTTTCACTTTTCACTTTCATGCATTGGAGAAGGAAATGGCAACCCACTCCAGTGTTCTTCCCTGGAGAATCCCAGGGATGGGGGAGCCTGGTGAGCTGCCATCTATGGGGTCGCACAGAGTCGGACATGACGGAAGTGACTTAGCAGCAGCAGGAGCAGCATGATGATGTATTCGACTTGCCAGGTGGAGCTAGTGTGAAGAACATGCCTGCCAATGCAGGAAACATAAGAGACATGGGTTAGATCCCCTGGAGGATCTTCTAGTATTCTTGCCTGGAGAATTCCATGGATAGAGGAGCCTGGCGGGCTGCAGTCCATAGGATCACCAAGAGTCGGACACGGCTGAAGCGACTGAGCACGCACGCACGTGGTGATGTATTAATGTCTAGGCTTTCAGTTTCTTTATTTGAAAATTTATTACCTTTGAATGGACTTTTGCTTATATTCCTTTAAGAATGTATTGTTTTTAAATATATATATATGTAATTTTCTTTTTCACAATTGTTACAAATGGGAAACTTGACAAGTTTTGAAAGGATATACTTAAATTTAAGACAAGCACCACTTGTTTGATTATATAACATTGAAATAGTGGAATTGTTTCAGGAAGTTACAACAGTATATATGTCTTTTATAATTTTAAAAAGAAAATTATAATTTTCAGTCATTAATTGATTGATTCATTCATTCATGCATTCTCCCATTATTCATTCATTCAGTGATTATCTGTGCTTTGGAAATATAGCAGTGAACAAAGGAAATGCTGCTCTAATTAGAAATTCTGTCAGCAAGAATGTTGGGATAAAAACTCAGTAAGAATAACTGTAGTGTGCATAATTAATGATTTTGCTTTTTAGGCTCTCTATTAGTTTGCTAAAGCTGTTGTTACAAAATATACACTGAATGGCTTAAACAACAAAGTTTTATTTTCTCTCTCTTCTGGAAGCTGAAATCCAACATGCTGGCAGAATTGACATTTTTCTCTTAGATCTCTTTCTCTGTAGTTTGCAGATGGCAGTCCTTTGGCGACCTTTTATCATCCAGTTTCCTTTGTGCACAGGTGCCCCCTGGTGTTTCTCTCAGTGTGTTCACATTTCTTCTTAGAAGAACACCAGTCGTATTGGATTATTATACCCTACTGGCTTCATTTTAACAGAATCATTTCTTAAAAAGCCCTGTCTTGAAATACAATCCTATTCTAAGGTACTGGGACCCTAGGACTTCAACAGATGAATTTTGGATTGTACAGTTCAACCCCAAACAAGGACCTTATTAAGGAAAAATTAGAATTCAAAGTTCTCCAAACATGTAAGGGAAGTTTTGAATGTAAAGCATTTATGATATATCACATCCTGGAAAACATTTCATTATGAAGTTTGCTGAGCATTCGTAAACCTTGTTTGAACATACTCTATCAGTAGTGATTGCCCAAAGAATAAGTAAGGGTGCTCTGATTTTTAAATATTTATTTTAAAAATTACTTGAATTTTTCAGATTAAGAAAGTCAGTGCAGCCTCTCCTTCTCAATTTGGCCACCCTATTCCTATTTGCTACTACCAAAGAAGAAATTTCTTGATCTTATATTTGGGAATGGAAGGTAGGAAAGAAGATACAGAATATTTTGGTATTCTGAGTTTTAATTTCAAAACAGTATTATCTATATGCATATATGCATGTATATGTGTGTTTGGCTGTCTATGTTTGGGGGAACCTAACATAATTTATATTGTAAGGATTTCAAGTTTTTAAACAAGGAAAAAGTACTGATATTTGGAATACAACCTGTTCATCAGTTGGAAATTATCTGTAAAATTGTGTAGCAATAGAAGTTGTAGTTCCTGATTCATCCTGCAGAGAAAGAAAATAATAACTTTTGTTCAACAGTGTGTTTTGAGGAGTGAAGCAAATTGAGTGTTTTCCTGGACTTGAAGTCCAAGAGTGTGTTTGTTCTGATAGTATAGCTATGGGGATTTTTGTTTAAAGGGAAAACAAGTTTACTTTAAACTATCTTTGCCATTTACTAGAATTAAAAATACATATAAAAGAAATCTTCCCCTGAATTTCATACACTGCTGGGAGCTCCTGGCAGAATTTTTAAAGGTGTCCTCAGTTGGTTTTAGAGGGAAAAAAGCCATGCAAGTTTGACATATGTCACAAATTTTTTTCTTTCTTTTTAATTGAAGTATCAGATCAGATCAGTTGCTCAGTCGTGTCCGACTCTTTGCGACCCCATGAATTGCAGCACGCCAGTTGATTTATAATATTAGTTTTGGATGTACAACATATGTCAGTCTTTTCATAGATTATACTCAATTTAACGTTATTATAAAATATTGGTATTATTCCCCATACTGTACCATATGTCCTTATAGCTTACTTATTTTACACTTAGTAATTTGTGCCTCACATTTAAAGTGAGTAATAATTCTTGTAAATTCCATTATGTTCTTTACATTATTCTCATAAAGGTAGGTATCTGCTGTACAGACTGCCTTGTCATTTCTCTTAGCTAACAATCACTTAACCCTCCGTGTACCTGGAAAATTATTCCTCATTCTTTGTGGGCCTTTTATTTTTTTGTTACTATTTTTATTTTTGAATACTTTGTCATTTTATAATAATTTAAGAGGAATAATGAAACACTTCATTAGAAATTTTAATTAGAATCTAAACATAATGAATACAATTTTAAAAATTAGCTTTACTATAATTGACATACAATAAACTGTATGTATTAAAAGAGTACAATTTTACAGGTTTTGACATGGGTATACACCTTTGAAACCGTCATTATAATTGAGGTAGTGAACATATCCATCTCTCCTGTAAGTTTCCTTCTTTCAATCCCTTACTCTTGTCCTTTTCCCAGACTACTAC
This sequence comes from Bison bison bison, assembly GCF_000754665.1. NCBI lineage: Eukaryota > Metazoa > Chordata > Mammalia > Artiodactyla > Bovidae > Bison > Bison bison. Next base: position 5,367,460 of record NW_011494604.1, on the reverse strand, counting down.
TGGTTTAATTTCTAGATTATAGATTAGTTTGACTCTTCTAGAGTTTTATATAAATGAAATAATAAAATATATTCTATTTTATAACCTAGCTTCTTTCAGATTATTTTGTGTTTCACCAACGTTGTCCCCTATATCAGTGATTCCTTTGTTATTTATTTATTTTTTTTGGCTGAGAACTATTCTATGTATATAGCACATTTTGTTTTGAAGATATTTATATCCAAAATATAAATTTCTTTGGAGAAATGTCTGTTTAAATCCTTTGCCCATTTGAAAATTGTGTTGTCTTTTTATTGTTGAGTTGAAAGCCTTCCTTGTATATTTTGGATACTTACCTTATGCACTGTTTGTAGATAGCCTTATCAAATACATGATTTGCAGATATTTTCTCCTGTTCTGTGAGTTATTTTTTCACCTTTCTAATAGTGACCTTTACTGATCAAAAAAGTTTTTTCATATATGCTAAGTCACTTCAGTCGTGTCCGACTCTGTGCAACCCCATAGACGGCAGCCCACCAGGCTCTGCTGTCTCTGGGATTCTCCAGGCAGGAACATTGGAGTGGGTTGCCATTTCCTTCTCCAATGTAGGAAAGTGAAAAGTGAAAGTGAAGTCGCTCAGTCATGTCCGACTCTTAGCAACCCCATGGACTACAGCCCACCAGGCTCCTCCGTCCATGGGATTTTCCAGGCAAGAGTACTGGAGTGGGGTGCCATATGAAGTCAGATTTATCTGTTGTTCCTCCCACCCCCTTTTTGGTGGCTTGTGTTTTAAATGTCATGCCTAAGAAACCACTGGCTAATACAAGGTTGCCTTTTCAGACTGTTCATGGGGTTTTCAATGGCAAGAATACTGGAGTGGTTTGCCATTCCTTCTAAAAAGATTATGCTCAAAATCCTTCAAGGTAGACTTCAGCAGTATGTGAACCGAGAACTTCCAGATGTACAAGCCTTTCGAAAAGGCACAGAGGAACCAGAAATTAAATTGCCAGCATTCATTGGATCATAGAGAAAGCCAGGGAATTCCAGAAAAACATGTACGTCATTGACTACACTAAAGCCTTTGACTGTGTGGATCACAACTGAGGAAAAATTCTTAAAAGAGATGGAAATACCAGACTACCTGACCTGTCTCCTGAGAAACTTGTATGCATGTCAAGAAGCAACAGTTAGAATCCTAAATGGAACAACTGACGGGTTCAAAAATGGGAAAGGAGTATGACAAGGCTGTGTATTATCACCCTGTTTATTTTAACCTCTGTGCAGAGTACATCATGTGAAAAACCAGGCTGGATGAATCACAAGCTGGAATCAAGATTGCTGGGAGAAATATGAACAGCCTCAGACATGTAGATGATACCACTCTAATGGCAGAGAGTGAAGACAAACTAAAGAGCCTCTTGATGAGGGTGAAAGAGGAGAGTAAAAAAGCTGGCTTAAAACTCAGCATTCGAAAAACTAAGATCATGGTATCTGGTCCCATCACCTCATGGCAAATAGATGGGGAAACAGTGGAAGCAGTGACAGATTGTATTTTCTTGGGCTCCAGAATCACTGCGGATGATGACTACAGCCATGAAATAAAAGACACTTGCTCCTTGGAAGGAAAGCTATGACAAGCCCTAGACAGTGTATTAAAAAGGAGAGACATCATTTTGCTGACAAAGGTCCATATACTTAAAGCTATGGTTTTTCCAGTAGTTATGTATAGATGTAAGATCTGGACCAAGAAGAAGGCAAAGTGCCAAAGAATGTTTTTGAAGACTCTTGAGAGTCCCTTGGACTGCACAATCAAACCAGTCCATCCTAAAGGAGATCAACCCTGAATATTCATTGGAAGGACTGATGCCGAAGCTCCAATACTTTGGCCACCTGACGCAAAGAGCTGACTCATTGGAAGAGACCGTGATTCTGGGAAAGATTGAGGGCAGCAGGAGAAGAGCGTGACAGAGGATGAGATGGTTGGATGGCATCACTGACTCAGCGGACAGGAGTTTGAGCACACTCCAGGAGTGGATGAAGGACAGGGAAGCCTGCAGTCCATGGGGTCACAAAGAGTCAGACTTAGGTACTGAACAATAACACAAGGTTGCAAAGATTTGTACTTAATTTTCTTAAGACTTTTATGATTTTAATTCTTACATTTAGGTCTTAATTCATTTTGAACTAGCCTTTTATATATCATGTGAGAAAGAGCTCTAATAAAACTTTTTTTTGCATCCAGGTGTTGAAAATGTATCCCTTTCTCATTAAATTTTCTTAGTACTCATGCTGAAAATCAGTTGACCATAAATCTTAGGATACATTTCTGGACTGTTAATTCTCTGTGTCTATCCTTGTGCTGGTATCACAATCTTGATTCATACAGTTTTGAAGGAAGTTTTAAAATTGTTAAGTGTTAGTCCTCTACTTTCTTCTTCTGTTTCAAGACTGTTTTGACTATTTTGGGTCTTTTGCAGACCTTCCTGAGTATTAGGCTCAGCTTGTTAATTTTGAAGAAAGCCAGATGGGATTTTGATTGGGATTGCATTGAGTGATATATGAAAAACTTTTAATTGCTTTTGGAGGATGATACGAAGCCAATTTTTTATCTAACTTGAATACTGGTAGATAAAAGAACATGTTATTCATGTGTGAACCATACCAACAGGTAACCAAATAATGAAGACAACTCTTACATATTTGTGTGTGTGTGTGTGTGTGTATCTTTTAATAAATGAAAAAAGAATAATAGATTATCATCATTTTGCAACCCTCATGGAGTGAATTGATTTAGGCATTGAGTATTAGGAGCTCCTAATATTGCAAAAAGATATAACCAGACATTATGTGTTACTTAATAGAAGAACACAGTACCATCTATAGTCTAGCCAAAAGGATTAAACATGAGACTGATCAAGCTATTGCATTCTGCTGCCAGTTTGCAGGAAGTACAGAAGCCAAGGATACTTCCCCTGGTGGCTCAGTGGTAAAGAATCCGCCTACCAATGCAGGAGACATGGGTTTGATCCCTGGGTTAGGAAGATCCCCTGGGGAAGGAATGAGAACCCACTCCAGTATTCTTGCCTGGGAAATTCCATGCACGGAGGAGCCTGCTGCCCTGCAGTCCATGGAGTCACAAAAAAGTCTGACACAACTTAGCTACTAAACAACAACAAAAGCCAGGGGACCACACTGAATTGTTCCATGAATATGAAGTGATTATACTGGGAAGCCTACAGGTTAAATACCTTGAGTTTCTGAGTAATTCTGTGGAATATAAAGAGATCAAGGGGCAACTTATGTATTAGAAGATACATAAAATTTGGCGGGGGGAGTCTGAAAGATATAAAACAAGAAATGGTTCATTCTGAAAAGGAAAGAAAGAAATCACTAAAAATTTTATGTCTTTTGAAAAGTGAAAAGACAAAATTTTTAGTGATTTCTTTCCTTTTCAGAATTTCAGTGATTTCTTCTTTTGTTTTCAATCTTGTCAGACCCCTCCGAATTATGAATACATATGGACATTTATGGATATGCTTCGCAAACACATAATTGCATATACATACAATGTTTATACATACGTACACATAGATAAACTATCATTTTGCTTTAAAATGTTCAAAATGTGTTTGTTAGTTTTGAAACATGTTTTCCTCATTCAGTAGTTGTGTCTTCATCTTTTCCCCTTAGAAGAGGTAACTTTTTACCTAATTTAACTTCCACATAACATTTCCTTTCATATTATTGCTAACATAATTTTAAAAAAAATTAATGATACGCAGCTTATTTCCAATTTTTCTTTATTTCAAGCTAATCTATAGTGAATATTCTTCTGCATGTATTTCTCCCTAAGCTAAGCTGTGGAGTATCTTTAAAGCTGAAAATATAGTAACAAGTTTCCTTCCTTATAGTGTATCTATTGTTAAGGTATCAGATCAGATCAGATCAGATCAGTCGCTCAGTCGCTCAGTCGTGTCCTGCTCTTTGCGACCCCATGAATCGCAGCACGCCAGGCCTCCCTGTCCATCACCGATCCCAGAGTTCACTCAGACTCACGTCCATCGAGTCAGTGATGCCATCCAGCCATCTCATCCTCTGTCGTCCCCTTCTCCTCCTGCCCCCAATCCCTCCCAGCATCAGGGTCTTTTCCAATGAGTCAACTCTTCGCATGAGGGGGCCAAAGTACTGGAGTTTCAGCTTTAGCATCATTCCTTCCAAAGAAATCCCAGGGCTGATCTCTTTCAGAATGGACTGGTTGGATCTCCTTGCAGTCCAAGGGACTCTCAAGAGTCTTCTGCAACACACCACAGTTCAAAAGCATCAATTCTTCAGCGCTCAGCCTTCTTCACAGTCCAACTCTCACATCCATACATGACCACTGGAAAAACCATAGCCTTGACTAGATGGACCTTTGTTG
>NW_011494604.1:5346138-5362908 GCF_000754665.1 Bison bison bison | reverse complement strand
CTGAATGTTGAGCTTTAAGCCCACTTTTTCACTCTCCACTTTCACTTTCATCAAGAGGCTTTTTAGTTCCTCTTCACTTTCTGCCATAAGGGTGGTGTCATGTGCATATCTGAGGTTATTGATATTTCTCCCAGCAGTCTTGATTCCAGCTTGTGTTTCTTCCAGTCCAGTGTTTACCATGATGTACTCTGCATATAAGTTAAATAAACAGGGTGACAATATACAGCCTTGACATACTCCTTTTCCTATTTGGAACCAGTCTGTTGTTCCATGTCCAGTTCTAAGTGTTGCTTCCTGACCTGCATACAGATTTCTCAAGAGGCAGGTCAGGTGGTCTGATATTCCCACCTCTTTCAGACTTTTCCCCAGTTTACTGTGATCCACACAGTCAAAGGCTTTGGCATAGTCAATAAAGCAGAAATAGATGTTTTTCTGGAACTCTCTTGCTTTGTCCATGATCCGGCGGATGTTGGCAATTTGATCTCTGGTTCCTCTGCCTTTTCTAAAACCGGCTTGAACATCAGGAAGTTCACGGTTCATATATTGCTGAAGCCTGGCTTGAAGAATTTTGAGCATTACTTTACTAGCGTGTGCGATGAGTGCAATTGTGCGGTAGTTTGAGCATTCTTTGGCATTGCCTTTCTTTGGGATTGGAATGAAAACTGACCTTTTCCAGTCCTGTGACCACTGCTGAGTTTTCCAAATTTGCTGGCATATTGTTAAGGTATAGAAATGTTTAATTTTGCTTTCACTAATTTGAGCATATAAACTGTTAAGTTTTGTAAGTATGTCTGTGTTAACTTTAATCTTACTCAGGACAAAGTTAGTAAATTCTTTTCAGTGGTTTTGAAAAAAATTAAAGTCTACATGTAAAAATAGATTGCTTATATCCTGTTGATTTCTTTTGTTGATGTTGATGGTGGTTGTTTTCTGTGTGATTGTACCATTTCACAGAAGGATATAGTTTAAAAAGTGATGCTGGAAGTTGTGTAGTAACTTTCAGTGGTCAAATTCATAGTTAAGTTTTTAAATATATATTTTACAGTATATATGTTTGTCAGTATACCACAAATATTTTTATTCCTCACTAGTGCTGTTTCTTCTAAGAGTAGTTCCTGGAAGTATAATTACTAGAGAAGTAGAAATATTTTCAGGACTTTTGAAACATTTTTCCAGATTGTCCACCAGGAAAAGACCTCTACCAGGAAGCCCATTTCTCTGAATGTTGGCATTGTAATTTTTACTTCCTAAAAAAGATGAGCATGTTTTCCTTTAAGTTTACAGACCCAATTGTATGTCTTTTGTGAGTATCCCTTTATTATGTTTGTTGACTCATATTCTACCCCCCCATGATTTATAAGAGCCAGCCTGTAGGGCTAATAATCCTGTTTGTTGTTGTTTTTTTTTTTTCTGTTTATTGTTTTAAACATTTGTTTTCTTTTGTGCCTTGTTTGTAATTTCTTTATATGTGTGTTTAATTTGGGGATGGGTAGCTAAGTTTCTTTTGGTTTTGTGTATGTGTTTACAGATTCCCAGCCTGGGATGAAAAACATACACTTTTATTTTCTTCCCATTCCTATAATTATGATTTCTTTTACTGCTGTGTATGGTATGAGGTAGATTTGGTTTTCTTAAAATTATGTTAATGTTTTAAAAAATAGAATGTGTGCGTGTACACATGAGAGAGAAAGAGGCTAAGATTTTTTTATAAGTAAAAGTATTGCTATCTAATAAATAATTTTCAGTTAGAATTTGAAAAGGCTGAGTTTTTTCATTTGTTTTTGTTTTTTGTTTGTTTTGTTTTTTTTTGGTACAAGTTAATTGGATAAGAAGACCAGACTAAATTAGCTGACTTTGGCTTTGTATGTTGACTTCACTTACATATATCTTTAGAGATACAGTGTTCAGCTAACATTGGGTTAAAAAAATGGACAAATTAACGTTCAGTTTTCTTTTTCACCTAGCTTTGAAGTCTTATTTGTAGTTATTTTTTATTGTGGTAAAAATACATATGAGATTTACCACCTTAACCATTTTTGAGTTTGCAGTTCAATGGTATTAAATGCGTCTACGTTGTTGAACAACCATAACCACCATCCATTCTCATAACTTTTAATCTAGTGAAACTGAAATTCTATGCCTGTTGAACAGTAACTCAGAATTTTCTCCTCCCACCAGCCCATGACAACCACCATTCTATTTTCTGTCTTTATGATTTTGACCACTTTAAGTACCTCATGTAAGTGGAGTCATACAGTATTTGTCTTTTTTGTGACTGGTTTATTTCACTAGCATAATGTCTACAAGGTTCATCCATGTTGTAACATATTACAGAATTTCCTTCGTTAGGGCTGAAAAATATTCCATTGTGTATATATACCTCATTTTGCTTATCCATCCATCCATTGGTAGATCCTTGGGTTTTTTCCATGTTTTAGTTACTGTGAATGATGCTGCTGTAAACACTGGTGTAGAACTCTCTCTTCAAGACCGTGCTTTCAGTTCTTTTGGTTATATGCTCAGAATTGGAATTCTTGGGTCATATGGTAATCATATTTTCAATTTTTTTAGGAACCACCGTACTATTTTCTACGGTGGCTATACTGTTTTACATTTATACCAGTAGTGCAAAGCGTTCTGATTTCTCTACATCCTTACCAATGTTTGTTTTCTGGTTTTTTTTTAAACCAGTCTTTTTTAAAAAATAATTCTTTTATTGAACTATAGTTGATTTACAATGTTGTGTTAATTACTGCTGTACAGCAAAGTGATTCAGTTACAAATATACATCCTTTCTTTTATATATATATATATTCTTTTCATTCTTTTCCATTATGGTTTGTCATAGAATATTAAATATATTTCATATATTTCTCTGTGTTATACAGTAGTACCTTGGCTGTTTTTTAGTAGTAGCTATTCCAATGATTGTCAGGTGGTACCTCATAGTTCTGATTTGCATTTCTCAAATGATAGTGATGTTGAGCATCTTTTCATGTGCTTACTGGCTCTTTGTATATCTTTTTTGGAGTTCTTTGCCCATTTTTTAATTGAATTGTTTTTGTTGAATTTTGGAAGTTTTCTATGTATTCTGGACATTAATCCCTTATCAGGTATATCATTGGTAAATATTTTCTCCCATTTCTTTTTAGTCTCTGGATAGAGTCATTTGATACACAAAAACTTGTCAATTTTATGAAATCAAATTCATCTGTTTTTCTCTTTTGTTACTTCTGCCTTTGGTGTCATAGCCAAAAATTCATAGCCAAATGCAATATCTTAAAGTTTTTCCTCTAACAGTTTTATTCTTTTAAGTCTTACATTTATGCCCTTGATCCACCTTGAGTTAATTTTTGTGTATAGTATTTCATAAGGGTTCAACTTCATCCTTTTATGTGTCAGTATGTGATTTTTGCAGCACCACTTGTTGAAAAGATTGTCTTTCACTACTGAATGGTCTTGGCACCCTGTGAAAAATAATGTGTGTGTGAGGGTCTTTTTCTGAATTCTGCTTCATTCCATTGGTCCATATGTCTCTCTTCATGCCAGTAACAAACTGTTTCGATTACTGTAACTTTGTAGTAAGTTTGAAATGAGAAAGAATGAGCCTTTCATCTTTAGTCTTTTTTTTCATGGTTATTTTGGCTATTTGAATCCCTTTAGATCCAAATGAATTTTAGGATGGGTTTTTTAATTTCCATTAAAAATGTCATTGGGGTTTTGATAGGAATTGGGTTAAATTTGCAGTATTGCTTTAAGTAGTATTGACATCTTACCAATATTAAATCTTCAACCTATGAATGCAGGATGTGTTTCCATTTATTTATGTTGTCTTTAATTTTGTTTATCAATATTTTGTAGTTTTCATGGCCCAAGTCTTTTACCTTGTTGGTTGAATTCATTCCTGTTTTTTTAATGCTATTGTAAATAGAATTGTTTTCTTAGTTTTCAGATTGTATGTATATAGAAATACAACTGATAGTTAATAGAAATGCAGCTGATTTTTGTGTGTCAACTTTTGTAGGATATAAAACACTGTCCCATTGCTTTGCTGTATTCAGTAGTTCTGACAGCTTTTTTGCTGAGTCTTTATTGATAGAAGACAGAGATAATACTGCTTCTTCCTTTCCAACTTGATGCCTTTTATTTCTTCTTCTTGCCTTATTGTTCTGGCTACATCTTCCAGTACCATGTTGAACAGAGGTGGTAAAACTGATCCAAATTAAACACAATATACATCCAAGTTTTCCCCTGATGTTGCAAGCCTTCAGCAGACTCGAGATTGGCAAAATTATATCAGACAGATTATGCCTGTGCAGCCATTACTTAGGTGGAAGCAACAGATTGCTGGTGTTTCTTATTCTGCCATCTTCCCAGATTGTGAATTGTTTTTAATAATCAGATAACTTTATTAAAATATTGGCATGACTTTAAAATGGAGAACCATGTCTCTCAGACTTTCTGTGTTAAACCATAAAATACACTTTTCATGTAGCTAAATATTATTATTTGGGTAGTTATGAAAATCATGATTTGAATTGAATTCATGTTGCTTTTTAGAGCTTTCTCATATTTAATAATATTTTGTGTTTTACAGAAATACCGGTATCAGGATGAAGATACACCTCCTCAAGAGCACATTTCTCCACAAATCACTAATGAGGTGATAGGTCCAGAATTGGTTCATGTCTCAGAGAAGAACCTGTCAGAAATTGAAAACGTCCATGGATTTGTTTCTCACTCTCATATTTCACCAGTAAAGGTAAGATAATAACTTAATTTTGTTGCTATGAATTATTTGTTACTTTCGTTATTAATGTCACACATGCTTAGAGAGAACTGTTCTTTAATGTATGATTTTCTGACCTTAGTTTCTGGTTTTTATAGTTGTAAGAAATTTCATGTTATTTATTAGCATTCTAAAGATACTTAAAAACTGTATTTTATAAATAAATTTTATTCATTGATACGATCTTGAAGCCTAAGAGTTCTCATGAAGGAAATAGGTATTATATTTCAAATACCCACAATGAAATATTTTTAAACTTGTAAAAAACTAAATTAGTAGGTTCAGAAAAAGAGCTTAATGGTATCTTTGAAGTCCAATATGTGGCTTTACCTGACACCATCACCTTGTTTCTCCCCTCAGAAATAACCACCATCCTGGTTTCACATGTTTAGATTTCTAATCAGTATATTGTTTCTTTTGCCTGCTTTTGTTTTATATAATTGGAATTATACTATGTGTAATCTCAACTTACATTTTTTGCTCAACATTATATTCTCAAAATTCATTATTTTCACTGCCCTAGAGTTTTCTTTTTATGAATATACTATAATTTACCTTACTTTTGATAGCTGTTATTTTCAGATTATTACTAGTGTTAAAAATGCGGTTAAAATTGTAGGTTATATATAACATCTTTACAGATAACACCAGATTATTTTTCCAACTGGTTGTATGATTTATATTTTCAACAGCAGTATGTAACAGTTTAAATTGATCTATAGTCTCATATTTTTTTTTTTTTGCCATTGTTTTGGATTTGAAGTAGCATCTTACTGTGATTTTAGTATTCATTGTACTATTTGATAATACTGATCATTTAGATTTCCTATTCTGTGACATACCTTCTCAAGAATTTTTTTCATTTTTGTATTGGATTTTTCCTTTTACTGATTTGTACAAGTTCACTATATATTCTAGATTCTAATCCTTTGTTAGTTGTATGTATTTTAAATAAGAATCATTTCCTACTAGTAGACCTTAAAGTGGCTTTTGTAATTCTCTTTGAGGGATGATTTCATATTACTGGTTAAAAAGTTTATATAGTATCACTAAGATTTTTAGTTAATAATTTTTCTAGGTATTTGTCCATTTCATATTTACTTTGAAATATTCTCAACATCCTATTTCTTTTTTGTCTACAGCATATTTAGGTGTAGCCCCTTTTTCATTCCTAGTATCATTGATTTATACCTTTTTCCCCCCTTGATTATTTTTGCCAAAGAAGGGTCACTTTCAGAGAACCATGTATTTTACTAGAAAACAGACTGATGGTTGCCAAGGGGAAGGGGGTTGGAGGAGGGATGGATTAGAACGTTGGGACTAGGAGATGAAAGCTTTTATATATAGAATGGATAAACAAAAAGGTCCTCCTGTATAGCACAGAGAACTATATTCAGTATCCTATGATACTATCTGTCTATAAAACTATCTGTTTATCTACTATGATAAACTATATGGTTTATCCTATGATAAACCATAATGGAAAGAGCATTAAAAATGTATATATGAAAAAAAATGTATATATATGTATAACTGAAGTACTTTGTTGTACAGCAGTGATTAATACAACATTGTAGATCAACTGTATACCTAAATAAGTAAATAAGAACATGTCTTTTAAAAGAAATCTTCTCCTGTGCTCCTCCCCCATGTACTGCCACACCCGCCCCCTTTCATATACACATACACATATATATATACACACACACATGCTTATGTACATGCTGCTGCTGCTAAGTCACTTCAGTCGTGTCCGACTCTGTGCGACCCCAGAGAGGGCAGCCCACCAGGCTCCCCCATCCCTGGGATTCTCCAGGCAAGAACACTGGAGTGGGTTGCCATTTCCTTCTCCAATGCCTGAAAGTGAAAAGTGAAAGTGAAGTCGCTCAGTCTTGTCCGACTCTTAGCGACCCATGGACTGCAGCCTACCAGGCTTCTCCGTCCACGGGATTTTCCAGGCAAGAGTCCTGGAGTGGGGTGCCACTGCCTTCTCCAGCTTATGTACATATATAAGTATAAATGTACATATGTAAATGTACACATGCTCCATATCAATCAAAGATTGTGTTTGACGGAGGCAGTCTGATCTTCTCCTGGAAGGATAAATGAAAGTAAAGTTACACAGGGGGAAAAAATCAGTTGGCAGAGACAGTTTTCCTTCTATTTATTTCCCTTTCTCCTCTTACCAATATTATTTTATTTTTTCCTACTTTCCATGAGTTTATTCTTTTTGGTTTTTTTCCCCCCTAGCTTCTCAGTTTGGTTGCTTATTACGTTATCAGCTTTTTCTAATGCTATTTGAATTTGTAAATTTTCCTTTAAATAGCACTTTATCTGTAACCTACAGGTTTAATATGCAATGTTTATCATCATTCAAGCTTTTTATTGCCATTGTGATTTTTCTTTGCCCCATGAGTTGTTTAAAAGTATTTTAATTGCATTGCATGCATGCTCAGTCATGTCTGACTCTTTGCAACCTTATGGACTGTAGTCAGTCAGTCTCCTCTGTCCATGGAATTTTCCAGGCAAGAATACTGGAGTAGGTTGCCATTTCCTGTTCCAGGGAATCTTCCCAACCCAGGGATTGAACCCATCTCCTGTGTCTCTTTCACTGGCAGGTGGATTCCTTACCACTGCACCATCTGGGAAGTTCCTATTATATCTTCTTTTCAATTTTATTTTTTCCTTTCCATTTTTCCTTCTAACTAGCTTAGAAGTTTTTCTGTTTCTTTTCCTTTAATGGTCATTCTAGAAATTGTTTTAGAAGCTTTAATATACATGTTTCACTTACAGAAATTTAAACAATAAATTTACTCTCATTTTGAACAACGAAAGAACCTTAGAAGACGAATTTTAAGCACTCCTTGCTTTCTATGCTGTTCTTATCAGCCTATGCCTATTTTCTCTTGACTGAATTTATAAAACCTATTTCTTTAGTTGAAAATCCCTCCAAGGTATGTATGATTCTTGTTTCTAATATTTTGGATTTTTGGTGATTATAATTGTTAAAAATTGTCCAAAGTCAGTTTGGACACACTCAAGCTCTCAGTTTTTTTGTAGGTGTTTGATAGTTACTTCTGTAGGGATGCAGATTCTCATATAAGCAGACATTTAAACAGATAATGAGCCAGGTAGCATAAAGTATTATATATAGCCTCTTTTAAAAAATTTTATTTATTTGCTGGGCTGGATCTTAGTTGTGGCATGTAGGATCTAGTTCCCTGACCAGGGGGGATTGAACCCAGTTCCCCTGCAGTGGACGCGTAGAGTCTTAGCCACTGGACCTCCAGGGAAGTCCTTAGCCTCTTTAAATATGATGAAGCCTCAACTTTCTGTTGTTGCATAAAATGCTCACTCTCGGCAAATAAAACAATATTCCAGAGACCAAGATTTTGTTACATAGAATTTCTAAACATCTTGGGGATTAAACCTAAGGTACCATCCCTAAGGCTCTAAGCCTCTTCAGAGACTTTTCTTTCCCTTGTACATGAGTGGATTGTGTCTTTAATTCAGCCAACCCATATAAATGAAGTATAATGAATTTCAGCAGTGAAAGCCCACTTCATTCATTATATTTGGGGAGCTTTTGGTGTTGATCAAAGATAACAAAATTCCTACAGAAGCCATTTACTTTATACTTAAATGTTAGCTGACTGGTCTAGGAATGTGAATTCTTGATTAGGACAACTGACTGTCCATTAAGTAATGGTTCTCAGCTGTGGCTGAACATTGAAATCACTTTAAAAAGTTTTAAAATTTATATCTCTGAGATTATGATTTAATTGTTCTGGGATAGAGTCTGGCTTTGGAGATTTATGACAGTTCTCTAGGTGTTTCTGGTAGATAACCACTGTTGAGAAACACTGCCCTAGAACTTAGCCTATTTGAACCACCATACACATCTTTACTGTCTGTCTTAAAGTGTTTTAAAGTAAATTTCTGACATCTCTTAATTTAACCCTCACTCTGCAGTGAGACTAAGTATTTACAGTTATTGAAAGAGAAAATGTTATTACTTTTTTAAAGATTTTCTCTCACTTGCTTCCTTAATTTGACTCCTTTTCTCCTGAAATTCTTACCATAAGAGAACTAAGTCAGTTTTGCCTTATTCTTTTGGTATCTGCTTTAAAAATGCTTTTGTACTTTGCAGTAGTTATTAAATGATAAAGGATTATATCTCTCATCGCATTTCCCCTCTTCTGGGCTTTTTAAAGACAAGTTTGACAGTTCAGTTCAGTTCAGTTGCTCAGTTGTGTCCGACTCTTTGCAACCCCATGGACTGCAGCACTCCAGGCCTCCCTATCCATCACCAGCTCCCGGAGCTTGCTCAAACTCATGTCCATCGAATCGGTGATGCCATCCAACCATTCATCCTCTGTCGTCCCCTTCTCCTCCCGCCTTCAGTCTTTCCCAGCATAAGGGTCTTTTCCAATCAGTCATTTCTTCACATCAGGTGGTCAAAGTATCGAAGCTTCAGCTTCAGCGGCAGTCCTTCCAATGAATATTCAGGACTGATTTCCTTTTAGGATTGACTGTTGGATCTCCTTGTAGTCCAAGGGACTCTCAAGAGTCCAACACCCCAGTTTAAAAGCATTAATTCTTTGGCACTAAGCCTTCTTTATGGTCCAGCTGTCACATCCATATGACTACTGGAAAAACCATAGCTTTGACTAGACAAACTTTGTCAGCAAAGTAATCAGAACGAGATCCAGTTTCCCCCACAGTCAATATCTCCCATCAGGAAGCTTCCATAAGCCTCTTATCCTTACTCATCAGAGGGCAGACAGAATGAAAACCACAATCACAACCACAAAACTAACCAAACTGATGACATGGACCACAGCCTTGTCCAACTCAATGGACAGCCTTGTCCACACAGCCATGCTGTGTGTAGGGCCACCCAAGACGGACAGGTCATGGTGGAGAGTTCTGACAAAATGTGGTCCACTGGAGAAGGGAATGGCAAACCACTTCAGTATTCTTGCCTTGAGAACACCATGAACAGTATGAAAAGTTTGACAGGTTTATTTAAAGAAGTATGTTATGGAGCTTAAAATTTCCTTTATTATTAGTTATAAACCACACCTTTTTTATATTTTATCTTTTCTGAAATTGGCTTACATCTTACAGTTTGCTGGTGTTATACTATTGCCATAGTGAAGTGGCAGTTTGAGTATTTGTATGCAAATCTTTGACAAATTTTGGTTAAAATCAAGAAAGTACTAGCCTCAAAGCATCTTAGTGTACTATGGTAATAATTCAACTGGTCTCATCGGAAAGCAGCTGAATCTATCAGTCCTTATATGCCATTATCTTGCTGTTTCTCATTTTGTTTTCTTGTAGAAGATATTAACAGCATCAGTCTCTGCAATAGTTAGAGACTATTCTGGTGAAAAACTTCTGGTGCAGTTAGGTAGAGAAATGGGATATCATCATTGTATTCTCTGTTTTTCTTGCTGGCTCTCTTGATTTATATCTGGGAACTGATAAGGATTTTCTTTACCAGTAGAAGAAATTATCTAACTTCTCTTTAACCTGTTTGTAAGTAATACTTTACATCTTACTGTTTTTAATGACAGGTTTTTTTCCTATTATAAACTTGTTTTACACATTTTCTCATGTTAAATTAAAAAAAAATCTGATACATAATATTACATAGTATATTTGTACTTTGATTTGATGAACACTTCTGGTGTTCACTATTTGTTGTTTCCATTTTTACTAGGTTTCATAAAGAAGGCTGCAGTGAATCATCTTTGGGGCATCTAAAGTATGTTAGGTCGTTTTCTTAGAATGGTTTTCCAGAAGTCAAATTACTGGGTCAGAAATTTTGATAGACTGGATTTTTGAGAGACTATTTTCTGATACATTTGTAATTTAAGAATTATTATAACTGTACCATTTGGGGTATTTCTTCCTGCTTCTCTGTCTCATGCATAGATTAAAATTTGAGGAGGGAGCATAGAACTGGGGTAGTATAATAGCAAAATGGTTAAGGTTACTTTGTGTTAGAAAACCAAGTTTTTAAAAAACAGCCTTATTTTGACATAAGGCAAGTTTTAATTTTTTAAAATTTTTACAAATAGCTGCAAATATTTTAGGAAGCTTAATAATGAAGTATATTTTATTTAAAATATATATAAGATTACCAGATTAGCAGTCTTTTTTTTTTAACTAATATAAAGAGCTTCTCCACTTTTATAGTATTGTGATTGGAATGAAGCAAATAACACTCTACTATACATAGAGCTCAGTATATGAATTATTATTTTTTTAATTTGAAAAGTTACCTTTGAATAGTAGTGATTTGCTGAGTAGAATGTAAATTAGACGCTGCTTTTGTTGTTCACAATTCTTATGAATGTTAATAGAAAAATAAGATTGCTTTAAAAATCAACTGTTAGAATATTAATTTTGTTTATTAAATAACATACATTTAGCATTTATTAAACATCTGTGCTGGTAAGTTTGTTAAACTTTAATGATTGGTATTTTTTATGGAGAGATATTATAACATGGTATGATGTAACATGAAAAAGAGAGAAATTAAATTCTTGAAGTATTCTAAAAAAGAAAGGTGACATTTGGACAAGTGCTGAAGGATGTGTACAAGATGCCAATTCAGAGAAGACAGTTACTGGAGAAAATAAGTACCGTGGGAGGGTGATTGTCTGAGGAAACTGTAAAAATGCAGTAAAGTTCATGAACTGTAGCTGATGTTTAGGATGGTTGTTAGGAAATTGAGGACAAGGTAAGAAAGACCTTGATCCTGAGCTTATGAGTGGCCCTCTGAAGGTTTTGCCACCATGAAACGTGCTGTGAAATAATCTGTCAAGGTGTTGTAGTGCTAATGCGGATTCTCTTTACTGAAGTAATGAATGAAATAAGATAGTGATTGAAAGTTACTTAATTCTGTTATTAGCATAAAATATAAAAGTATGATTTGGACTTTCCTGGCAGTCCAGTGGTTTAGAATGCGTGCACTGCAGGTGGCACTGGTTTAAATCCCTGCTTGGGAAACTAAAATGCCATTTGGTGCAGCCAAAAAAAAAGTGATTATTTTTAAAAAGTAGTTGTGATTTAGGACTCTAAAAGGGAAGTTTCTTGCCAGTGCTAAACAGTTTCAAGAAAGAAGTTGGCAACATAATGTTGAAAAATCCTAACCTGAAGGATATGAACATAGTGGGTAGATTTTTGTGGTATATGAGAATCTTTAAGGTTGATTTTAAACAGTTCTAAATATAGTCATGTGAAGAGTTGACTCGTTGGAAAAGACTATGATGCTGGGAGGGATTGGGGACAGGAGGAGAAGGGGACGAAAGAGGATGAGATGGGTGGATGGCATCACTGACTCGATGGACTTGAGTTTGCGTGAACTCCAGAGTTGGTGATGGACAGGGAGGCCTGGTGTGCTGCAATTCATGGGGTCGCAAAGAGTCGGACACAACTGAGTGTCTGGACTGAACTGACCTGAACTGAACTGAAATATAGTCATATGATGAATATGATAAGAACAATGTTTAAGATTCTTTAAACTGAAAATGACCTGTTAGGAAAAATGGCCAGAACTGTAAATTGAACAGATCAAATCTAGATGGAGTGACAAGGGTGAGATGGCTTAGTATAAGATGTTACAGTGGTCATTGGATAAATAAAAGAGTTCATGTTTTGACTTTGTCTTCAGTGACAAGGAAAATTATTTTTTATGTGCAAAGTAAATGTAGTTGAGGGACTTGAAATTGAAGACAGAACAGGGTATGTGAACAGATAATTATTTTAAATAAATATATCTTCTAGCCTGGAAGCATTTAATTCAGTAGTACTAATACTCACCAGCAGCAGTTGGTAGTTTTTTTAATACTGTGAGAAACAGGGGTAGCAGAAGAATGGATGTAAGCAAACATGTGCCTTTTGAACTAAAGGCTACAGGAATAGAATCTGTCCCACTTTGAGTACATACTGAGTACTTTTTGAAATCAACTTTGTTTTCACAACTCAGAGCATCTTAAAATACTGTTGAATTTTATCTTTCTTGGATGACTCTGATGTACTAAGTTGAGCAGTTTGCATACAATATGACCACTAGATGGCGCTCATACAGAAGGAATTTGTGTATAAATGATCAGGTAAATAAAAATTCTGTTATCAAACTTCTTAGTTTAATCTTTTCTTAACTTAGCACAGCTGCATGTTTTAAAATTTAGTAAGCCATATTATAAAGATAAAAAGGTAAGGAAAATGTTACGTTGCATTTATAGTATTGTTGACTTTGTGGTCACTTAATTTTTTTTTCTGGTATTTTAGAGTTTCAGTATTGTTTTTCCTCTCATCCTTCAACCTTTCAAAAATTTTCACCAAGATTATTTAATCATTGCCTTTGTTACTATATCTTAAAGTCTTCTGGGTTTATTTCCAAGTTTGGAAATGTATACAAGTAATTGAGGGCCTATCCTGTATAAATTTTTGAACTGTCTTTACTTCCGTATAATGTTATAAAATAAACATTTCTCATAGTCATAAATTTTTTATGATCATTAAGTATGTAAAAATCCACTAAATGGATATACTTTGTTTAATTATGCTTTCTGCTATTGTGTGTGTGTGTGTGTGTGCATGCGCGCATGCACATTGAGTTGTCTCCCAACTCTTTGCAACCCTATGGACTAGCCCTCTAGGCTCCTCTGTCCATGGAATTTTCCATGCAAGAATACTGGAGTGGGTTGCCATTTCCTCCTCCAGGGGATTTTCCCAACCCGGAGGTCAAACTTTCCTGCGTTGGCAGGTGGATTTTTTACCACTACGCCATCTGGGAAGCCTCCTCCTCTTGTTTAGAGTTCTTCTGTAGATAATATTGTTCTTTGAAAAAGAAAGATTAAGCTATACAGAAAAGAAGAATATTAGGTGTGGAGTATAGCTCAGTAGTAGAAAATTTGACTGCAAAAATAAAATGTTAATTCTTCATATATCATATTAAAATCTTAATAGTGTTCTCTTCGGTGATTTAAACATTGTGTGGTATTTTTTAAAGTATACTATTTTAAATAGACTTTTTAAGTTCTATAATTAAAAATTTGTTTTAATGGAATAGAGTATCTTTCAGCTTTGCCACATGGCTTGGATTATTTTAAAGCAGAGATCAGTGAGGACTTAGGTGCCTTCTGCTTCCCAATTAGATTGTATGAAACCAATTGTGAGTTAGGTACATCCATGGTTTTGTGTGCGGGTGTTGACTATGGGCAATCGATGAGATGATCGTAAATTTCTGTAGCTAGGTAATGGGACATTTTCATGAAGAAACCTGTCTCAAAACTCAAAGATTTTTTTTTTTAATGTCATTGGATTTGCATAGGAAATTTATATATTGAGAAGTATTTCTCATCCCGTGTATGGGATGGAGTAATCTGATTTAATTGATTGGGAACAATTAAAAGCTAACTAGCATAAGAAATTATTGTATACGAATGACTGTGTGTGTTGATACTGTTTTCATCTTGGGTAGGATATTTGCATTCAACATTTGTTTTCAATATCCTCATCTTTACCAATCCAGGGTAACAGAATCTATATAAGATCTAGGTTTCCACCCTAGTTTTCCATCATAGACACACATTTAGGGGCCAAACCAATTACTAGAGCATTTGTATAAACCACACTAATTGGGCTTCCAGGGGGTGCTAGTGGTAAAGAATCTGCCTGCCAGTGCAGGAGACACAAGAGACACAAGTTTGATCCCTGGAGATTGGGAAGATCCCCTGGAGAAAGAAAATGGCAATCCACTCCAGTATTCTTGCCTGAAAAATTCCATGGACAAGAGGAGCCTGGCAGGCTATAGTCCATGTGGTCACAAAGAGTCTCACTTGTCTGAGCACACAGCTAATTACTAGAACATTTGTATAAACCACACTGATCAGTACCTGGTCCATGGTAAGATTTTTTATTTTTAGGTTTTTTTTTTCTTTAGAGAGTATTCTTAGTTCTTTGTCTACCCTTAGTGTTTGCTGTGTTCCCCTACCCCCGAATAGATAAGACCAATCTGTGTATGGCCATAAAACTGCCAGCAACTGTTTGTTGGAGTCCTTGGGAGAAAGCAAACTTTGCTATAATCTGTCACAGAACATATTACTTCCAGCAGTCCCACATGACTCTCAACCCTTTGGGGGCATGTGTTTGTATCTTAGAGGTGGAATCATAGAGACAGTGTTTGCATCTTTTCTTGCCAAATCAGGATTTGAAGTAGACCTAGAGGTTGTGGTTTGCCAATGCTACATTTCAGTAGGCTGCATTTAGTTGGTGCTGGTAAGCAAAAGTAAGCAATATTTTGTAGATCTGCATCTGAAAAAAAAATATTCATGGCTGAGGTTGGGAATATTGATACAGTTATAGCAACTTTAAAACTGAATTACTCAACTACTAGTAAATTTTGAAGTAGCATTTTTATTCACATATTGTTTATAATGGCAATATATTGTGTTATATACTAATATAGCATGGTATTAAGCGGACAGATTTAGGAGTTTGTGGTTCTCAAACTTGAGGGTGCTTATTTAGGGGGCTATTTAAAAGTGAAAATTCTCAGATCTCCCATACCCCTAAAAATTCTGATAGGGAGAGGATACCAGTCTGCATTTTTTTTTTTTTTAACAAGCATCCTAGGTGATTCTGAGAATGGACTGCTGTGTGGAGAAATACAGACCTAGATATTAGATGTTAGAAAGTATCTATTTAACAAACAGTGTTATTTTGTGAACCAGAGTATTATTTATGTAGTATTAGAAAAAGTATGTTTTATTGGCTATAAAATAAAAAATTTAACCTTTCTTTTTGTATTTTTACAAATTCATAACTTGATAATGTTTATAACATATATGAGAGGGATGATGGCTGATAACAATGCTTTTTTATCACAAAAATACGAGAAGCCAAATACTTATTTTGCTAATTATTCTGTTTCTGTCATCAAACTCAATTAATCAAAGCACTTAAGACCAATATATTACATAAAATGATCAGGTTACATTCCAAATGGATTTCTCTGTGTCATTAGATCCTCAGAGTTTAATGTAGATGATACCTTTTAAAACCTTAGTGCTATTTAATGTAAGTGCCTTCCCGATGTAGAAATTTATATCTGAATGAAAAAGACTCCTTTAGTAAAATTGTTTTAAACAATTAGAAGTATTGGCAGAGAGAATCTTCTTGTATTTTTAAATTCAGTTCATATTTATAATTTATTTAAGCAGTGAAGATGCCATTGGATTTTACTTCAGACTGTGATTGAACTTGGTAATCCAGGGTTTCTCCACCCAGTGCATTAAATCCGGCAGCCCCAAAGGGTCTTGGTAGTCCAGTGTTTAAAACATCCTTCTTTACCTGCTAATCGAGCTCACTTCCTGGATTTCAGTCCGTCTAGTTATCAGCTAACAAAAGAACAGCTTTTGGTTCCTGCAGACGCTGGTGAAAAAATAATCATGAGAAAGAAATCTACCTTATGCCGTCTTTTTTGCCTGCAAATATAAACTCAGCCCTCATACAGCTAACAACAGGTACAGAGGAAAGATGCAAGCTCTTTCATGGGAAGAAATTACAGAGAAAATGAGCATCCTTTCTCAAGGTTTTTATTTTCCCTGATCTACAAGTGATGCTGCTGTAATTCTAGCTGCAGTTTTTACCGATCATTCACCACTCAGCAGCTGGTAGAGAAGTAAGACTGCTTGGCAACCACCTGCAGGGCTGCAGAGATGAATTACATTTTCGGGAACAACACACTTCTGTACTCTCGCGCCAGTCGAGGAGGCAATACTAGCTCTAGCCATGGCTCAGTAGGCCCAAAGCAAAAACACTGGGCAAAAAAGGGCTCATCAGATGAACTGCAAGCTGAGCCAGAACCTTCACGCTGGCAGCAGATAGTTGCATTTTTCACTCGAAGACACAGCTTTATTGACTGCATCTCGGTAGCCACCAGCTCCACCCAGGTAACATAC
>NW_011494604.1:5308945-5346038 GCF_000754665.1 Bison bison bison | reverse complement strand
ACCACTTGTTGAAATTATTTTCAGTATATTTTGGTTCGTGTTGCTTTACAGAAATGTATTAGTATAGATTTCTTCTTATTAAAACATTATCTTATGCACTGAAACCCTGGGTGCGCAGAAATGTGTGTTTTCAGTCCCTCTATGCAGGTCTTTAGCACAGAAGGGGAAACAAAAATATTTTCCCTTTGCTCTTATGTAATGCCAAACAAAACAGTCTCAGATTCTGTTGAATGACTTCTCTAAAAATATAAAGCCATTCATACATAAATGTGCGTTAATAATGCTTGTCTCCTTATTTTCAGACTGTTAAATGCTATAAAGTATGATGTCTGACAGAAGAAAATATCTGTTTGTTTAGTTTTTATATGTCATTAAATAACCTCAGGGAGATTGTTGCAGTGAATAAGCAAGAAAATTTGAAGTATTTTTATTTTCTAGTGTTTTGAGAATAGATTAAATTGAATACAGTTGGCTATTATTATACATGCTAATATCTTAAAGTTATTATAGTATGGCTTATTCAAGGGGTTTAATGAATCCTTCCATTTCTGTAAATATATTACATAGGGTTAATTTGAGAGCAGTAAACTTGCATAATTACATGATGTAAATAAAATTTTATCATATATTCAGTTGACAGTTCAAAGAGCTGAGCAAACACTAAAAGTCTCCAAATTTTAAAAAGATGACGTAAAACAACTTTTTGAGGAGTATTAAAAATATAAGGAAAATATAAAGTTAATAATTTGATGAAATACCTATTATTTGGTATTAAAGGAGGATTTGGGGAATATTTTTATTTTAAAACATGTTTTTAATAGATATTCATTCAACTCTAGTAAAAATGAAAGCATAACAAAAGTCTAATTTAAAAACAAGATGAGAATACTGTTGTCCTTTGACATCAATCATATTTACATTAAAATGTAGACATATACCTTAGGGCCTTTAAAAAAAAATTCCTTTAATTGAAAACCATCTTTAAAAAAAATGAATTAGAAGCAGCACAGTAAGTATAAAGCAACTGTCAAAGCTTCTTGGTTTTGGTTTTAGAATTGTCTTTCAATAATTTTTATTTTAAAATCTCAAATTTCTTAAGTAAAAATATCATACTTGTTTTTCTTACATTTTTGAGAGAGATGAAATTACTTGGGTAGGGAGAGTCCTTAATAGTTTATAAGTAGGCGGTGAAGTTACTTAAAACTTAAGAGGCAGTGATTCATTTAACCCTTAGATTGATTTCTGCCCCAAGAATTTAACTAACTTAATTTTAACTGCTATTACATATACCAAAAAGGGACACAGGGGCTAAAGCTTGGCATTGTTATTCATTGTGGATTAATATTAAGTGATATTTCCATTGTCAATGAGAAAGTTATGTTAAAAACTTCAAATACACACTACTATATGTGTATATGCACAGACACAACCATTGATACATAATTCATCTTATAAAGGACATACAAAAACAACCAAATAGTTTACATATAAAGCTGTTGAAACCACACAATTATAGTTACCTAGGAGTTGGGCCATAAAGTTACTATTGCATTGCACTAAAATAGTCAGGATTTTAATGAAAACTCTATTTATAGTTGATCCTACAAAGCCATTTAAAATTTTATCTTCCTCCCATTTGGTTCACATCACTTATGTATACTGACAAATGACTTAGTTTTATTTCTTTCAGCCCTCTTTCTGTTACTTATTTTGTCTTTTTCATTACCTTTGTATTTTGTATCTGTAAATATAGACTTTAGGTCAGAGTTTTAGCTTCTGTTTCTCCAGCTCTGGAGTACCAACATTGCATTTTTCATTCTGTGTTGTTTTCCTCACTGATGAGTTAGGTATTTTGTATGTCAAAATCTTTTGTTGTAACTCACTGAAATTCATTTTACAAGATGAAATGTAATAGGAGTGAGAACGAATGTGAGACCTATTTTGATGTTAGTTAATCCTATGATACGTTTTTATTTTTCATTTACTGACTTATGTCTAAAAGTTTTATTTTTTAGTACCAGAGGATTTTTATATTGTTAAAAACAAAGTAGATTAATGAAATTTTGTAGTTTATTGAGCATATGCTATATACCTATGAATATATACGTACGATAGTGTTTTGTTCTGTCATTATAAATAGCAACAGTGATTACCAGGTCTCCTGTTTTCACTACTGTCAGAAATATTCTTTTCTAAGATTTGATAGGAAGATTAACTTTGATTCTAATTCCTTATAACTATGATGTATAGTACTTTTCGCATTCTGGAGAGTTGCTATTAAATGCAGTTTTACTAATTTGAAAGTAATTACTCTGATTTAATATCCCATCAAATGTCCTCTATAAATAGAAAACTTACAGATTCACTTAAATTGCTCATCTGTTTAAGATATTTGTGTTTACAACTATGATTTTGTGTCAGATTCTACTGTAACATGTGGAACTTAGTAGAAAAATCATTAATATTTTTTAAGTGTTAGGAAAGCCAAGTGATTATAGACTTCTCCAAGACCTCTCCCTCAGCTTCTCAGATGGGGCTTGCCGTGAAGTTGGTGCTCAGTAAATGTTTATGGAATTGACTGATTAATTAGTTTTCATTTCTCCCACCTAACACCTTGTTATCTCATGGCCTTCCAAAATATGAAACCTAGTCTGAAACCTCCTGGGTACCTATCTTCATTGGATTCACTCTATTGCCATCATAAGTGCCTTTGATTCTTCACTGTAGCCCATCTCTTCCTCACTTCCCTTTTCTTCTCTCTTCAGATTTTCTTCTCCTCTCTTCAGATTTTCTTCAAGCTACACAAACCCCCTGTCATTTCCTCACCCCTTTACCCAGTGATGATAGCCATACAGTTTGTAAATTGTCACTGATGTCTGTCATTTGGCTGTATCCCAAAAGTTTACATTGTGAATTTTTTTTTAATGTTAAGCTGAGTTTCTTGTGAATTATTTTACTTTGGTGTAAGTTTTTCTGTTTTGAGCTCCATTACTACTTATGTTCTTAATTTTGATTAGTCATTATAGAAAATGTGGGATACTCATTGTCGAACCCTCCTCAGTTCCTCATCTCAGCCTTCTTTCTGTTTTTGTATTTATGATCCTTTGATGTCTATTTGCCCTGTCCTATTTAGTGTATGCAACTCTGTTCCTATCTGGGACCAGTTTTTATATTCAGCAAGGCTTTAAAGAATTCTGGCATAGTACTTCTAGACTTTGCTACTTGATTGTTTCCTAAGTAAAAGCTTTTATCTACTTGGTGATGTCAGTGTTTATTAATGAAAATTGAAGCCATGTAGGCTTTGAACAGCTGTAATGTGGTAGATCACTTCAAATGTATATTTAGCAAATGTTCCCATATTTTGGATTACTTCAGAATCCCTAATGTGGATCATTAGAAATGTTCAAAAAGAATTTCCTACCTTCCCCAGACAACTGACATGCCAAATTAAACTGAAGACAGCGAAATTCTCTTCCTAGGAGTGAATGAAACAGACATAATGAATTACCATAGTTGAAGCAGAACAATAAAATTTTAACAGGAGTGAATATTAGCCACATGAATTGAATAAGCTGCTTTTTAGAGGAAAAAAAATCTGTCCTAAATTAAAATACAAGAAACCACTGTTCATTTAGAGTCCCACTGTTCAGATACCAGAAAAATAGGCTAATTTGTATAAAAGCCTATTATTTGTCCTAAACAGGTACATTCTGGAGTAGAAAAGATTTAAGTTTTAGGAGCATTGGATATATATAAAGGCAATAACATCAATTTCATTGAGTTAATTGATTAAACAGTTAAATGTATGTAACATATTTAGTACAGTGCCTGGCAGCTATTATTTTTATTATTTTGTTTTATGATTTTATTTTTTATTGCTTAGTTTTACTAGTCTTAAAATTCAAATTAGATAATTAAGAATTACAGTACCTAGGACAGTGCAGTTCATTCTGACATTCTGTACACTTTTAAATCGTCAGTTGCAGAATTTAAGGGAAGAGCCCTAATGAGCACTTCAAATTCTTGATAAACCCACCAGTTCCCTGATCTTGCCTTCCTTCCCAACACTCAATTCTGCAAATGCTAAATCAATCACAACTAAACAACTAAAATTTAACTGATTATCCACCTTTTACTGGGATTCCCAGGTGGCTCAGTGATAAAGAATGCCCCTGCCAATGCAGGAGCCACAGGAAACACAGGTTTGATCCCTAGATTGGGAAGATCAATCCCTTGGAGGAGGAAATGGCAACCCACTCCAGTATTCTTGCCTGGAAAATCCCATGGACTGAGTGAGGAGCTTGGCAGGTTGTGGTCCATGGGGTCATGAAGAGTCAAACAGGTTGAACCAACTAGCATGCACATACCACCTTTTACCAAACTTGCCATCAGGACTAATTTTATACTTTGCATTCCTTTTATCTTAATTGCTACAAAAAATCCAAGCCTTCCAGATCACTGTCACTTATTTCCTTATCTCTGTTTGACTCTGGTTTATCTCTGATCTGTTCTAAACTCCCGTTTATCTATGATCTCCCAATTCCTTTCACTGTGCTCTTTGGAACTCCCAGTTCACAATCACCAAGATTTCCTTTATCCTCAAACTCTTCTGTGATGGTTTATCTCATCTTTTTTCTCTCATAGAAATCTGGCATTCCCCGAAGATTACTGTTTTTTCTGTAGCCCTCACAAAAAGTGGAATTATTATCTATCACATCCTGTTTACCTTGGGACCAACAAGTGGAGTTGATGTCTTCCTTGCTTATTATTGATATTTATGGATGATTGTAACTTCTGTCTTTAAAAAATGTACCTGTCATCAGACTGACAGTGTTTTCTACTCCCTCTCATGTCTAGTCACATACATCTTATGCATCTAGTCATATACATCTGCTCACTGATGATTTGAACCACCATTTACACAGATGATTTAAATGAAGGTTTACTATCTTTTCTTTGTCCACTATTCATATAATCATTCTTTGAGATTTTCAGTCTCTTGATGTGATCCTTCCAAAATCTTGACCTCTCAGTTCTTTGATTATCCTTACCTCTAGGAGTCTTATTTTTTTCTTTCACTTGAGTGACCTGCGTTAAGACCTCATTAAGGACTTCCCTGGTGGTCTGGTGGCTCAGACTCCATGCTCCCAATGCTGGGGGCCTGGGTTCAATCCTTGGTATTTAGTGCAACCAAATAAATAAATAATTTTTTTTAAAAAAAGACCTCATTATCATTGAGTATATCACTTACAGAATCTCAGTTGCAAGCATTTCAAAGTGACTAGCACTTCTTTTCTTTTCGGCTCCTCTCCTCTATAACAATTTTTCTTTTACCCTCTAAAGACCTCCAGCCCAACTTTTTACTATCCATCACTTCTTTCATGTTCCCACTTCCCTCCTTGCCTTGCTCAAATTCCTTGGCCCATAACTTTAAACAATATTTTTCATAATCTTAACTTGCTTGCTCCTCTGTCATTTCAGTGGTAAGATCCAACCTTGGTTAATTGCAACTCTGCCTCCTCCACATTGGCTCCAAAGCTGCGTGTCAAATTTCCAATACCTGTTTCCTGGCCCATTCTCAATTGATGGTCTTATTCTGTCTCCCATCCTGTTAAATAATTCGTTTGTGTTCTTAAATCTCACCCATCACTTTTGTACTAAATCTTCATTTTTGACTTTTCAGAGAGTTCTGAAATTTCCTCTTCATTGCATTATCTGTCTTTCCCTCTGTACTGGAGTATTCCCATCAGCATACATACTCAGCATAATACCTCTCATTAAAACAACCCTCTTGGAGTATAGACTGTCAAATCCAGTGATCAATTCTCAGTCTTCATTTTACTTGACCCTTCCACAGCTTTTTACACATTGACTACTCACTCCCTCCTTTAAATTCTTTTCTCATTTAACTCTTGAACACCATTCTCCTTACTCTCCCAACCTCAATTTCTTTTGCAGTATCCTCCTCCTCTTCTTAACTACTAACAGAGTGGTAACTCAGGGCATCAATCCTTGAACTTCTTTTTTTATACTCATATTTCAGTTGATCTTATTCAGGTGCCAGTAATTAACATCAGTATTCATATCTTCAGTCCAGAGCTAATCCCTGTTCACTGGACTTGTATGCCTAGCTTTCCTAATCCATATCTCCACTTGGATTAAGTATTTGAAAGTTAACATGTCAAAAATAGAGTTTCTAATATTATTTTCCCCATCCTCATTTAGTCACTGAGATGCTGAAGATAAAAAACCCTTGAAATCATCTTCTGTTCCTTTTTCTTTTGCTCACACAATTTAATAGCAAATTCTGTTGGCTCTGTGTTTAGAATATATGATCTAACCACTTCTCACTACTCTATAATGACTAATTAAAATTATTTAATTTGTTGCCTGAACTACAGCAGTAGATAATCTATTTGGACTCCCTATCTCCATTCTTCACTCTCACCAGTCTGTTCTTTACCCAGAAGCCAGAGGAATCCTTACAGAATGTCAGTTCATGTCATTATCTTGTTTTTATCACTTTCATGGCTTCCAATCCAACATATAATAAAATCCTAAGTCCTTCTTTACCATAGTTCAAAAGGCCCTTTATTATCTAGTCCCTGGCAGTGTCTATAATCCCATTTCCTATTGCTCCCTCACTTACTTAGCTTTATTGGCCTTGTTCCTATTCCTCAAATAAATCAAGCACGTGGCTATCTCAGAACCTTAATGTAACTGTTTCCTCTGCCTGGAACATTCTTTCCTCAGATATTCTCATAGTTAATTTCCTCACTTCCTTCAGATTTATGCTCATCTGTTACCTTCTTGGAGGATCTTTCTAGATTCTTATCTAAGGTAGCAGGCACTCCTTCATTCCAGACATCACTGTCCTTTTATCTTTTTAAACATTTTTCTTCATAGCACTTAATACTGCCTGACTATTATTGTATATTTTTAATCCATCTGAATTCTCTCTTAAATGTTTTGTGAAACATGTCACACTTCAGTGTTATACTGATCCTCCAGCTGATGATGCTCTTCTTATTTACCCTTCGCCTTGAGGAGGTGAAGCAGGGAGAGAAGAGGAGAAAAACTATTAAGTTTCCTTATAACTAGGATGAATGTATCACTCACTGACCAAACTTGGAGTACTTTTGATAGAAAAGGGAAACTTCCCAGGCAGACAGAGGCATATGGTATTATTATCTATAAGCTTTTATCTTATGACAGTTCCTTCCAGGCAGCAGGTCTAAATATTCACAAGACATCTCCACCTTGGACCAACATGAATTGGCCTAACCTTATCTATATACATTTTAAACATTTGGCCTTATGCCTAATGATGATTGTATTTTGAAGTGGTCAAATATATATATGTATAAAATACATTCATGTATTTACTTAAATGTATTTAAATATATATATTTTTCCTCATCTCTAAAGAATGAAATTGCTTATATTTAGCAGTGTAATGCCTTTGTATTAAACTAGAATATAGAGTAAGTAGATAATCCTCTTAAACTACTTTGGAAATACCAACTCTGATAGTAGAATAAATTTCCCAGAGAATGGGTAGAAACAGTCTCTTTGAGTAATGATTACCAAGCAGTCAAAGTTAGGATAAACATTGTTATACTGGTTATGAGATGCTGTCTCTTGACAAAGTTGTATTTCCTACTCAAAAGGCCAGTACTTTTGTTAAAAATGTCATTACTCAGATTTGGAAATTGTTTCCCTTTATACCCAAAACATATGGAGAAGGCAGTGGCACCCCACTCCAGTACTCTTGCCTGGAAAATCCCATGGACGGAGGAGCCTGGTAGGCTGCAGTCCATGGGGTCACTTAGAGTCAGGCACGACTGAGCGACTTCGCTTTCACTTTTCACTTTCATGCATTGGAGAAGGCAATGGCAACCCACTCCAGTGTTCTTGCCTGGAGAATCCAAGGGACGAGGGAGCCTGGTGGGCTGCTGTCTCTGGGGTCGCACAGAGTTGGACACGACTGAAATGACTTAGCAGCACACCCAAAACATTACTACTCAAAAATATGTTCAAGTGGTGTTTAAGATCCAGTAATTTGGGCACTAGAAAAGCATAAAGATGAATATTAAACAAAAAGTTTACAGTGGTTATATTCACTTAAAAAAAAATACCAGATTGACCACTTAATCCATCAGTTGCACTCCTTGGTTTTCATTCAAATGAGTTGAGCACTTATGTCCACATGAAAATTTGCACACAGATATTTATTGCAGCTTTATTCATGATTACCAAAACTTGGAGGCAACCCAGATAACCTTCAGTGGGTAGATAAAATGTTATTAAGTGTTAAAAAGATTTGGAAGAACTCTATATAAGTGCATATTTCTAAGGGAAAGACACCAGTCTGAAAATGCTACACATTCTATGCTTCCAACTATATGACATTGTAGAAAAGGCAAAACTATGGAGATAGTAAAAAGATTATTTGCCAAAGTTAGGAAAGAGGGAGGGATGAATAGAGCACAGATTTTTAGGCCAGTGAAACTATTCTATGTGGTACTATAATGGTGGATACCTGACATTATACGTTTGTTTAAACTTGTAAATGTACATCAAGAATGAACCCTAGTGTAAGCTATGAACTTTGGATAGCAGTGATGTATCATTGTAGATTCATCAACTGTACACTGTACAGCTCAGGTGGGAAATGTCAATAATGGGGATGCAATGCATGTGTATGGGCAAAGGTTATATGGGAACTCTGTACTTTCTACTCTAAAAAATAAAGTTTGTTAAAAGAACAACACTGATAGCTTGAGGTGGATTAGATTGGCTATCGTTTGAAGAACTAAGTAAAGTTTGTTATATAAGCTCTTCATAAATAGGAAGTGTGTTGTGTACATCTTTGTAATTTCTGTGTAGTGTCATAACTGTTAGGTTGTCCTTTTGTCAAGGAGGGCTCAAATGGTAAAGAATCCACCTGCAATGCGGGAGACTTGGATTCGATCCTTGGGTTGGGACGATCCCCTGGAAAAGGGAAAGGCTACCCACTCCAGTATTCTGGCCTGGAGAATTCCATGGACAGAGGAACCTGGCAGGCTACAGTCCATGCAGTCTCAATGAGTTGGGCACAACTGAGCAACTTTCACTTTTTTTTTTTTGTCAAGGACTCATAGCAATATATATGTTTTATTGCACAAATGGAAATTTGCATATTTTAATATCTAACATGTATGTATGTGTGTGTGATATATATAGTTTTAGGGTTAACTTTTAAAGTAATCTGTTAATAACAGTACTAAAAAGTGACAGGCCCATAACCTCTGGGGTCAGAATAGGAGATTCAACACACACAACATTTTTGCTCTTTTCTTATTTTAAGCAGTATTTGTTATCATGAGAATTGTATTCCATACCTCTTAGCACAACTATATTTCAGTAATCAATTGGGTAATGATTTAATATCAGCTATAAAACCAAAAGCTTCACAAGAGCTGGTAGGATAGATGTATGTTTTCTTATATACCTAGAGCCTAGAGTGGTGAATGCAAATGATGACTGTTTGTTGAATGAATAAAGTTAATTATATGCATTTATTTTCATTTAATCTGATGATGGCTACAAAGAAGTTTGGAACTTCTAAATATGGTTTGGCCACTGTAAATTTCCCAAGCCATTTTTATGTACAACTATGGCTTTAAAATTATAAGTCTGTGTTATAGGATTTTATAAAACCATGTCTATTTCAAAACTAATTCAAAGGCTTCTGTGAGAAAATTGAAGCATATATATTAATATATGAAGAACTTATATTCTTACTGTTAAAATTTGACTTACTGTCATTTTCTTTAAAGATTTTTCTCACTGTGTACTTCCTGGCACTGTTATTTAGATAACATTTTTCAGTCCTCCATTCTTATATCAAAATTTAGAATTTTGATAAAGGTAAGAGTAGCTATTCAGATCATGCAGAGAACAGTATCCTACAATTACCAGCTTATTTACCAAACTTTAAATAAACCAGTTGATGTCGCAATTGTACAGGCATGTACAAATCAGTTAACAAAGACTGGACCTATTTTGTGCAAGTGTAAACCAACTGATATCACATCTGGAAGCAGTAGAATTTTAGAATCCTAAGCACAACTTCTGCCCCTAGACGAATTTATTTGAAAGATGTTTTCCCCCTCACCTGTTAACAGTGGTGCTGCCTGTTCATTCTTTATCCATTAGTAGACCCCAGTTTAGTCCCTTTCTGAGCAATATTATCAGTATTTTTGAAATCTAAACTGTGACTATTGATTCAGCCGGCTGTGAGCATAAGGAAGTTATTATTATGACAGAATGGGACCAATTGATTGCCTTACAAAATTTTTGTTGGCTCTGAGGCAAATAACTGAAGATTATAATCTGCAATTTGAAACGAAACGTATCCCAGCCTCATTTTTCTGTATTTAACTCTGACTAATCTTGCTGGAACCATCTAATGTATCAAAGCATTATAAATTTGAAAATAATCACTTGTAAGTATTTTGACATATAGCAGAAAAAGATAAATACCAACCTTAGGAATTAAATGCTTCAACTGTACTAAATACATAGCAGGATTTTCGAGAGCACTGGTTGAGACTGTTGTTTTTAGAGGTTGATGGACTGAGTTTAAAGCTCTGTTCTATTTTAGCTGTAGCACATTGGATAAATTACATAAATTCTGAGTCTTCATTCTTCCACCTCCAGAAAACAAGGATCAAGATTTAGTAAAAAATTAAATGGGACAAACCCTCAAAACCCTTACTATGATACCTGACATCAGTAAAGTACCTATCATCATCATCTTTATCACCACTTTCACAACCACCCGTGAAATTGATCCTGCAAAATATTCTCGTCTTTTAAGTGGGGAATCTGGAGATACCGAGAAGCAATCTTATTACAGAATGATGAAGAATTATGTTTTGACAAGAGGATTGGTAACCTTGAGTACGTCCGGCCAGAAAAACAGACACCACAGTAATCATTTTAACAGGGAAAATGTAATATGAATGGTGATTTAAAAGGAATTGGAGAACTGAAAAGGAAACATGTCAACACCAAAATAAAACAGAGATAGTAACAACAGGAAGCAGCTACCATCTGAGAAGGGACCTAGGGATCGAGTTGAGGTTAGTAGGACCCAGAAGTTTGGAAGAAGGGCTCCGCATGCTTTAAATATGATCTGTCAGTGATATTTACTACTTGATACGTTTAAAAAGGAAAGAGGAGAAAATCTTTTGAGCAGATGTTCTTGAACAAGACATGTTTACTTTCACATAGGATAATATTAAGCAATTAACTATTGCTAGACAGAGAACAAGGCTTCCCAGATGGCACTAGTAGTAAAGAATCCACCTGCCAATGAAGGAGACATAAGAAGCATGGGTTTGATCCCTGGATTGGCAAGAGTCCCTGGCAGGGGCCATGGCACCCCACTCCAGAATTCTTTCCTTGAGAATCCCATGGACAGAGGAACCTGGCAGAGGGATGACTCTCTGCAACACTATAGACTGTAGTGACTTAGCACACATGCAGAGGACAACATGAAACTGGCAATTTTTTGGCATTTTTATATTTTGAACATCATCAAATATTAGAACATCTTGAGCACTTTGTGATTGGTAGTGGCTGCCCAAGCACACAGACTCTCTTAGCAGTGTCTTCTATGTGTATAGAATGAAAGTGGGCAGGGGGAGGGATGGATATACACAATCTGTTCTCTGAGTCACTTTATCATTCTAGAGTGCTGATGAACTCAGTCTCTTTTGTCAGTCATATTGTTTCATTCATCCAAGAAACATGTGTTAACTACTTCCTATGTGCTAGATATTATTCTAGGAACTATGTATACCGGAGTAATATTGAATAGAACAAGAATCCTTACTCCTATAGAGCTTATATTAAAGGGGGAGAAGACAGATGACAAACATAATTAAAATATATAGTATACTGGGGAAAAGGTAGAAAGAGAAAACAATAGGAAATGTGTATATTTGTGTGTATGTGGTGGGGGTAGGTTTAGTAGAATAACTAGGAGAGGCTTCAACTGAAGGGTGTTATTTGAGCAAGGCATAAAAGAAGTTATGGAGTTGGGTCATGTGGATATCTGGGACAAAAGCATTCTAGACAAAGGGAGACTGAATAAAAGACTCTGAGGCCAGAGCTTGTTTAGAGTGTTTGAAACACAGCAGAGAGGCCAATATGGTCGAAACACTAAGTGGGAAGAGAATAGTAGAAGATAACTTCAGAAAGATTAACAGTGACCTGAATCATTGGGGATTGTACAAGAATGAACAAAATAGGGTAAATGTATGAGTCCTAGAAAGTGTTGAGGTCCCATTTTAGGTTAGTCATTGTGAAGTCCATGGTTGTGTGTGTTTCTGTAGCCATAGTCCGATAAATGTGGGGAGGCAGGCAGCTTATTGCATTTGGTAGTTTCATATCTGTTTGTTAATTATGTGACCACAGCTTAAATTCAAGTTTTGGATTTCTGTTTACTTGAAATTTTGAATGATTGTTGGCTCATCCTTGTATCAGTACAAACTGAATGGCTGAATGCTGATGGAATGCTATCTGTTTATAATGAAGGGATGATTACCTTAACTATTCATAAATATCAATCTTGCAAACTTAAATATTGATAGATTCATGAACTACTATGTTCTGTCTGTGTAAACTAACAGATTTGCACTTCTATACTAGGATTGTTAATCACTAGACTGTTTTCCTTTCTCCCCTGTTATTTTAAAATCAAAAATTTGTATTTAATCCCTTAGTATTTGTTTCAGAATATATCTAGTTTTGTTGCTGTTTGCTTCAGAGATAATTATGATAGGAATATCATATGCAGCTGGTTCAAATAACATGGAGTTTATACTGAATGTACTATATGGAGTAAATGTGGCAAAATGAGCATTTGAATCAAATAGGAACCAGATCTAAGCAATGACAAAAACTTATTTTGAAGGTGCTGGATCCCTGTTGAGTACAATGATTCCCAAACAGTTTTGGTAAATTTATTGTGCTGTATTTTATCCTTCTATAAACATACGAAAAGCTTGCAGTTCTTTTCCTTGATTTCTCTTTCCCTCTTAGGTATTTTCTTTGACATTTATTCAAAGAAACATGTCTCACTACCACATTGTAGAAATTTAAACAAAGGAACTTAGATTAAAAATATTAAACTATACCATACAAAAACCAAAAAAAGAAGGAAAATTCTTATAGACCAACAGTGGCATGGGGGTAATTATTTTTCTTTAAGGTATTGATAACAAAAGATCTGCTAATTCATTTATTTCATTTTCCTTAAATATGTTATAAATTTACTTAGCACTTATTGAATCTTTGTGGGTATTCTAAGCTCATTACCTGGTAGTATGGTATTAGTTATCTTTCTTTAGAATTTAATTTTATGAGCATGTTAATAAGACTATAAGTGAGAAAAAGTTAAGAAAAATATGTGCAGAAAGCATTGTAAATCTTTTATGGTTGGATCTAACTATGATGTAAAAGATAATTTTTAGTGGCCATTGTTGCTTTTATTTTTAATAGTCCTTCCCAGGTTCCCATCAGTCATATAGGTACCACTTCTACATTCAGAAGTTATCTTTATTTGACTACTCATGTCCATTTTCACCATTACCATCATTTGGTTGAAGCTACTGATCACCTCTCAGCTGGATTATCATAGCAGCCTCCCAATTATTCCTTCTGTTTCTTCTGTATCAGACAGTATTCATATGCACATATAAAAAACCACTTTAGCTATTTCAAGCAGAAGGGATTTATTAAAGGTAAGGATTCTCTATCTATATTTATTCATGTATCGAGTGGAGTGAGTGCAAGTGAAAGAGGGAGGTACATAGTCATAAATGGAGATGTGCAGTACACGTTAAGCATGTGGCTATACCTCATGAGGCTTCAGACCACTTTTTATCAAAATCTTTTTAAAAGCTGCTTTCATAATTTTAAGCTCTTAAATTGAAAATGTAAAACTGAATAAATAACAAGAATCTCTAAAAATTAGTTAAAACATTTTTCAGAGAGCCATCAATTTGATACTGGCATTTAAAAAGTACTTTTAAAATATGTACAATCCAGTTACCTTATGGGAATTTACCATTTTCTGCAGTATTCTTTGAGACAGTGTTAATATTATAGCCTCTGTTGTCATGGAAACAAGTCTCTGAAGGAGGCCTCAGAGGCTAATGATTCCATGGTGTTGCTATGGATAGAAACAACTGAGACTGTTGTTAGTCACATGGTCAAGATTAAAAAAAAAAAAAACAACTAAAACTCTTTGGAGCTGATCTTATTGAGTGATACAAATGGAACAGAAAAAGGATGATGGCCTGAAAGTCATATTGTCTAATAAAATATGTATGTAAGATTTTTCAAGTTTCAAATGCTTAGGCTGAATTTCTTTTCTATAATAACCCAAATGTAGTGGTTACTCTATATTGCTGCCTCATTATTCATATTAGAGCCTTAAGTTTGACATTTTCCAATTTAGAATCATCTTATACAGCTCACCAGAATTTTATCATGCTCTCAATCCTGCGCTCAAAATATCCTTGTCTCTTCTTTTTACTCTGTTATCATATTTAACATCTATACTATTCCTCATCACTCAACCTTCATTTGACTAGATATTATTTGTTTAGGGCAGTATTTTGTTTCATGGAAACTAAATGACTTATTTTATTGTTGTATAATCCTTTGTGACTCAAACTGGTTATTGATTGTGGCTAGGAAATTATGTGTGTTGATATGCATTTGTTTTTGAAGACTTTCTCAGCAGTATTTTCCTTTCTTAAGAAAGAGGCAGGGGTATATGTTCTTCTTCAAAGCACTTGCTCAGTGCCCTATAGAGAGTGGGGTGGAATCAGATGGTGTATGTTTTGTTTAAGATTTTTAAAAATGGTATTCAGATCCTTTAAAGGATTCTGTCAAAAGGAAATATATTTAGAATAGGTTCAGAGCCAGTATTACAAGGTAATATTGAAGAATTTATAGTATATCATAAAGGGTTTTTGAGAACAACTGCCTAATGGAGGAAATGTTTATGCTTGGCCTTGAAATTTGTTACAAGCATATAGCTTTGTCTTTTTTATGTTAAAGTGGATTATTAATTAGCTAATATCTGACTCTATTATAGAGGCAAAAAGAAACTTCTTATAGGTTTTAGATATGCCTCTTACTTTGATTGTGGTAATTGTTTCACAGGTGTTTGCATATGTTCAAAGTCATCAAGCTGTATACATTAAAAAGTACAATTTCTTGTATATCACTTATACCTTAACAAAGCTGTTTTAAAAAATAAAGATGATAAATGTTAGACTTTCTTGTCTCTAATACTTTGGATGTATCAGAGCCAGTTATTTTGTAGTTTATCACTCAACTTGGATTTTTCTGATGTTTAATGTTCAGCTTATGCATATTTGATAAGAATGTCCCAGAAGTGATATACTCTGATTACATCCCATTAGGTAACATATGATTTTGATTTGTACCATCCCTGATGATGTTAACTTTGGTTAAGATAGTATCTGCTGGATTTCTTCACTGTAATTAATAAAAATTTGTAGGGGAGATACATGTGTGTCTGTGTGTGTGTGTCCCACTCAAACTTGCTTCCATTAGAATGAAATGGAAGGGTCATTCAGCAGCAGTTGAAGTTTTAACATTTGTTGATGTTTCTTAAATGAGTTATTACTGTGGTGGTTGCCAGATTATAATTTTGTGACTTCATCATTCCTTCTACAATTTTGATTGGCATCTACTGTAAGGAAATGCACTTTTCTCTCTATTCATTTCATTGTTATGTAATTATTTATGTAAGTGTAGACTCATGGAGTCCTCTTTAATTCAGTGGGGTTTATGCCATCATAAGGGTCTGCCATGGTGGCTCAGAGATTAAAGTGTCTGCCTGCAGTGTGGAAAACCTGGGTTCGATCCCTGGGTCCGGAAGATCCCCTGGAGAAGGAAATGGCAACCCACTCCAGTATTCTTGCCTGGAGAATCCCAGGGACGGAGGAGCCTGGTGGGCTACAGTCCACGGGGTTGCAAAAAGTCGGACACAACTTCACTTTATGTCATCATTATTGTTATCTGAGTCTCACATTGTTCCCAATGTAACTGATAAGAGCCCCAGCAAGCTGACTTCTGTGTCCTTTGTCATGCCTCATTAATTCTTTGAGCACCTCCTTATTTTCTGGCAGAGGCAGAAAGTTCTAGGCTCTAGCTCTGGAGTCATTTCTCCAAAGATTCCTTTTTTAAAAAATTAGAGAATGGATTTTTATAAGCCAAGATCTGAGTGCTAGGTATTTTCATGCTATTGAGGTGTTACTGCTCCCAGATGTTCTCTGTAGACAGAGCAAGGGTACATATGTATATGTAAACACACATGTTTATTTCTGTATTTGTCTATATATATTGAAAACCATGCTGTCATACGAGTGCCTCCAAATCTAGTCTAGAACCATAGATTTCATGTTGATTTTCTCCCTTTCCATGTTTGCAACTCCATTTTCTGATGTGAGGACCCTTGCTCCCACTATCCTTTATATATTTACTTATTGGATCAAGTCTCAGGTATGTCAGCAACCTCCTATCACTGTTGATGCTCTTAGTGGACATCCTTCCTACCCTGCTCAAGATCAAAGAGATATCCCCATCTTGTTCCACTGAGGCCTCTATACTTCATGCCAGACTACTGCTACTGACACACAGATACTCTGTCACACTTGGGATCCAACAAAAATACCAGGCTGCTGCCACTGCCTGCCCACATGCGATACCCTCTTCATCCTGCTTAGACTCCAGCATCACTGTGCACCCATCCACTCCCTGCGCACGGATGCTGCTGCCTCACTCTGCTGACTTCAACAACCTGTGCTTGCCTACATCAAGATCCTGATTATATTCTATCATTGCTACCTTCTAGAAATCTAATTTTTGTGCTTCTGTTAATATGACAGTAAACCATCTGGAATTTTACATATGGTGTAAGGTAGTAGGGTAAGGGTTCATTTCATTTTCCATATGTATATTCAGTTGATTCAGCAGTAGTTTTCTAGAATAATTGAAGTATAGTTGATGAACAATATTATGTTGGTTTTGAGTGTACTAAATGATTTGATATTTGCATACATCATGAAATGATCACCACAGTAAGTCTGGTAACCATCTCTCCACATACAAAGTTTTATGATATTACTGACCTTACTTTTTGTGCTGTATATTACATGCCTGTGACTTACATAACTAAAGGTTTATACCTCTTAATTTCCTTCACCTGTTTTGTCCACCCCCCCCAACTCACTCCGTTTTTGGCATCTGTGCATTTGTTCTCTGTATCTATGAGTCTGTGTTTTCTATCTATGTTTTCATTTGGTTTGTTTGTTTGTTTGGTGAAATCATGTGGTATTTGTCTTCCCTGTCTGACTTCCTTCACTTAAATTCTTTTAAAACTATCTTTTTCTCTTTGTCATAAAATTAGGAGTCAGAATCTCTTGGGTTTTTCAAACATTTTAAAAAAGTTATAAGTATTCCATTGAAAATTGTTAGTATTTAAATTATTTATTTTAAGTTCATAATATGGAATTCAACTTTTTTTTCCCCCTATAGGAACAATGTATATTAATAGTGTCTGGAATCCCAAGTAAGACAGACAGAGACTTTATTCCTAATTTATTTTTAATTGTGATAAAATATATGTAACAAAATTTTACTGTTTTAACCTTTCTTAGTATACTTAAGTACAGTTAATTCAGTGTCAATAAATATATTCATGGTGTTGTGCAGCCATCACCATTGTCCATCTCTGTAACTTTTCCATCTTTCAAAACAGAGAACTCATTTAAATTGGTAATATTATAAAGAAAGAAAACAGGAAACAAAATCTAATGGCTTAAAATCTCTTTCTATGGCACCCCACTCCAGTACTCTTGCCTGGAAAATCCCATGGACGGAGGAGCCTGGTAGGCTGCAGTCCATGGGGTCACGAAGAGTCGGACATGACTGAACGACTTTGCTTTCACTTTTCACTTTCATGCTTTGGAGAAGGAAATGGCAACCCACTCCAGTGTTCTTGCCTGGAGAATCCCAGGGACGGGGGAGCCTGGTGGGCTGCTGTCTATGGGATCGCACAGAGTCGGACACAACTGAAGCAACTTAGCAGCAGCAACAGGATATCCAGATAACAATAGTCTAGCAGATCTTTTCCTCGTTCCTCACGTTAACTTCTATGAGCTTAAGCTCAGTTGTAAAATAAAGGGGTAAACTTTATCCCTAGCTTCTTCAACTCTAATGATCTTATAAAAATCATTGAAATTTTTAGTATCTTTTTGAACAGTTAATGTGAAATGCATTTTCAGTTTATTTTCTAGAAAATGAGATGGTAAAATATTATAATTGTTTTTCTCTTAATAGGAATACATCTTCCATCCCTCAGCATGCATTACAGCATCACTATCTATCCATTGTCGACAACTGGAAAAGTAGAATTCAAAATAGAGGCGGGGGAAAAACCATTCATAATCCTGTCCTCAGAGGTTAACTTATCAAACATGTCTTTGCATTTTTTAAATAAAATTTTTATCTTCCCTTTTTTAGTTAATGCCATGCCATAGGCAATATCCTATATGACTTACAGACTGTTCTTACAGGTGATTATTAATCGATGCATAGTATTTGCATGCTAAGTCGCTTCAGTCATGTCTGACTCTTTGCGACCCCATGGACTGTAGCCCACCAGGCTCCTCTGTCCATGCAATTCTCCAGGCAAGAATACTGGAGTGGGTTGCTGTGCCCATCTCCAGGGCATAGTATTTAACCTTATGAAATTATTATTATTTGTACAACCATTCCAACACCTTATATTTAGGATATTTTGCATTTTCCCAAATACAATGTTCAAAAGAATATATTGAATATTAAGACATTTGCTTTTTAAATATTCCCTTAGAATACAGTTCAGTCACTCAGTCATGTCCAACTCTTTGCGACCCCATGGACTGCAGCATGCCAGGCTTCCCTCAAGATAGACTAACAGAATTACTAAATCAAAGAGTTCAACATTTTTAAAGCTATTAGATTGCTTTTTGTAAAGTTTGTATGAAGTTATATATCCAACAGCACTGTGAAGGGACCTGCTTTCCTGTATTAAAATATTTTTGAGGTTTTTAATTGTGATAAAGTATATCTAACATAAGATTTGCCATTTTAACCAATTTTAACTGCACAATTCTGTGGCATCAGTTACATTTCCAGTATTGAGCAGCTTTTACCACCATCTACTTCCAACACCTTTTCACTATCTCAAACTTACTTTGTAACTACTAAGCAGTAAACTCCTTACGTTCCTCTCTCTCTTGCCCCTGGTAACTTCTAATCTACTTTACATGAATTTACCTATTCTAAATATAAGTGGAATCACAAAATATTGACCTTTTGTATCTGGTTAATTTCACTTAACATAATGTTTTCAAGGTTTGTCCATGTTGTGACATATATCAGAATTTCATCCCTTTTTTATGGCTTAATGACTATCCATTGTGTGTGTAGGTACACACACCATGTTTTGTATCTCTGTATCTGTTGATGGGTACTCTTGAGTTATTGCCACCTTTTGGCTATTGTGGATAATGCATCACTGAACACTAGGGTAAAGTATTCAAGCCCCGGTTTTCAGCTCTTTTAAGTATTTACCCAGGAGTAGAATCGGTGGGTCATATGGTAATCCTAGGGGTAGTTTTTTTGAAGGACTTCCAAACCAAACTGCTTTCCATAGTGGCAGCACCATTTTCCATTCCCACCAGCAGTTTTTGATGATTCCAATTTCTGCATATCCTTGCCAACATTTGTTACTTTCTGTTTTTGTTTTTACTTTTTTATTATTGCCTCCTAGTAGTATGAAGTAATATGTCATTGTTACTTTGATTTACATTTCCCTAATGAATAATAATATTGAATAGATTTTCATGTGCTTATTGTTTTTTTTTGGGGGGGGGTTGTTGCTTTTAAATGTTGTAATAGTTTCTTCTGTACAATGAAGTGAATCAGCTATATTTATACATATATCCCCTCCCTCTTGAACCTCCCCCTCACCCACTCCCCATTCCATCTTTATGGGTCACCACGTGCACCGAGCTGAGCTCCCTGTGCTATACTGCAGGTTCCCACTTTTTGTGTTACACGTCAGTGTATGTCATTCCCAATCTCCCAGTTCATCCCACTACCACCCCACCTCACTCCATGTCCATACATCTGCCTGTTCCCTACGTCTGTGTCTCTTATTTGTGCCCTGCAGATAGGTTCATCTGTACCATTTTTCTAGATTATACATATATGCATTAAATATGATACTTACTTTCTTTTTCTGACTTACTTCACTCTATATGACAGACTCTAGGTCCATCCACATCTCTACAAATGACCCAGTTTTGTTCTTTTCTATGGCTGAGTAATATCCTATTGTATATTTGTGCCACATCTTCTTTATCCATTCATCCGTTGATGGACATTTAGATTGCTTCCATGTCCTGGCTATTGTAGTGTTGCTATGAACTTTGGGGTGCATATGTGTATCCTCTTTGGAAAATATCTGTTCCAGGTCCTTTGCCCATTTTTTAATTGTCTTTTTATGGTGAGTTCTTTATCTGTTCTTCATGTGAAACCATCATCAGATGTACAGTTTGCAAGATTTTCTCCCATTCTATATGTTCTTTTCCCCTTTCTTGATAATGCCATTTGCTTCACAAAAGGTTTGAATTCTGATACAGTCTAATTTTTTTTTACATCTGCTTTTGATACCATATTTAAGAATCCATTGTTATATCCAGATTTATCCCTATGTTCTAAGAATTTTGTGGTTTTAATGCTTATATTTAGGTCATCAGTTAATTTCCAGATTTTGTATAGGATATGAGGTTAATAATTCTTGTATAGAATATGTCATTGGTACAGCAAATATTTATGATTTAATCCAGGTAACAGAGATTGGTACTTTTACAAGACACCCTGTGTTCCATTTACATCTTTTTAAAAAATAATTGAATTAATCATGAGAGTAATTGATTCTTTGAATGCAAGTAAGCAAGTGGTCAAATATATCCTGAATGCTATAAAAATATTTGTAGTC
The DNA here is from genome assembly GCF_000754665.1 of Bison bison bison. NCBI lineage: Eukaryota > Metazoa > Chordata > Mammalia > Artiodactyla > Bovidae > Bison > Bison bison. Next base: position 5,324,893 of record NW_011494604.1, on the reverse strand, counting down.
TGTGAAGCGAGTGTCTTATCTCCCAGTGGAGGAGTATTGTTAAATCATTATATTTTATTATTTTCATTTAAACATCTAAAGAGTAGTCACTTATTTTAACTAGAGTCATTAAAATTATTATTGGTGGTATAATTACTTCTAAGAGCATTTTCTCATTTAAATTGAAGTAATATATTATTTTACCTATTTTAGTTATTTCTGAAAACTATAATTTATCTTTGGACAAAACTTTCTGTTATATGTTTCCCTTTTATTTTATATTTTTCCTGATTTTTTGTCATTGATGATTTTTAGCCAACAGAAGCTGTATCTCCCTCTTCTCCCACTGTCCCTGTGATCCCTGTCCTGCCAGTCCCTGCTGAGAATACTGTCATCCTACCCATCATACCACAGGTTTTTATTAGTTTCTTTTTTCTTTATAAAACTTTTATTTGTTCTTAATGGTTTCATTTGTATTCTTTTCAGATCATTTCAACTGTTTCTTTGTTAGATTTGGTAATACACTTTGGACTTTAAATGATATTTTTAGGGAGTTAAATATCTGGGATTTAATATAAGATGGGTTCAATATTTGCCATTTTATTAGGTTATCTACAAAAAAGATACATTCTCAACTTCATCATATGGAACCTCCTTAGATTTGTTATCATGCCTTTTATACATATAAGTCTGTTCAAAACAATTTTAAAATGTATTTGCTTTGGGAAATTTTATTTTCTACAGATAGTAAAAATAATTATCCCTCCTAATTTTGTACTATATGTGTCCTTTTATATATAGCATTTTGTTCTCCAGTATATGTTGATCTTCTTTGGAAATACTCAATCTTTCTGTCATTTGATAGGATAACATACTTCACATTTATTATTGAAAAATAATAGCTGATGTATATAAAGTATTTGGGAGCTCTTTATGGTATCTTTGTAACTTTTCTGTAAATGTAAAAATACTCTGAAATCATGAGTTTATCTTTTTAAGTTAACGTGTAACAGCCAAAAAATACAATGAGATAATAGCCAAATGTCAGAGAATCTGAATATTTGTAGCTTTCAGAGCTTTAATAGTTCCAAGGGATGGCTTGTTAAGAGAATAAATAACTACACTACCAACAGAGTTATCCAAAGGTAAAATCACAGTGGTATTAGTAAGTAGGATAATTGAGATCTTTCACACCAAAGGTCATTATCTCATTTTAATGTGTAAACAAATGGATCTTTAGGTAATTTTACTATTATTGACCTGTAGCATAAAATCTAGTAAAAATGGTGTTTTTTGCTGTGTCAAAATAAGTCCTATTAGGGGGAAAAATGGGTTATCACCTTTCATTGTTCTCATCTCAGTGCCCTTCTCTCTTAAAAAGTGAAAATCAGAACATTATACAAAATAAGATTCTAGGGGGAAATATAGGTATTACAATAAAACTTATGAAAATCACAAAAAGTCAAATAATGAAACTGCCAAGAATTGAATAGATAAATCCAGATGGATATTTTCTGTACAGTGCAAAGAGAAATTGAATTTATAAATTATAAAATATAATTCTACATAGACAAAGGGTTATTGTAATAATGTAACATTCTTCAAAGTAACTAGGATTTAGTAGCACAGTATGTTTTGAAGTAGGAGACTTGAAAGTTTATTCTAGTCATGTCACTTCAGTTTGTCTTTTGATGTCATAATAGTTTTCTAAAACCCTTTGAAATTTTGAAGTAATTTCTGCTCTTATATTCAGTTAGGAATCAGTCCTCTCCTGTTCAGAAGTTCTCTTATTTATTCCAAGTGTCCCTAGCTCAGTATCACACTACACTTGAAAATTGTTTAGAGATTGCATAACCTTGTAATTATAAATAAAGAACTCAGATTGATCTGGTTTAGAATTCTAGTTCTACCACATCCTGCCCTCTCCAGTATTCTTGCCTGGACAATTTCATGGACAGAGGAGCCTGACAGGCTATAGTCCATGGGGTCAAAGAGTCAGACATGACTGAGCAACTAATACTTTTTCACTTTCCTACCACTTACTAGCTGTATAATTGAGCAGTTTACTTAACCTTGATCTCGTTACTCACCTGTTAACACTGATGATGATAGTAGTACTTACTTGAGATGTTTTACAGTGATTGAAAGAATAATATGCATATGCAGCTGGCACTTGATCTTGGCTATTTGTATCATTAGTGTTACTTCATATTTGCTTGAGACAGTAAACCAAGGAACAAGTTTAAAAACGAACAGGAGAGGCTTATTAATAGGGCAGCCTGGTGGGCTGCCGTCTGTGGGGTCGCACAGAGTCAGACATAACTGAAGCGACTTAGCAGTAGCAGCAGCAACCTCATTTTAGGTTTTAAATATACTTACAAAAGTTTATGTTGAATAGTTTAATAATTCGTTTTGTTTTACATGAGAAGGCTGTGGGTGTGCCTCATTTTGCAGAATAAGTGTATGTATACCTGAGTAATTGAGTATAACATATACATTATAAAATTAATGAAAGTGATTAAAATATTTGTCTCCAAATGAATTTTTAAATCCATATCTTATATATAACTTGATTTTAACATTCTAAATAAATACAATTTTTCTTCTAAAGATCTACTACTTTATACTTTGGATGCATCAGGAGATAATAGAAATAGAAACAGAAGATTTAAGATTTAGAGTCTAGTCCTGCTTTGTGACTCAAATTGTTTAACCTCTCTGAGTTTTATACTCCCTTCATCTATTAAAAATGGGGGCTAACACCTCTCTATTTGAAAGTGAGTTTGAGGACAGATAGCTAGAAAGATGATAAATTTTTAAAATATTGTCTTATATTATTTTTAGAACTTTAAACTTTCAGAGTACTTTTATATTGATCATGTCATTTAAATTTTATGAAAATATGAAAATTATGCTTACTATTTAGAGTGGTACAGAGATACATTGAATGGCTTTTATTTATTTATTCAAGGATAATTGCTTTATAGGATTTTGTTGTTTTCTGTCAAGCTTCAACATAAATCAGCCATTGGTATACATACATCCCCTCCCTCTTGAATGTCCCTTCCATCTCCTCCCCATTCCACCTCTTTAGATTGATAGAGAGCCCCTATTTGAGATTCCTGAGACATACAGCAAATTCCCATTGGCTATTTATTTTACATACAGTAATGTAAGTTTCCATGTTACTCTCTCCATACATCTTACACTCTCCTCCCCTCTGCCCTTGTCCATAAGTCTGTTTTCTATGTCTGTTTCTCCATTGCTGCCCTGCAAATAAATTCTTTAATACCATCTTTCTAGATTCTATATATATGTGTTAGTAGGCAGAGGAACCAGAGATCAAATTGCCAACATCCGCTGGATCATGGGAAAAGCAAGAGAGTTCCAGAAAGACACCTATTTCTGCTTTATTGACTATGCCACAGCCTTTGACTGTGTGGATCACAATAAACTCTGGAAAATTCTGAAAGAGATGAGAATACCAGACCACCTGACCTGCCTCTTGAGAAACCTATATGCAGGTCAGGAAGCAACAGTTAGAACTGGACATGGAACAGACTGGTTCCAAATAGGAAAAGGAGTATGTCAAGGCTGTATATTGTCACCCTGCTTATTTAACTTCTATGCAGAGTACCTCATGAGAAATGCTGGGCTGGAAGAAGCAGAAGCTGGAATCAAGATTGCCAGGAGAAATATCAATAACCTCATATATGCAGATGACACCACTCTTATGGCAGAAAGTGAAGAGGAACTCAAAAGCCTCTTGATGAAAGTGAAAGAGGAGAATGAAAAAGTTGGCTTAAAGCTCAACATTCAAAAAACGAAGATCATGGTATCCAGTCCCATCACTTCATGGGAAATAGATGGGGAAACAGTGGAAACAGTGTCAGACTTTATTTTTGGGGGCTCCAAAATCACTGCAGATGGTGATTGCAGCCATGAAATTAGAAGACGGTTAATCCTTGGAAGAAAAGTTATGACCAACCTAGATAGCATATTGAAAAGCAGACACATTACTTTGCCAACAAAGGTTTGTCTAGTCAAGGCTATGGTTTTTCCAGTGGTCACATATGGATGTGAGAGTTGGACTGTGAAGAAAGCTGAGTGCAGAAGAACTGATGCTTTTCAATTGTGGTGTTGGAGAAGACTCTTGAGAGTCCCTTGGACTGCAAGGAGATCCAACCAGTCCGTTCTAAAGGAGATCAGTCCTAGGTACTCATTGGAAGGACTGATGCTAAAGCTGAAACTCCAGTACTTTGGCCACCTCATGCGAAGAGTTGACTCATTGGAAAAGACTCTGATGCTGGGAGGGATTGGGGGCAGGAGGAGAAGGGGCCGACAGAGTATGAGATGGATGGATGGACATGAGTTTGGGTAAACTCCGGGAGTTGGTGATGGACAGGGAGGCCTGGCGTGCTGCAATTCATGGGGTCACAAAGAGTCGGACAGGACTGAGTGACTGAACTGAACTGAATACAATATTTATCTTTATCTTTCTGACTTACTTCATTCTGTATAATAGGCTCTAGTTTCATCCACCTCATTAGAACTGACTCAAATTGTTCCTTTTTATGGCTGAGTAATATTCCATTGTGTATATGTACCAGAATTTCTTTATCCATTCATCTGTTGATGGACATCTAGGTTGCTTCCGTGTTCTAGCTATTGTAAATAGTGCTGCAGTGACCATTGGGGTACATGTGTCTTTTTCAGTTTTGGTGTCCTTCGATTGGGTCCTGGCTCAGACGGTAAAGCGTCTGCCTGCAATGCGGGAGACCCGGGTTCTATTCCTGGGTCTGAACGATCCCCTGAAGAAAGAAATGGCAATCCACTCCAGCACTCTTGCCTGGAAAATCCCATGGACAGAGGAGCCTGATAGGCTATAGTCCATGCGGTCGCAAAGAGTCGGACACGACTGAGCGACTTCACTTCTTCTTAGGGTATATGCCCAGCAGTGGCATTGCTCGGTCATATCATTCCTAGTTTTTTAAGGCATCTCCATGCTGTCTTCGACAGTGACTGTATCAATTTACATTCCCACCAACAGTGAAAGAGGGTTCCCTTTTCTCCACACCCTCTCCAGCATGTATTGTTTGTAGACTTTTTGATGATTGCCATTCTGACCGGTATAAGTTGATGTCTCATTGTAATTTTGATTTGCATTTCTCTAATAATGAGTGATACTGAGCATGTTTTCATGTGTTTGTTAGCCATCTGTATGTCTTCTTTGGAGAAATGTCTATTTAGGTCTTTTTCCTACTTTTTGATTGGGTTGTTTGTTTTTCTGGTATTGAGTTGTATGAGCTGCCTGTATATTTTGGAAATTAATCTTTTGTCAGTTGTTTCATTTGCTATTATTTTCTCTCATTGCGAGGGTTGCCTTTTCACCTAGCTTATAGTTTCCTTTGCTCTGCAAAAGCTTTTGAGTTTAATCAAGTCCCAATTATTTACTTTCATTTTTATTCCCATTAGTCTAGAAGGTGGGTCATAGAGGATCTTGCTTTGATTTATGTCATTGAGTGTTCTGCCTATGTCTTCCTGTAAGAGTTTTATAGTTCCTGGTCTTACATTTAAGTCTTTAATCCATTTTGAGTTTATCTTTGTGTGTGGTGTTAGGAAGTGTTCTAATTTCATTCTTTTACATGTAGCTGTCCAGTTTTCCCAGCACGACTTATTGAAGAGGCTTTCTTTGCCCCATTGTATATTCTTGCCTCCTTTGTTAGAAATAAGGTATCCATAGGTGCATGGGTTTATTTCTGGGCTTTCTATCTTGTTCCATTGGTCTATATTTCTGTTTCTGTGCCCATACCATACTGTCTTGATGACTGTAGCTTTGTAATATAATCTGAAGTCAGGAAAGTTGATTCCTCCAGCTCCATTCTTCTTTCTCAAAACTGCTTTGGCTATTTGGGGTCTTTTGTGTTTCCATATGATTAGTGAAATTTTTTGTTCTAGTTTGTGAAAAATGCTGTGGTAATTTGGTAAGGATCACATTAAATCTGTAGATTGCATTTGGTAGTGTAGTCATTTTCACAATATTGATTGTTCCTACCCCGAAATGTGCAATCTCTCTCCATCTGTTTATGTCATATTTGATTTCTTTCATCAGTGTTGTATAACTTACTTCTTAGGTAAGTTTATTCCTAGATATTTAATTCTTTTTGTTGCACTGGTGAATGGGATTGACTCCTTAACTTCTTTTTCTTATTTTTCATTGTTAATATATAGTAATGCAAGTGTTTTCTGTGTATTGATTTTGTATGGCTTTTGAAGTTGCAGAAAGAACCTGGACTTTATAGTGAACTTTACCAATTCCTGGCCTTGCCTTTTCCTGGTTGTGTGATGGTGGGAACATTATTCAGTTTCTCATAGCCTCGGTTTCTCCAACCACATAGAAACTGAGCAAATAGCAATTGTGTAACAGATGCTAGTTCTTCCTACTGATGATATAATCTCTAAGATACTAGCCTATTAAATATACACCCAGAGTAAATACTTTTCTTTAAAACTAGATTCTTTAGACCTTTTTTTTAAAACCAGTTCTGAGGAGCTATCATGTAATGAAAGTATTATTGAAATGCTTTATAGCTAATTTTATGTTTGTATGAAAAGTCTGTGTTCATACTCAGACGCTTTGGAGACATTGTTTTTTGTTAATTATTTGTTACTGTTCCAGTCATGTAAATATAAAAATAAATATAACATTGTTCTTTTCCTCTGAGAGCCTACTATCTGTTCATGCAAGAGAGAGCAGATAACTCCCACATGACATGAGAGGAATTAAGGTTAGAGGTGTATACAGTATAGAGTATCCTGTTGCTTTTGGACAGTGCAGGTTTCACAGAACATATGAGTGTTGACCCTTAAATGATTTGATCATTAGTATAATCTAAAGCATGGCTTGTTACATTTTCACTTTAGTAGTGATCTTAAATACAATAATATATTTGGATTACCTTGATGGACCTTTTTTAACCACACACTATCACTTGACTGCAGTGCCGCTATTCTGTTTGTGTCTTGGATTTTTTGGTTTGTTTGTTTTTGTGTTATTTTCAAATTATTTCACACTTAAAAAGAGTTGCAAGAATTGTACAAAAATTTCATATACCTATGTCTCCCCCAATTGTTAAAATTTTTGCCTACCACATCTTCTTCATCATTTCTCTTCTTATATAATTGAGTATGATTTTTTTTTGTATACCAATTAAAAGGAAGTTATACTCATGTCTCCTTACGCTAAATATCATATGGGTAAATATGATAAATATGATACTAAATGTCTTCCTGAGAAAGAAAAATATTGCTATAATATAGTGATCTAAAGCAGAAAGTTAGCTAGCCTGCCAGGCTCCTTTGTCCATGGAATTCTCCAGACCAGAATATTGGAGTGGGTAGCAGTTCCCTTCACCAGGGGATCTTCCCAACCCAGGGATTGAACCCAGATCTCCTGCGTTGCATGTGTATTCTTTACCATCTGAGCCACAAGAGAAGCAACATAATACTACAGACCATAATTCTCTTTTGCCAGTAGCCTAGTAATGTTCTTTATATGAAAAACAAAAACAACTCCTTTGTCCCATCCAAGACCACAGTTAGTGTTCATGAATCTACTTTAATCTAAAGTAGTGCCACAGTCTTTCATGTGTGTGGCCTTTTACAAGAGAACAGGCTAGTTGTTTTGTAGAATACCTGCAATTTGTGTTTGTTTGATGCATTTTATTAATTAGATTGAGGTCATTTTTTTTCCTTTTTTAATTGTTAATAGACACATAATGTATATTACACCACCTTAACTATTTTAAAGTTTACAGTTCATTGGTATTAAGTACATTCATATTGGTGTCTATATATCACCATCATCCATCTGCAGAACATTTTATTCATTTCGCAGAATTGAAACTCTGTACCCATTAAACACTGAATTCCCCATTCCCCCCTCTCCCCCTCACCTCCCAGGTGAGGCCTTGGCAACTAGTATTCTGCATTCTTTCTCTATGATTTTGACTCAAGTACCTTAGATAAGTGAATCATAACAGTATATGTCTGTCTGTGGCTAGCTGATTGCACTTAGCATACTGACCTTAAGGTTAATCCATGCTGTATACATATGTAGCACCAGAATATACCTTTTTTTTAAAGCTAAATAATATCTCATTTTATGTGTGTATCAGACTTTGCTTATCCATTTGTCAGTTAACAACTCAAGTTGCTTCCACATTTTAGCTATTGTGAATAATGCTGCTATGAACATGGGTGCATAGATATGTCTTCAAGATCCTGCCTTCAGTTCTTTAGAGTATATACCTGAAAGTATAGTAACTAGATTATTTTGTAACTAAATTTTTAGGGGAACCATCATAACTATTTTCCACAGTGGTGTAGCACTTTATATTCCCACCAGTGAAGTACAGTGGTTCCAATTTTCCCACATCTACAGCAACACTCCTTATATTTATTCTGTTTTCATATTGTCAGTCACACTGATGGGTATAAGGTGGCATCTCATTGTAGTTCTGATTTTCAGCTCCCCAGTGATTAGTGATGTTGAACATCTTTCCATGTGTTTATTGGCCCTTTGTATATCTTCTTCAGAGAATGCCTGTTATTTAAATCCTTTGCCCAGCTTTAAAGTGGTTGTTTATCTTTTTCTTGTTGAGTTTTGGAAGTTCTCTGTATATTCTGGATATTAGTTCCTTATTAGATACATGATTTGCAAATATTGACTCCCATTCTGTGGGTTGTCTTTTTACTCTGTGGATAATGTCGTTTGATGCACACAATTTTTAATTTTTAGCAAGTCCAAATTGTCTATATTTTCTTTTGTTGCCTGTGCCTTTGGTGTTATATCCAGTGAATCACTGCCAAATGCACTGTCGTGAAGCTTTTATCTTGTGTTTTCTTCTTAGGGTTTTATAGTTTTAGGTCTTTTATTTAAGTCATGGTTCCATTTAAAATTAATTTTTGTATATGGTGTTAGGCTTCATTATTTTGCATTTGGATATCCAGTGTTTCAGCACTGTGTATTGAAAAGACTGTCTTGTTCGCATTGAACGGTCTTTATACCCTTAATAATTGAAAATAATTCGACTATATATATGTGGGATTATTTCTGCACTGTATATTCAATTCCAGTGGCATATGGCTGCCTTTAAGTTTAAGTCATCTAGCTTTGTCAGTTTTAGGACTATTTTGTCTATTCAGGTCCCTTGAGATTCCAAATGAATTTTTGGATGGGTTTTCCTTTTTCTGCAAAAAGACATCATTGTTATTTTGATAGGAATTGTATTAAATCTATAAATTGCTTTGGGTAGTATTGACATCTTAACAGTATTAAGATGTCATGAACAGGGGATGTGTTTCCATTTATTCCTATTGTCTTTAATTTCTTTCAGCAATGTTATAGTTTTCATTGCACAGATATTTCACTCGTTGGCTAAGTTCATTCCTAACTGTTTATTCTTTTTGATACTGTTGTAAATTGAATTGTATTTGTTTTCTTTCCAGCTTGTTTGTATATAGGAATGCAACTGATTTTTGTGTGTAGACCATTTACTGCCACTTTGCTAAGTTTATTAGTTCTAACAGACTTTTGTGTGGTTCCTTCAGAGTTTTCTACATATATGATCATATTATCTGCAAACAGATAATTTTCTTTTTTTCATTTGGGAAATTTACTTCATGCTTTACAGGGAAACAGGAGGGTCAGAGTACCCCTTGTTTTGGCCATTTTTAAAAATTTTGGAAATATGATAACACATTTACAAGAGACTTGGAAAATACAGAACATGGTTATATGTAGTTCCACTACATATTACAATTATTTTTTTGTAGTTAAATTAAGATTTTTAGTTGGAGTTTCAATATCAAAGTCTCAAAAATTAATAGAATGAATATACAGAGAAGTAGAAGGATGCAGTAGTCTTGAAAAGCACTGTTCACCAGTTCAACATAATTAAGATTTATACAGTTTTCATACAACAGTAGGATACATATTCTGTTCAAATTCCCATAGATTATAAACGAGGAGACACTGGAACATATCCAGAGACATAAGACCAGGTGCAAAAAATGGGTGGTCTAAAGATATTGAAATCATACAGAGTTTGTTCTCTTATCCTTGTAGAATTATGTTAGAGATCAGTATCGAAAGATACTTGAAAATAACCCCCATATTTTCAAATACAACGTAACATTTACAAAGAGAGATCTTTGACTTAGCATTGAAAACTTCAATAAAGTTAGAAGACTGAAAAAACACAGGGTGATTAAAGAGAAGAAAGCACTAAATGAGAAAATAATATCAGAGTGGGAAATTAATATCAAAGATACTTTAAAATCTCATGTATTTAGAAATTAAAAGTCTACTTTTAAATGATGGGTATGTCTAAGAAACCATAGCAGGGAAATAGAAAATATTTATTAATGGAATAAAAATTGAAAAGAGAATTTACCAGAATTTGTTGCTTGCAGCTGAAGCTGCTGAATAATTTTTCTTCTTATTTGTTTAATTGACTGATTTTCAATACTTTGTTGGATAGAAGTTGTGAAAGTGGGCCAGCTTGACTTGTTTTTGATATTAGAGGGAAAGTTTTCAGTCTTTCACCATGGAAGTACGTTTGCTGTAGGTTTTTCATGTATGACCTTTATTATGTGGTGGTTTCCTTATATTCTAAGTTAAAATATTTAATACTGTCACATACTTCCTGCATAGATTGAGATGATCATGTTGGGTTTCCCCCCCCCTTCTTTATTCTATTGATGTGGTATGTTACATTGATCAGTTTTCCTGTGTTGAATCATCCTTGCAATCCAGTAATAAATCCTACTTGCTCATGGTATATAAACCTCTTAGTATAATGCTGAATTCAATTTTTGTTGAGATTTTTGGATTAGTATACATAAGGGATATTGGTGTGCAGTTTTCTTATAGTGATAATGCTGGCCTTGAAGTATAAGTTGGGGAGTATACCTTCCTCTTCAATTTTGGGGCAGAATTTGAAAAAATTGATGGTAGTTCTTCACATGTTTGGTGGATTTCACCAGGAAAACAGTCAGATTTTAAGGGCTTTTCTTTGTCAGGAGATTTTTGATTACTGATTCAATTCCTTATTATAGAGTATTAAAATTTTCTCTTCATGATTTGGCATTGGTAGGAGTTTTTCCATTTTGTCTAAGTTATCCAGTTTGTTGGCTTACACTTGCTCATAATAACTCCTATAATCCTTTTTGTTTCTGTTGAATTAACAATAGTGTTCCCACTTTCATTTCTGATTTTAATAATTTATTATTCTCTCCTTTTCCCTTAGTCCATCTAACTAAAAGTTTGTCAATTTGTTGATCTTTTAAAAAAAACTATTGCCCTCATTTTCTCTAGTATTTATTTGATTCATTGGTTAATAGTATGTTGTTTAATTTCCACAACTTGGTGAATTTTCCAGTTTGCTTCTATTACTGCTTACTATCTTCATCCATTTTTGACATAAAACATACTTTGTATGACAACTTCCTTACTAAATCTATTGAGACGTAATTGTGGCCTAACATATGGTATATTCTGGAAATGATCCAAATGCACTTGAAAAGAACGTATCCTGTTGTTGGGCAGAGTGTTTCAAATGTGTCTGTTAGGTTAGATTGGTTTATTGTGTCATGTAAGTCATTTTTTTTTTGTACTTATCTTTTGTCTGGCTATTTTACACGTTATTTTGAACAGGGCATTGAAATCTTTAACTATTATTTGTAAAACTGTTTACTCTCTTTAATTCTGTCGCTTTTTATTTCATAGATTTTGATGGTATATCATTAGGTACATGAATGTTAATTGTTTTATTTTCTTACTGTATTAAACCTTCTATTAATATGTAATGTCCTTTGTCCCTTGTAACTTTTTTTAATTTAACTTTTATTTTATCTAATATTAATATGGTCACGCCTATCTTTTAGTTGCTAGTTGCATGGAATATCTTTTTCTATCACTTTCAACCTGTTTGCATCTTTGGATCTCAATGAAGTCTCTTGCAGAAAACATAGTTGGGTCATGTGGTTTTATCCATTCTGCTTTTTTTTTTGATTGGAGGGTTTAAGCAATTTGCATTTAAAGTAATTATTGATAAGGAGAGCCTTCTGTCATTTTGTTATTTATTTTCTATATTTATTACAGGTTTATTTCCTGCATTACTGTCTGATTTTTTGTTTGGTTGATTTTTTTATATATGTAGTGAAATGTTTAGATTCCTTTCATTTTTCTTTTTATGTATATTTGTAGCTAATTTCTCTGTGGTTACCATGGAGATTACATTTAACATCCTGAAGTTAAAACACTAAAATTTAAATTTATGTAGTTTAACTTTAATGATATATGAAAACTCTGCTCCTTTTAAACAGTTACATCCCCACCCCTTTCAGTTGTTTATGTCACAAAATTACAACTTTATACATTATATGTACAAAAACCTAAACTAACAATTTTTAAATGCATTCATGTTTTAAATTATGTAGAAAATGTGAAATTACAAAGCAAAGTTATTATAATATTAACTTCTGGGCTAGTAACTGATTTTAGTTACTTACTGATGTTGACATCACTTCTGTATGAATAATTCACTTTTAGACTAACTTTTAAAATATAAAATTCCAGGCAAGAATACTGGGGTGGGTTGCCATGCCCTTCTCCAGGGATCTTCCTGACCCAGGATCAGGCATGGCAACCCACTCCAGTATTCTTGTCTGGAAAACCCCATGGGTAGAGGATCTTGGTGGGCCATTGTCCACGGGGTGACAAAGAGTCAGACATGACTGAGTGACTAACATGTTCACTTCTTTAAAATATAGTTAAAAAAATATTAGTCTCTTAAATCATATAGATAACAAAAAGTGATGTTACAAAACACTATTAAGATAACAAAGCATTTCCTTGTATTTATCCTTATTACCAAGGTCTTTATTTCTTCAGACACCTAGAGTTACTGTCTTGTGTCCTTTCATTTCTACATGTAGGATTCGCTTTAGCATTTTTTTCAGGACCAGTCTATAAGTAATGATCGCCTTCAGCTTTGTTTATTTGAGAATGTCATAATTTCTCCCTCATATTTGAGAGATTATTTTGCCAGTTACTGGGTTCTTGATTGACAGTGTTTTTCTTTGAGCACTTTGAATATACCAGCCCACTGTTTCCTGACCTCAAAGGAGCTCTTGTATATTGAGTCACTTTGTTGTACTGCTTTCACCATTTTCTCTTTGTCTTTCAGCAGTTTGATTTTAATGTGTCTGAGTGTGAATCTCTCCGAGTTCATCCTATCTTGAGTTTTTTCAGCTTCTTTGATTGTTTATATTCATGTCTTTCATCAAATTTGGGAATGTTTTACCCATTATTTCTTCAGATATTCTCTCTTCCCCTTTGGTCTCTCTCTTCTTGGACTCCTGCAGTGTTTGTTGGTCTGCTTAATAATGATGGCCAACAAGTCTCTTTAGACTCTGGTTACTTTTCTTCAGTCTTTCTGTTCTCAGACTTAAGAATTTACATCATCCTGTCTTCAGGTTTCCTAATTCTTCTGCCTGCTCACATCTACTTTAGTGAATTTTTCATTTCAATTACTTTGCTTTTCAGCTTCAGAATTTCCTTTTGGTTTCTCTTTAGGTTTTCTGCCTTTTATTGCTTTCTCCCTTTTGTTCATACATTCTTTCCTTGACTTTGTGCACCATGTCCTTTAGTTCTTTGGATATCATCACAGTGGTTGCCTTAAATCATTTGTCTAATAGATATGCCACCAGCTTTTTTTCAGAGACAGTTTCTTTTTTCTTCACTCTCCCTCCTTTGAATGGAACATGTGTTCCTATTTCTTTGCATGCCTTTTGAATTTTTTTGTTGGAAATTGGACATTTGAATCTTATGATTTTTCTGGAAATCAGATTCTCCCCTTTTCTAAAGTTTGCTGGTTTTTTTGTTTGGGGGTTTTTGATTGCTGTAGGCTCTTTGTGCTAAAAATTAGCTTATGAGTTAACCTTAAAATCTTCTCTGATTTTTTTTCTATGCCTGCACCTTCCCCAGGTATGCACAATGACTTTGTGATTTCCCTCATATATGTGGTTGTTTTTGAATATTCTAATCGTCAGTGTCTGATTCTCAAAAGGGGAAAATTATGGGAGGAGACACTTGCCCTTTAAATCTAGGAGTCACTTCAGCCAGAGGGGGAGGAATTTATATTACTTGGGGGAGGCTCAGCAATAATGGCCACTGTCCATGAGGTAGCTAAGAGTTGGACACGACTGAGCAACTTCACTTTGACTTTTCACTTTGATGCATTGGAGAAGGAAATGGCAACCCACTCCAGTGTTCTTGACTGGAGAATCCCAGAGACAGGGGAGCCTGGTGGGCTGCCGTCTATGGGGTTGCACAGAGTCGGACACGACTGAAGCGACTTAGCAGTAGCAACAGCAGCAGCAGCAGCCTCTTTGAAACCTCTGTGATCAGAGGCAGCAATCAGAACACAGATTCCCTATATTTGAAGAACAGGGTCCTTTTTGGCTGCCCCCTTCCTCCCTACTCTGCCCTGGCTTGTGCAGGCTTTGTGCCAGCTGCTGCAGGAACAAATTATGAAGAATGGGAATTGCGTAGCTGCAACACTGCTGAGAATTGAAATTGACTAAATTAACCACAGTTTGACATCTAATAACTTCTGGAAGTTGCAAGCCCTCAATAGACTACAGAATTCCAAAATACTTACGTCACACTGGCAATTGCATTTTGCCAGTACAGTCGTCATCTAGGTGGAGAAGCAAATTTGTGGGACTTTTTATTCTGTCATCATTCCAGAATTCGTCCTATTTGTTTTTACAGTCACTTTAACTTATATATGTATAGTGGTCACTAACGTGATAGCGTTGAACTTTCAATGCTGTGTGTGCCAAATTAGAATCCGAGATGTACTACTCTCTGGGGTTTGAGTTCTTTATTGGAGAAATACTTGTTTATAATTTAGTAGGAGAGAAAGAGAGCAACATTAAACCAATAATATAATGAAACTTCGACAAATGCTAAGGAGGAGAAATATAGTATACAGCATAAAAGCATTTTCTAAACTAATTTTGGCCTGTTTTTGAATAACTGAATCTTAGAATTATTTTAACACAAAATTTTTAAGATGTAATATTGTTCTCTGAAATTGGATTAGGATGCTGCAGTATGTTAACAGCAGCAGACTTATGAGGCCCTTTATTAATGAAATAACATTCTAAAAGTTGGATGATCAAAACTGTGTTTCTTAAGTCTTATTATTAATTCGTGGGTCATATTCTTTAGGGGTTGGTTAGTTTCTGTTTCTGGTATGTCCTGCCCCTTTCCTATCACCCTCCCCCCATTTCTAAGTGAATCTTAGGATTTTATTATTGTCTAAGTTGAGACATATACAGTGGTATATACTATTAGTAAGTATAATGGATTAGCAATAGGTTTCTGGGGTTTACAACAGTTTTTTGTTGTTTTTAATATCTCACACTCTATTAAAGTAATGCTCAAAATTCTCCAAGCCAGGCTTCAGCAATATGTGAACCATGAACTTCCAGATGTTCAAGCTGGTTTTAGAAAAGGCAGAGGAACCAGGGATCAAATTGCCAACATCTGCTGGATCATGGAAAAAGCAAGAGAGTTGCAGAAAGACACCTATTTCTGCTTTATTGACTATGCCAAAGCCTTTTACTGTGTGGATCACAATAAACTCTGGAAAATTCTTCAAGAGATGGAATACCAGACCACCTGACCTGCCTCTTGAGAAACCTATGTGCAGGTCAGAAAGCAACAGTTAGAACTGGACAGGGAACAACAGACTGGTAACAAATAGGAAAAGGAGTACGTCAAGGCTGTATATTGTCACCCTGTTTATTTAACTTATATGCAGAGTACATCATGAGAAACGCTGGACTGGAAGAAACACAAGCTGGAATCAAGATTGCTGGGAGAAATATCAA
>NW_011494604.1:5292993-5308845 GCF_000754665.1 Bison bison bison | reverse complement strand
GTGAAGAGTAACTAAAAAGCCTCTTGATGAAAGTGAAAGTGGAGAGTGAAAAAGTTGGCTTAAAGCTCAACATTCAGAAAACGAAGATCATGGCATCCGGTCCCACCACTTCGTGGGAAATAGATGGGGAAACAGTGGAAACAGCGTCAGACTGTATTTCTGGGGGCTCCAAAATCACTGCAGATGGTGACTGCAGCCATGAAATTAAAAGATGCTTACTCCTTGGAAGGAAAGTTATAACCAACCTAGATAACATATTGAAAAGCAGAGACATTACTTTGCCAACAAAGGTCCGTCTAGTCAAGGCTATGGTTTTTCCATTGGTCATGTATGAATATGAGAGTTGGACTGTGAAGAAAGCTGAGCGCCAAAGAATTGATGCTTTTGAACTGTGGTGTTGGAGAAGACTCTTGAGAGTCCCTTGGACTGCAAGGAGATCCAACCAGTCTGTTCTAAAGGAGATCAGCCCTGGGTGTTCTTTGGAAGGAATGGTGCTAAAACTGAAACTCCAATACTTTGGCCACCTCATGCGAAGAGTTGACCCATTGGAAAAGACTCTGATGCTGCGAGGGATCGGGGGCAGGAGGAAAAGGGGACGACAGAGGGTGAGATGGCTAGATGGCATCACCGACTCAATGGACGTGAGTTTGAGTGAACTCCGGGAGTTGGTGATGGACAGGGAGGCCTGGTGTGCTGCAATTCATGGGGTTGCAAAGAGTCGGACACGACTGAGCGACTGAACTGAACTGAACTGAACTGAGTTGTCACACAGTCCTTTTGGTTAAAGGCATATCTCTTTATAGATGGAAGAAATAAGTTTCAATAATTAGTACTTGTGATTTACCTGTATATTCAAAGTCATTAAACAGTAGAGTGAGGTAGAGAGAGATCTAGAATCATGCTTTTTGATGTGTCATCAAAAAGTAACAACAGGTAACTTTCACATAGATTATCCTCAAGTCTTGTTGCTGTTATTTGATTTCCTCTCTAAGTAAAGCTGGTAATTCCATGTTATCTGTTCTGCTATCTCTCATCCTAGTTACAGATACCAAGGTCTTAAACTAGCCCAATTTGCTACTGTATTTTTTGTTTTAGTGCTCTTTATTTCAGCTATCTGAAAGTGGCAAATTCTGCGGCCAAATGTTTCTGTATCTCTTCCATCTAAATACTTGTTCTGGCTTTGGTGTTAAGGTATTGTGTTTTTCTGAGTTGTACCCTCCAAGCCCATTGGGCTACCTCATTCCTACCACCTCCAAGTTTAAGAGGGATGGATTACTACTTTGTCAGATACCATTTCTGTATTCTATAATATAAGAATTTAGAAATCCTCAAGTTAGTAAGTAAAAGTATAATGTATTTTAAGGTAAATGTTTTAATTCTCTTCCTGCTAACACAGTCTTAAATATTTTTAACATTATTTTGGTGGCTGAACTTGAGGCCATCAGATCATGCCTCTTGAGCTGCATGTACACAGGCTCTTATTTTAGACTACATTTTGTGATAGGTCTTTTCAAATTGTTTAATCTGACAGTTTTGAATGAAATTCTTGTTAATCCTCAACTTGAGTTTCTGTTCAGTTTCAAGTCTATGCTTTCCCTTCAGGTGTGGTCATTCACTCAGATTCTTCTAAGATACATCTACAAATAAACTGATTGTACATGTATTAATTATCTAATCATATTCATTAAGCCGAAGTTATAAATTATTTTTACTAGTCTGTATTCTTTTTTCAGAACTGAACTTTAAAATTGAATTTTATGATATGAATGCTAATATATTAATAACAGCTTTAACCCATAGTATTTTACAGCTGCTTTCATTATTAACCTCTTATAAGCTGAGTACTTGACTCAATATAATTGTTTTGCTGTAGTTTATGAAAAAATTCAAAACTATTCAAATAGAAAGGGAGTAGTACAGTGAACTCCCATGTATACTTATCACCCAACTACAGCAGCCCTCAATTCATGCACTTATATGATCTATAACCCTTCCTTCTCCTAATCTCTCATGGTCATTATTCTATCTTGAAGGAAATTTAACACTTTATATAATTTTTATGTATTTCAATACCAGATTTTTATATAACTAGAATCCAAAGGTAACATATACAGTGTTGATGAGTTGGTGATCATGAGCAGCTAGGGTTGTGATAATTTTGGTATAAGTTAGATTTTTGTAAAAGCAAACTTTTTCCACCATATTTTTGGTAATAAACGAGCAGAGGAAGCCAGATGGTTTTCTTGCCATAATTTTTAAGGACTATAGCTTCTTTTGTAAGTTTAAATAGCCTTGTTCTTTCTTGCCTTCCTCTGTAATTGCTTAAGCAAAGTAAGGTGAAGTTGTACCATTAATTTTTTAATTTAAAAATATCAGTTTGAGACCCCAGTAGTCATTGGGAAATGAATTAATTCCTAATGTTCATAAAATCTCAAATGTCTCTCACAAATAGTATTTTTTAGCAATTTCACAAATAGTATTAGGTTTGATTCTCACTGAATCATTGGAAAATAGACTATTACTGTTAAAGGTAGGGCTGCACACTTCATGCATTGGAGAAGGAAATGGCAACCCACTCCAGTGTTCTTGCCTGGAGAATCCCATGGATGGAGGAGCCTGGTAGGCCGCAGTCCATGGGGTTGCACAGAGTCGGACACGACTGAAGCAACTTAGCAGCAGCAGCAGCAGCACATAAAGTAGCTAGTATTATGTTTGTATTTAATACAGTATTCCCTATTCATTTTGTTTGGTTTTTTTTTCCCCAGGATTTTTTATTGTTTCAGATGTACAGCAAAGTGATCTAGTTATGTGTATATATATCTTCTTCAGATTATTTTCCAGGTTATTTTTAGGTTATTTTAATATGCTGAATATAGTTCCCTGTGCTTTACTGTAATCCTTGGTCCCCACTCATTTTTAACTTGCTGCTTCATGTAGCTTAGATGCATCCAGTACAATTATTTACGCAAGCATATCTCTTAAAATTTATTTAAAGTATAGTCATTTCTTTGATTCTCTGAAAATGTCATTTGACTTGGTAATTATATATTTTAAAATATACAAAAGAAAGAATTTTAAGAGGAGTCACATCAGTTTTCTAGTATGTTCGATCTGGTTTTCATTTGGTAATAATTGCGTTTTATTTTAAAAATTTTGTTGCACCTTCATAACAAACACTTTCCAGCTTAATCAGAAAACCAAGCTTTTTTCATCCTAAACTTAATTAGATCTATGTTACTCTGCTTGTGTTTTTGGGGGGATGGGGGAGTGGTTGACCCTTAATTGTTCTGTGAGTGGTCTAGAATAACAGATGAAAAGCAGTAATTGCAGTCGATAACAATTGAGGGCTTTTACATTGAATGTGTTTCTAATTAAAGTTTATGATGGATTTCTTTGTATGGCTCCTTTCCCCCAATGTTTAAACACAGTTCAATATGAGACAGAATTTTTTTTCTGGGTGATGAAATGTTGGAATCTTCAGGGGATCCTTGAGACTAGAAAAGAAGTGATTTCCAAGAAATTTGGGATGAGTTTTTTGTTACATGAGAGAATATTTGTGAATTTTTTTAGAAGACTGGTGAACTTCGCAAATCTTAACAAAATTGTGTCTGTTGTAGCAGAAATAATCATTCATTTCTCAAAAGCAAATGTAATAGCTGCCTATATATCTAATTCTTTCCATTGGTGCTGGAAACTAGATACATTGTTTAACATATGAAAACTTCATATAAAATTATAACTTAAGAAATAGCAAATCTTTCATATGCTTCTAATATTTGTGAACATTAGTATGTAATGTGCCAATTTTCCTGTTAAGCCTAACACGTTTACAATTCTTTCTTTAAGGCAAATCCTCCTCCAGTACTAGTCAACACAGACAGCTTGGAAACATCAACTTATGTAAGTTCCATTCATCACCATGTTTTTCCTGTTCAGTCTTTGATACAGATATCAAAATCACAGCATTATTTTCTCTAATACGTTTTCCTTATGATGTTCTGTCACTGAGCTGTAATTGTTAAAGTAAATGAAACATACTATCCTTTTTGTTTTTTTGTTTTTCCCGTGCACTTACAAAGCAGAAATGTTGAAGTAAATTTCATTTTTAAATTAAAATGAATAGCTTTCACTATGGGCTCTCTCACCAGTGGTCATTTACACAATGGTATATAATCCGAGAGTCATTTTTGAAGTCTAATTGAGTGACTATGTTTGTAGTGAATGTGTTCTCAGTTATAACTTTGTAACTTTAAATTGATTACTCCTTCTCTCTAAACTTTTGTTAAAAAGTCTTCTTTCTCCTAAAGATAAATAGCCAGAATAGCAGAATCTTAACATTTTTCATCCCACCTAAAGTATCTTTGGAGATGTTTAAGTAGAAGTTATACCTGTGCATTTTAAAAAAATCAAATGGTATATAATTTAATAGATTATAAAAATCTTTTTTCTCTCATTTTTGAACTGTAGTCAATTTTCATCTGTACTTTAAAACATTTTATTTGGCTTTGTATTCTGTGTATATTTATATGGGCATAGCAAATTTGGGGAGATTTTTGAAAACTTTAAATAATAATACTTTATACAAACCAAAAGTACTCTTCAGTCAGTGTCACCTTTCACACTGATATTGAATACTTAAGAAGAATTTTGTTTGTACTTTTGTTCTTCACATTTTATCCCTGTTCATTTGTTAAATTATGTTTTGCTTAAGGGCAGAGTTGGTAAATACTTTTATTTTAAAACCCTTTGAACTGGAAGGTTACTATGTAAGAACTAACAAAACTATATCAACAAAGAAAATAAATACACATGCATTTTAGAGATGTCAACAAATTAAAAGCAGGATTAACATACAGCAGCAAACTTAGTTTTTATGACACATTATTCAAAAATTAATTTTCCTGTTAAGCAGAATATGTTGGAAGTCTCTAAACCCATTCACTACCCATGTTGAGAAATTCTCTAGAAAGACTCAAAAGGCTCAGCACCTTGTACCTACGGCTAAGATTTATTTATATGTAATAAGTCAGGATCCATAGTCAGATTATAAGGCTGTTTGTCTAGAGGAATACATCTTTAGATTTCCTTGTACTATCTTCCTCCCCAGAGGGGTCCACAGAGCACTGTTTTCACCTAGCAGTGAAAATGTAGCAACAAGTATTCAGTTTTTCTGCCCAGGGAAGCCCATTATTTGGGCTTCACCACAGTTATTTATTGGTAGTCGTTCACATAGACACCCTCTATCCAGTACATACCAAATTTCCAAGCTCCCAGAAGGAAAACAGGTGTTCAGCATAAAGTTCATTGTCTCTGCAAAGTCTTGCCAAGAGTAAACAACCCTTTCAGTGAGGGAATGGTGAGAACGCTCCCAGAATCAATTTCTAAAATGCCTACAAAGACTCTGCTAGCCATAGCAGCCTTGGGCCTGATATAGCAACCCTTTTCTCTACATAAGGCAATAAGATAAATTCCATTTTCTTAAGATTTTGTTCTACTTTATCATATTTGAAAAGCACTGTAAAATGTTTAGTAATATTCTTTGTGTCTAATTAGTTTAATTCTGAAATTTAAAATATGTTCCAGAATGGCTTTTAAACTTACTTGTTATTCCTCTGTTAAGTTCTGATCATTAAATAGTAGCTATGAGTTGATGAATAAAATTAAGAAAACTTGCAGCTGTTGCATTATATATCACACTTTCCCCCCCTGGCTGCTGTCAAAATGCTTCCTAAAATTAAATAGTTAATTGAACAGGTAATGCATATACATTGTATAAAATTCAGTATATACCACAGTATATCCAATAAAAAGGGAATCTTTCTTCACCCCTACTCCTAGTCTTCTAGTTCCTCTTGCCTAAGGCATAAAATGTTAGAGTGCGTGTGTATGTGTGTAGGATATATATTAAAAGAACATGTATATATATGTATATCCTTGTATAAATATTTTGTGCATAAATAAGGATATATGTGTTTTCAAACTTTTCCCATACAAAAATCAATGCCCCATTGATAATTTTTGTATAGATGTTTTGTGTATATATGCAATTATATAATCTGAATATATTTGTATACATAGGTTGCTCAAAGGGTGTGTCAGTTTTTAGATTTGATCATTATTGCCAAATTTTACTTTCTAGCATTATGATTCAGAGAAGGCAATGGCACCCCATTCCAGTACTCTTGCCTGAAAAAAATCCCATGGACAGAAGAGCCTGGTAGGCTGCAGTCCATGGGGTCACGAAGGGTCGGACACGACTGAGCGGCTTCACTTTCACTTTTCACTTTCATGCATTGGAGAAGGAAATGGCAACCCACTCCAGTGTTCTTGCCTGGAGAATCCCAGGGACAGGGGAGCCTAGTGGGCTGCCGTCTATGGTATCGCACAGAGTTGGACACACCTGAAGTGACTTAGTAGTAGTAGCATTATGATTCATCAAAAAGTATTGTTTTTACCCCATACTGTCACTAGCATGGTGTGTTAATAAATTTTTTGATCCTTTGTTAGCATAATGTTTGTTACCATAAAATATATTAATTCATTGTTTCAACTTGAATTTATATCTCAATTCTTTATCAGCTTTTTCACCTTAAAATTTTTTTTTATGATGAGAAATTTACATACCACAAAATCCACCCTTTTAAAGTGTACAATTCAGTGGTTTTAGTTTATTCACAGCATTGTGCCATCACCACCACTTTCAAATTTCCGTAACATTTTTATCACCTTGTAAGAAAACCCTGTTCCCATTAGTAGTCACTCCCTATTTTGCCCTTACCTCAGCCCCTGACAATCACTAATCTACTTTCTGTCATTATGGCTTTCTCTTTTCTGGACTGTTCATATAAATAGAATCATACATGTACACCTGAAACCAACACAACATTGTAAATCAACTATACTCCAATAAAAAATTTTTTAAAAGGAATCATACAGTAAATTGTTTTTTTGTGTCTGGCTTTTACTAGGAGTAGTATGGTAAAGGTTCATCTGTGTTGTAGCATGTGTTAGAACTTCATTCGTTTTTATGGTCGAAATATTTTTCATTATATGTATGTACTACATTTTGTTTATTCATCCTTCTCTTGATGGGCTCTTGGGTCATTTCCACCTTTTGGCCATTGTGAATAGTGCTGCACTGGCATGGGCATCCCCAGTGGATGAGCGGTAAAGAATCCACCCAGAGTCCACCTGCCAATGCAGGAGGTGTGGGTTTAATCCGTGGCTTGGGAAGATCCCTTGGAGAGGGAAATGGCAACCCACTCTAGTATTCTTTACTGGGAAATCCCATGAACAGAGGAGCCTGGTGGGCTACAGTCCATGAGGTCACAGATAGTTGGACTTAATGACTAAACAACAGCAACAGACATTGCATACGGTATCTGGGAATTATTGTCATTTTATTAGTATTATGTCTCTTAGTCCATGAACATATTGTCTATCCATTCCTTTACATCTTCAATTTTGTTAACAGTGTTTTAAATTTTCAGTGAATT
The DNA here is from genome assembly GCF_000754665.1 of Bison bison bison. Taxonomy (NCBI): domain Eukaryota; kingdom Metazoa; phylum Chordata; class Mammalia; order Artiodactyla; family Bovidae; genus Bison; species Bison bison. The sequence continues at coordinate 5,301,349 of NW_011494604.1, read as the reverse complement.
TGTCTTACACTTTTTAAATTAAATTTATTCCTAAGTATTCTTTTAATGATATTATAAATTAAATTGTTTTCTTAATTTTATGTATGGATTTTTCATTGCTAGTGTTTAGGAATATAATGGATTTGGGGGTATTAATCTATCCTGCAGTGTTACTGAACTCAAATTAGTTCTGATTTTTGTTCTTATTGTAGATTCCTTTGGATTTCCTACATAAGGTCATGTAATATACAAACAAATATTTTCACTTATTTCTTTTCAATAAAGATGCCTTTTATTTATTTTCCGTGCCTAATTGCCATGGCTAAAACCTCCATTAAAATGTTTCATAGAAATTGCAAGAGCTAACATTCTTATTTTGTTCCTGATCCTTGGGTGAAAGAAAGCTTTCACTCTTGTACAATCAAGTATGATGTATTAAACTCAGTTTTAAGTATTAATTGATACTATAATTTCATTGGCATTGGGTTTGATTATCTCTCTGAAATCCTGTTCTTTTCCTAAATACTAAGATATTAAGCAAAAATTCTAGAGGTCTTCCTGGTTCTGGTAATGAGCAGACATGAAGAAATTTGTTGAAATAATTCCTAACTATTCCTTTGTATTTTCTGTAAAACCATGAAGAGTAAAAATTAGGAAATTTCATTTAATTTTACTTTGGTAGCTTTCTTACACAGGGGTTTTCTGGTGGCTCAGATGGTAAAGAATCTGCAGATGTGGGTTTTATCCCCGGGTCAGGAAGATCCCCTGGAAAAGGGAATGGCTAACCATTCCAGTTGGAAAAGGAAATGGCAACCCACTCCAGTACTCTTGCCTGGAAAATTCCATGGATGGAAGAGCCTGGTAGGCTACAGTCCATGCTGCTGCTGTTGAGTCACTTCAGTCGTGTCCGACTCTGTGCGACCCAATAGACGGCAGCCCACCAGGCTCCCCCGTCCCTGGGATTCTCCAGGCAAGAACACTGGAGTGGGTTGCCATTTCTTTCTCCAATGCATGAAAGTGAAAAGTGAAAGTGAAGTCACTCAGTCGTGTCCGACCCTCAGCAACCCCATGGACTGCAGCCTACCAGGCTCCTCCATCCATGGGATTCTCCAGGCAAGAGTACTGGAGTGGGGTGCCATTGCCTTCTCCCACAGTCCATGGGATCACCCTAATTGGTAGATAATTGCTTTACAGTATTGTCTTGGTTTCTGCCATACATCAACATAAATCCGCCCTTGGTATACACATGTCCCCTCCCTCTTGAACCTCCCTCCCAGGTGCCATACCTCTAAGTTGTCACAGAGTACCTGTTTGAGCTCCTGGCATTATACAGCAAATTCCCACTGGCTATTTTGCATATTATAATGTATGTGCTTCCATGCTACTCTGTCCATTCATCCCACCCACCCTGTCTTTCACCTGCCCTGGGTACTATTGTCTGTTCTTTATGTCTCTGTCCCATTTCTGTCCTGAAAATAGGTTCATCAGTACCATCTTCCTAGATTTCATATATATGTGTGTTAATATATGATATTTGTCTTTCTCTTTCTATCTTACTTCACTCTGTATAATAGGCTCTAGGCTTATCCACCTCATTAGAACTGACTCAAATGTGGTGTTTTTGTGGCTGAGAAATATTCCATTTTGCATTTTCCCCCTACCCCCAAGAAAAAGAAATGCAAAAAGGCAAAATGGTTGTTTGAGGAGGTCTTACAAATAGATGAGAAAAGAAGAGAAGTGAAAAGCAAAGGAGAAAAGGAAAGATACATCCATCTGAATGCAGAGTTCCAAACAATATCAAGCAGAGATTTTAAAAAGCCTTCCTAAGTGAACAGTGCCAACAAAGGTCCATCTAGTCAAAGCTGTGGTTTTTCCAGTAGTCGGGTATGGATGTGAGAGTTGGAGTATAAAGAAAGCTGAGCGCCAAAGAATTGATGCTTTTGAACTGTGGTGTTGTTGAAGACTCTTGAGAGTCCCTTGGACTGCAAGGAAATCAAATCAGTTCATTCTAAAGGAAATCAGTCCTGAATATTCACTGGAAGGACTGATGTTGAAGCTGAAACTCCAATACTTTGGCCATCTGATGCAAAGAACTGACTCAATTGAAAAGACCCTGATGTTGGGAAAGATTGCAGGTAGGAGGAGAAGGGGATGACAGAGGATCAGATGGTTGGATGGCATCACTGACTCACTGGACATGAGTTTGAGTAAACTCCAGGAGTTGGTGATGGACAGGGAGACCTGGCATGCTGCAGTCCATGGAGTCGCCGAGAGTCGAGCATGACTGAGTGACTGAACTGAACTGAACAATGCAAAGAAATAGAGGAAAACAATAGAATGGGAAAGACTAGAGATCTCGTCAAGAAAATCAGAGAGAAAGTGTGCTCAGCGGCCCCGCGGATCTTGTTGGATGGAACAGACCCAGGGACGCCCCTTGCTCCAGCCTCCAGCCACCCCTCCAACCTTTTTTCCAGTCGCAACCTCTGGAGTCAGCCCCTCAGCTCTGTGCGATCACCAGGACCAGCTGCCATTTTTTAACTCCTTATTATTACCGACCAATCATGAGCTCCCAGATTCATCAGAATTATTCTACCGAGGTAGAGGCCACCGTCAACCGCCTGGTTAACATGCAACTGTGGGCCTCCTACACCTACCTCTCTCTGGGCTCCTATTTCGACCATGACGATGTGGCCCTGGAGGGTGTGGGTCACTTTTTTCATGAATTGGCCAAGGAGAAGCGCAAGGGCACGGAGCGTCTCTTCAAACTGCAAAACCAGCGTGGCGGCCGTGCCCTCTTCCTGAACGTGCAGAAGCCATCTCAAGATGAGTGGGGTAAAACCCAGGATGCTGTGGAAGCCGCCCTTCTCATAGAGAAGAACCTGAATCAAGCCCTGTTGGATCTGCATGGCCTGTCTTCTGCCTGTGGAGACCCCCACATCTGTGACTTCCTGGAGAACCACTTCCTAGATGAGGAAGTGAAACTCATCAAGAAGATGGGTGACCACCTGACCAACCTCCGCAGGCTGGTTGGTCCCCAGCCTGGCTGGTTCCCAGGCTGGGTTGGGCGAGTATGTCTTCGAAAGGCTCACCCTCAAGCACAACTAGGAGCTTCTGGAGACCAGCGGCCTTTGAAGAACCCACCTAACATCAGGGCTGCCTGAAGCTCCTCTCTGCAGCCACGAGGCAGCTTTTTAACACCCTGGAGCCCTCTCTCAAGCCTTGGACCAAATGGAAACAAAGCTTTTTGCAGCATTAAAAAAAAAAAAAGAAAATCAGAGATACCAAGGGAACATTTCATGCAAAGATGGGCACAATAAAGGAGAGAAATATAATGGATCTAATGGAAGCAGATGATATTAAGAACAGGTGGCAAGAATATCTAGAAGTACTATGGAAAAAAGATCTTAATGACCCAGATAACCATGATGGTGTGATCACTCAACTAGAGCCAAACATCCTGGAGTGTGAGGTCAGGTGGGCCTTAGGAAGCATCACTATGAACAAAGCTAGTGGAAGTGATGGAATTCCAGTTGAGCTATTTCAAATCCTAAAAGATGATGCTGTGAAAGTGCTGCACTCAATATGCCAACCAATTTGGAAAACTCAGCAGTGGCCAGGACTGCAAAAAGTCAGTTTTCATTCCAGTCCCAAAGAAAGGCGATGCCAAAGAATGTTCAAACTACCACACAGTTGCACTCATCTCACATGCTAGCAAAGTAATCCTAATTCTCCATGCTGTCTTCAACAGTGCGTGAATAGTGAACTTTCAGATGTTCAGGCTGGATTTAGAAAAGGCAGAGGAACCAGAGATCAAATGGCCAGCATCCGTTGGATCATGGAAAGAGCAAGAGAATTCCAGAAAAATATATACTTTTGCTTCATTGACTACATTAAAGCCTTTGACTGTGTGGATCACAACAAATTGTGGAAAATTCTTAAAAGAGATGGGAATAACAGACCACCTTACCTGCCTCCTGAGAAAGCTGTATGAAGGTAAGAAGCAACAGTTAGAACTGGATATGAAACAACAGACTGGTTTCAATCTGGGAAAGGAGTACCTCAAGGCTGTATATTGTCACCTTGCTTATTTAACTTATGTACAGAGTACATCACATGAAATGCTGGGCTGGATGAAGCACAAGGTGGAATCAAGATTGCCAGGAGAAATACCAATAACCTCAGATATTGAGATGACACCACCTTTATGGCAGAAAGTGAAGAGGAACTGCAGAGCCTTGATGAAGGTGAAAGAGGAGTGTGAAAAAGTTGGCTGAAACTTCAACATTTAAAAAACTAAGTTCATGGCATCTGATTTTATCATTTAATGGCAAATAGATGGGGAAACAATGGAAACACTGACAAACTTTTATTTTCTTGGCCTCCAAAATCCCTGCAGATGGTGGCTACAGCCATGAAATTAAAAGGTGCTTGCTCCTTGGAAGACAAGTTGGCAGTTCTAGACAGCATATTAAAAAGCAGAGACATCACTTTGCCAACAAAGGTCCATATAGTCAGAGCTAGGTCTGTCTAGTCAAGGCTGTGGTTTTCCAGTGGTCATGTATGGATGTGAGAGTTGGACTATAAAGAAAGCTGAGCACAGAAGAATTGATGCTTTTGAACTGTGGTGTTGGAGAAGACTTTGAGAGAGCCCCTTGGACTGCAAGGAGATCCAACCAGTCTGTCCTAAAGGAGATCAGTCCTGGGTGTTCACTGGAAGGACTGATGTTGAAGCTGAAACTCTAATACTTTGGCTGCCTGATGCGAAGAGCTGACTCATTTGAAAAGACCCTGATGCTGGGAAAGATTGAGGGCAGGAGGAGTAGGGGACAACAGAGGATGAGATAGTTGGATGGTATCACCAACTCAATGGACATGGGTTTGGGTGGACTCTGGGAGTTGGTGATGGATAGGAAGGCCTGGCATGCTGCAGTTCATGGAGTCGCAAAGAGTTGGACACGACTGAGCAACTGAACTGAATGGTTTTTCCAGTACTCATGTATGGATGTGAGAGTTGGGCCATAAAGAAGGTTGAGCGCCAAAGAATTAATCCTTTTGAATTGTGGTGTTGGAGAAGACTCTTGAGAGCCCCTTGGACTGCAGGTTGGTCAAACCAGTCCATCTTAAAGGAAATCAGTCATGAATATTCATTGGAAGAACTGATGCTGAAACTCCAATACTTTGGCCACCTAATGCAAAGAGCCGACTCATTGGAAAAGACCCTGATGCTGGAAAAGATTGAAAGCAGGAGGAAAAGGGGACGATGGAGGACGAGATGGTTGGATGGCATCACCAACTCAATGGACATGATTTTGAGCAAGCTCCAGGAGATGGTGAAGGACAGGAAAGTCTGGTGCGCTGCAGTCCATGGGGTCCAAAGAGAAGGACACGACCTAGTGACTAAACAACAACAATAAATAATCCATTGTATGTATGTACCACAGCTTCTTTATTCATTCATCTGTCAGTGTATATCTGGGTTGCTTCCATGTCCTAGCTGTTGTAAATAGTGCTGCAGTGAACACTGGGGTACATGTGTCTTTTTCAATTATGTTTTTTCAGGATATTTGCCCAGTTGTGGGATTGTTGGGTCATATAGTACTTTTATTCCTAGATATTTAAGGAATCTCCATTCTGTCCTCTATAGTGACTATATCAATTTACAGTCCCACCAGTGCAAGAGGGTTCCCTTTTCTCCACACCCTTTCCAGAATTTATTGTTTATAGAATTTTTGATGGTGGTCATTCTGACTGGTGTGAGGATATATTTCATTGTAGTTTTGATTTGCATTTCTCTAATAATGAGTGATGTTGAGTATCTTTTTATGTGTCTATTAGCATATCTGTATGTCTTCTTTGGAGAAAGGTCTGTTTAGGTCTTCTGGCTACTTTTTGATTGGGTTTTTCTGGTGTTGAGCTGCATGAGCTATTTGTATATTTTGGAGATAAATCATTTGTTAATTCTGTTTCAGTTTTTCGTGTATGTGTATGTTTCTTTTTTTCTGTTGTTATTTGTCTCATTTTGTATTTACCAGTTGTCTTTTGTTTCTTGTTTTCATTTTTGTTTTTTAATTATTTATGTTTGTTTTAATCCCCTTTAATTCCATAACAAACAGTTACTGGAATCTCAGTTCTTTGGCCACTCCAGTATTCCTGCCTAGAGAATTCCATGGACAGAGGAGCCTGGCTGGCTATAGTCCATGGGGTTGCAATGAAAGCTTCAGTTTTTCTGTATGTTTAATTAATAACTGTATGATTTTAAAGTTGACCTAAATGGTTATTCTTTATTTAGGAAAAATTCATGAGTAAATTCTTTCCGGGTTAATATTTTGTATTTAGTAATGTTGATTTTTCATTAGGAAGAACATTTTCTTCTTCCTAGTACATTTTTATTTTTAGATTCTTACCTTACTGTTGAGGTTTTTAATTGCCTTAGAATATGGGAGACCTAGGTTCGATCCCTGGGTTGGGAAGAACTCCTGGAGAAGGGAAAGGCTATCCACTCCAGTATTCTGACCTGGAGAATTCCATGGATTGTATAGTCTATGGGGTTGCAAAGAGTCGGATACAGCTGAGCAACTTCCACAATCATAATCACACAGTAATTTGTATGAAGGTTGATAGGCAAAATCTTGAATTTTAATGTATTACTCTATAGTTTGAAAGGTATTACTGAAATGAACCTTAAATGACGGAGAAGTCTTCAATTAGACTTCTTTGTATCTTTATTTGGAGGGTCTTAATATCTATTATGTATTAGGATTTGTCTGTCCTGTTTGGATATATTAGTGCAAGCTGTTTAGAAAATTTTAATATTTAGGAATAAGGGGCCAAGGACATCTGTATTCTTTATGGCATATCATCTATAATTGAAGCTAATTATATTTTTCTAAAAAGCTAAAACAACTTAAATACTAAACAGTGAATGGTATTCAACTATACTAGCAAAAACCAATTGACAATATGAGTTATTAACTCTTTCAGTGAAATATGAAATACCTAGCAATCAACTTGAAGCCACATATGTGGTCTTCCTGGTGGCTCAGACATTAGAGAATCTGTCTGCAATTTGGGTTTGATCCCTGGGTCAGGACGAATACCCACTGGAGAAGGAAATTGCAACCCACTCCAGTATCCTTGCCTGGAGAATTCCATGGACAGAGAAGACTGGTGGTCTGTGGTCCATGGGGTCACAGGGTCAGACACAACTAAGTGAGTAACACACACACATAGCAATCAGCTTAACAGGAATGTATATAGTTTGTTGTAAGAAAGCTGTGACACTTACTGATGGTATAGAGGAATACTTAAGTACAGAGCAGTTTTTGTTGCAGAACAGAAAGATAAAGTAGATATCATTGTTTTTTCCAGATAAATCTGTAAACTTGGTATCGTGCCAGTCATAGTGCCAAAAAATAGAATGTGTATTTGGAGTCAGGGGAGGAGAAAGGAAAAGGGAAAGGAGGAGAGATAAAAAGAGAATGTGTGCATGTATTTTGGAGGCATATAGTTACATTTAATGATTCACTTAGAGCTACATCTTCCAGAATTGCAAGCCACTAGCCACATGTTCAGAGAAGGCAATGGTGAAAATCCCATGGACCGAGGAACCTGGTGGGCTGCAGTCCATGGGGTCGCTAAGAGTTGGACATGACTGAGCGACTTCACTTTCACTTTTCACTTTCATGCATTGGAGAAGGAAATGGCAACCCACAACAGTGTTCTTGGCTGGAGAATCCCAGGGACGGGGGAGCCTGGTGGGCTGCCGTCTATGGGGTTGCACAGAGTTGGACACGACTGAAGTGATGCAGCAGCAGCAGCAGCAGCCACATGTTGGTATTTAAATTTATATTGATTAAAATTCAATAATATTTATGGTTTTTCTGCTGGCAGTAGTCACATTACAAGCACTCAGTAGTCACTTGTGGGTAAGTAACTCCTGTATTGGACCAGACAGATTATATTACACTTACATCATCACAGAAACTTCTTTTGGACAGTTTGATATAGAAAAGTTAAAAACTCAAAAACAACCAAGTAAAGATTAAGAACAATTTGGAGCGATTTCTCCACAGATAATGAAATATATTATAAAACAGCATTTAATTAAAAGTGTAGTTCTTGTCCCAAATCATATTGAAAAGTGAAAGTCTCTCAGTCATGTCTGAGTCTTTGCAGCCCCATGGACTATACAGTCCATGGAATTCTCCAGACCAGAATACTGGAGTGGGTAACCAACCATTCCCTTCTCCAGGGGATCTTCCCCACCCAAGGATTAAACCCAGGTCTCCCACATGGCAGGTGGATTCTTTACCACCTGAGCCACCAGGGAAGCCACAAATTATATTAGGTGAGTGGAACAACTCACCTTTGTATATGT
>NW_011494604.1:5256457-5292893 GCF_000754665.1 Bison bison bison | reverse complement strand
ATGTTATATAATCTGATTTTTATCCTAGTCAAGTTGATTATAGATAAGTTGTTCTTATCTATAATCAGTTTAGTTCAGTTGCTCAGTCGTGTCCTACTCTTTGCGACCCCATGAATCTCAGCACACCAGGCCTCTCTGTCCATCAACTCCCGGAGTTCACTCAAACTCACGTCCATCGAGTCAGTGATGCCATCCAGCCATCTCATCCTCTGTCGTCCCCTTCTCCTCCTGCCTCCAATCCCTCCCAGCATCAGAGTCTTTTCCAGTGAGTCAACTCTTCGCATGAGGTGGCCAAAGTACTGGAGTTTCAGCTTCAGCATCATTCCCTCCAAAGAAATCCCAGGGCTGATCTCCTTCAGAATGGACTGGTTGGATCTCCTCGAAGTCCAAGGGACTCTCAAGAGTCTTCTCCAACACCACAGTTCAAAAGCATCAATTCTTCGGCGCTCAGCTTTCTTCACAGTCCATCTCTCACATCCATACATGGCCACAGGAAAAACCATAGCCTTGACTAGATGGACCTTTGTTGGCAAAGTAATGTCTCTGCTTTTGAATATACTATCTAGGTTGGTCATAACTTTCCTTTGTTCTTAGTTATGACTTTATGGATTTTTTTCTACTAATATTAAGATTTTTTTATAATTAGGAATTTACTGCCTATTCTTAACTGTCTTTAGAAATTTTGTCTTTTATCCAAATTATTTCCATAACTTCTTTACCAATTTACTTTTCTCTAATTTCTCTTCCTTTTGTGTTCCACACTGCCATGGTTCTTTTTCTGGAAAACATTTAAACCTACTTGATGCTCCAATATTTCCAAGAATATTTGCCATTCATCAGGAAAACATTTAAGATGTTTCACAATAAGGCCCCAGTCCACTTCTCCCACTTTCACCTTCATCCTTAATATAGAATCCCATTTTGTTACTAGGACTAAATTCTAAACCTAGAAAGTAATAGCAATGACAGTTCTCATGAAGTATTTTAAATCTATGCTTTTCTGTTTTTGAGGATGGGGAAAAAACTCAAATATTTTGTCAGTAATATATCATTTTGTCTAAAGATTGATTTAATTTTATTTTTCTTCTCTAATTTTATTTCTTGTTTCCCTCTCACCTTGTCCTATTGAGAGTGATAAACCTATTAGTGAAGCATATTTTTCCTGTTGAAAGCCACATTTTATAAAGATATTATGAAAAGAAAACTCATCACCCATTTTGTAATTTTCCTGGAAACCATATTCCTTTCAAAAATATCACACCATCGTTTTTCTGTTATTTTACAGTAATGAAATGGTAATTTGTGGTTTTGATAATGTATTCATGGCATTTAGAAGCCCAGTTTGAATGTGTTTAATGATGTTATTAAATTGTCTCATGAATTGAACCTGAATTAGGGGTTGCTTTCTTATAGTATAGTAAGAAAACAAAGTGGCTTACATAGATTTCATTCTTCTGTTGTTTCGTTTTTCTATTGCTGTATAACAAGCCACCGTGAAACACAGTGGCTTAAAAAATAATTATTTCTCATGATTTTCTGGATTAATTGGATAGTTCTGCTTTACATGATCTTGGGTGGGACATGGGAAAAGACTGGAAGACCGAAAACTGCCTCATTTACCATTTGCCAACAGTCAGTGCCAATTGCTGGGTAGAAATGCAGCTGGGGCTTTTGGCCAGAGGTCTTTGATGCTCCTTCATTTAAATCACCTCGTAGGGTCTTTGAACTTCCTCACATTACAGGTTCTGAATTCGTAGAAGGTGCATTCTTATAACAAGGCGGACACTACAAGGCATCACATGACCTATATTCCCAAATCGCAGAGCATTATTTGTGCCACTCTCTGTTTAGCAGAAGTCATCTGCTGCTGCTGCTAAGTCGCTTCAGTCGTGTCTGACTCTGTGCGACCCCATAGATGGCAGCCCACCAGGCTCCTCCGTCCCTGGGATTCTCCAGGCAAGAGTACTGGAGTGGGTTGCCATTTCCTTCTCCAATGCATGAAAGTGAAAAGTGAAAGTGAAGTCACTCAGTCGTGCCCGACTCTTAGCGACCCCATGGACTGCAGCCCACCAGGCTCCTCCGCCCATGGGATTTTCCAGGCAAGAGTACTGGAGTGGGTTGCCATTGCCTTCTCCAAGAAGTCATCTAGAACCTGCCTAGATCCAAGGGAACGGGAAATAGATAACATCTCTTGATGGTAGGGTGGTTTAATCATATTGCAGAAGAGCACTTAGAATGGAAGATGGGAGGCATATAGAGATTCAGTTTATCACAATCTGTATTTGACTTATGAGATTACTTTGCTCAGTTTCATACCACCAGAAAGATTATAGAGGTGAGAACTTGAAGGAAATGTAAAGGACAGAGCAAATCATTTAAATTTAATGGTATATAAGGCTCATGAAGAGGGGAGACACATGTTTGGAATGAAGTTGAATCATGATTTGGATCAGTTCGTACAGAACCTTGTATGAGAGTTTCAGAGAATTTTGGAGAAAGTATGTGATACATGGGTTCCATGAAGATCCATCTGTGTAAAACACATTAGAATGATTTGAGCAGTGAAGAATAGTAATCTAAGAGATGGAGTAGATTACATTTGCTATAGCCAGAAGAGATTAATAACAACTTGAACCAAAGTGATAGAAACGAAAATGAAGAGGTGATGGTTTTCAGGAACAACTGAAGTATTTAAGTCAGGAGGAATTGGTAGCTATTTAGATGTGTGAATTAAAGGGAAGAACAGGGTCAAGAGTTCAGTAAGTATTAAAAGCTGAGTGTACCCTTTCTGTATTTGAAAGTCACAGTATCATAAATGTCATTAATCACATTTGCACTGTTCCATTCCTTGAAAATCTTTCTCAGAATTATTAGAATCAAGCCAAGTTATTTGATTACTATCACATTTAGCAGGGTTTCATTTAACGGGCTCTGTGACAATCTGGAAGGGTGAGATGGGGAGGGAGGTGGGAGGGAGGTTTGGAAGAGAAGGGACATGGGTCTACCTATGGCTGATTCTTGTTGATGTATGACAAAAAAAACCACAAAATTCTATGAACAGTTATCCTTCTATTTTAAAAAAAAAATTGGGAAAAAAAAGAAATACAAAAATTGTCTTGTCATTTTAAATTTTACACTCTAAATTTCCATGCTTCTTTTCCCCTATTAGGTTAATGGCACTGATGCAGATTATGAATATGAAGAAATCACACTTGAAAGGGTAAAAGCCTATTCCTTATCTTAAGCTTTAATGAAAAGAAATCTGTTTCTTTAAAGAACTCTTAAATATACTGCTCTTTCATATAGAATCTAAGGAAGATCATCTTTCAAAAGCAGAACCATGTAATATTAGTTTCTTTAATAAATCCACATATCATAAAATTAGCTGTGGTATTTTCATGTTGCTTTTGAACATGTATGAACATGTGGCTTTTCTTTAAGAACTTTTTTGAAAAGTTAACTTTTATTTAAAAATTTTTAGATTTGTAGAAAAGTAGTACAAAGGGTTTCCATTTACCCTAGACTCAGTTTCACCAATTTATTAACATCTTAAAATACTAAAATACATTTGTTTCAACCAGTGAAGTAACACTGATACATTATTATCAACTTAAGTTTATACTTTATTTGAATTTCCTTTTTGTTTTTCTCTTCCAGAATCCTATCTGGAATATCATATTACGTTTAGTTATTATGTCTTCTTGTGCTGCTCTAGACTGACAATACCTCAAATTTTCTCAGTTTTTAATTTTATTATTTAGTTTTCATATAATGAAGTATTATTTATTTTAAATGAGTATTTTGTCTCTTGAGCTAATAACTTGATCATTGTATCAGTTTTGTTTCCTAGAAAAATAATAACCATAGGATTACTGGAAAAGACCTTACTGAAAACTTCTTATTATGCATTCCCTAGTCAGAAAATAACTTACAGGTGCAATTCAGATGTAGGGAGATGAAGGAAATGTGGGTTCAATCCCTGGGTTGGGAAGATCCCCTGGAGAAGGGAATGGCAACCCACTCCAGTATTCTTGCCTGGAGAATCCCATGGACAGAGTAGTCTGGTGGGCTACAGTCCACGGGGTCAAAAATAGTCAGACATGACTAAACTCATGCACGAACACTCACAATTCAGATGTGTGGATTTTCTTGATATATTTTCCCCTTAAGAATATCTGCATTCAATTGATGCTACATTTTAGCAGTGTCACCTTGTCTGACCATCATTTTTGGAAAATGAGGTGCTTTACATAAGTGACTTTTCTAAGTAACTGAATATCTGTGTATTTGAAGTTCCTAAAGGATTAGATTTATGTTTGTAGCCAGATAAACTGAGTGAAAATAGACCTCAGAGGGTCTTTTACATGTGTAATAGATTTTATACTGACTGTTTACCTGAATTTGGGCCACCTATTCAAGTGCGGTAGCTGACTGAGTCTTACAAGTAAACAATATTAATGTATTATGCACATTTTAATGTGGCATTTTGTTGGTTTCCCCCCCAGCTTTATTGAGATTTCTTGACATAATCCTAACTTTTTACCTCATTCATGTTTTCATTTTTTCCTAGTACCTTTTAAATTCTTTTAGTCAGAACTGTACTTTGTATTTTTCACTGATTAAAGGACTTGAATACCAGGAATTTGGGAGATATTGTTAAAGTGTACAAACTTGGAATTAGATGATGAATAAGTTTCAGACTTCTTATATGCACAGCATAGTGAATATAGTCAACAATACTGTATTATATACTTCAGAATTGCAAGAGACTAGTTCTTAAATGTTCTCACCATAAAAAATAATGACAATTATGTGACCTCATAGAGGTGTTAGCTAAATAAAGCTAGTACATAAAGTGGTAATCTAAATAAAGTAAGCTAAATAAAGTGGTAATCATATTGTTCTATATAAATATATCAAATCAACATGTTATATACCTAAAACCTACACAAAATTATTTGCAATTATTTCTTGATTTTTTAAAGCAAATAAAAAAGAATACCTGAGTATCTTGGTGTTCCCATACAACCTTTTTATACTATTTACTGCCACTTTAGTAACTTTTAAAGAGTTTAGACTGGAAAAATTTTTTTATTAAAATAGAATTTTAGGACTATCATAATTGAGTGAAATCTTAAGGTATTTTATATAGTTTAGTAATACATCCAGATTCACCCACTAATTTGAACTCACTGAAAACCAAAGTTAAATCATTGTTGAAAAAATAAATGTCTAATACCTTTGAGATCAGTTTTTCTTTTTGTACCGGTAGAGAACCCTTCCTTCAAAGAAAATATTCAAAAATCAGTACATAAAATGAGCAAGAAGCAATGCTGCTTTGGCAAAATTAACTTTGCTGTCAAGAAAGCTTACCAATGTTAAATTATCTAGTTAGACTTTCAGTATTTAAAAAATGCCTTTTGCTAGTCAGGTAGGTTTCTTGGTTAAACACCTCAAGGATGATGGCTGTGTTACTTAACTGATAAAATTTGGTAATTTTAAAATAAGTTGATGGCAAAGTTAGCAGAAGCAAAGCCCCACCAAGTATCCCCTTCTTAACAGGCTGAAATAATATATCGATATTACCTACTTGGAAATAACAGCAGCACAAGGATCACTTAAGCGTTTTCCTCTTGGGATCAATTTGCCTTACCAAACATGAGCTAGATGCAATCTAAAAGAAAGAGACCTGATAGTGACACCTCTACAAGGAAGAACTATGCATACTTTTAAGAAAGAATTGTAGACTAAACTCTGAAAGTACTCGGTACATCTTCAGCGTCACCTATTCAGCAGTAATACCCCTGAATTCATAGAGAAAAGAATAGCTTTCCTTGTATTTTTTAATTTAAAAGTCATCTTACTCCCTATATATATATGCCTTTATATGCATGTTGCCTATGTTAGTACAGTTTCTAGGTCATATAGTGACAGGAACCTATCAATAATTTTTTTTCAATGTCACTTTTTCCCCCTCTGTTCCCAGGGAAATTCAGGGCTTGGTTTCAGCATTGCAGGAGGTACAGACAACCCACACATTGGAGATGACTCAAGTATTTTCATTACTAAAATTATTGCAGGGGGAGCAGCTGCCCAAGATGGAAGATTGCGGTATGTTTTGTACTTGATGTTGTGATACCAAATCTTCTTTGTATCTTTTTCTTGAGAGAAAATAAACAATAAATACAAATAAGAAATATTATCATAATAACTAACATATGGTAGATGCTCAAAAATCAAATGAATGAATGAGATAATTATGCTTTAAGCATTGTTTCCCTCTTTTCATTTAGGAATTCAGTTTTATCTTAGAAATTAAACATTTTGAATAATAATTTTGATTAATGATTTAAATATTACTGAGCAAATGTGTAGAAATTGTAGATTTCCCATTGTATTTTCAGTTATTTTCTGGGTGGGGAACATGTATAAACTTACTTAAGGTTTCAGTTCAGTTCAGTCGCTGGGTCGTGTCCGACTCTTTGCGACCCCATGAATTGCAGCATGCCGGGCCTCCCTCTCCATCACCAACTCCTGGAGTTTACCCACACTCATGTCCATCGAGTCAGTGATTCCATCCAGCCATTTCATCCTCTGTCATCCCCTCATCTTCCTGCCCCCAATCCCTCCCAGCAACAGAGTCTTTTCCAATGAGTCAACTCTTAGCATGAGGTGGCCAAAGTATTGGAGTTTCAGCTTTAGCATCAGTCCTTCCAAAGAACACCCAGGACTGATCTCCTTTAGAACGGACTTGTTGGATCTCCTTGCAGTCCAAGGGACTCTAGAGTCTTCTCCAACACTGCAGTTCTAACGCATCAATTCTTCGGCGCTCAGCTTTTTTCACAGTCCAACTTTCACATCCATACATGACTACTGGAAAAACCATAGCCTTGACTAGACGGACCTTTGTTGGCAAAGTAATGTCTCTGCTTTAGAATATGCTATCTAGGTTGGTCATTGGAGAAGGCAATGGGACCCTACTCCAGTACTCTTGCCTGGAAAATCCCATGGACGGAGGAGCCTGGTAGGCTGCAGTCCATGAGGTCACTAAAAGTCTGACACAACTGAGCGACTTCACTTTCACTTTTCACTTTCATGCATTGGAGAAGGAAATGGCAACCCACTCCAATGTTCTTGCCTTGGAGAATCCCAGGGATGGGGGAGCCTGGTGGGCTGCCGTCTGTGGGGTCGCACAGAGTCGGATACGACTGAAGCGACTTAGCAGCAAGTTGGCATAACTTTCCTTCCAAGGACTAAGCGTCTTTTAATTTCATGGCTGCAGTCACCATCTGCAGTGATTTTGGAGCCCCCCAAAAATAAAGTCTGACATTGTTTCCACTGTTTCCCCATCTATTTGCCATGAAGTGATGGGACTACATGCCATGATCTTAGTTTTCTGAATGTTGAACTTTAAGCCAACTTTTTCACTCTTCCTCTTTCACTTTCATTAAAAGGCTTTTTAGTTCCTCTTCACTTTCTGCCATAAGGGTTGTGTCATCTGCATATCTGAGGTTATTGATATTTCTCCCAGCAATCTTGATTCCAGCTTGTGCTTCTTCCAGCCCACCATTTCTCATGATGTACTCTCCATGTAAGTTAAATAAGCAGGGTAGGGAATCATGTATATCCTGAGTTTTTATCTCATACCTGGTGGCTCAGGTGGTAAAGAATTTGCCTGTAGTGCAATAGACCCAGGTTGTTTGATCCTTGGATTGGGAAGATTCCCTGGAGAAGGGAATGGCTATGCACTCCATATTCTTGTCTGGAGAATCCCTTGGACAGATGAGCCTGGTGGGCTATAGTCCCTGGCGTCACAAAGAGTTGGACACGACTGAGCGAATAACACACACACACACATGCACCACAAAGAGAAAAGATGAATGCAAACTTTAAGTAAATTAACCTATTTCCTAAATTGAATAAATGTAAGTACCTGGTCTTTTGTTTAATGTTCCATTTCAGAAGATATCCTTAGTATCTTGTTAAACAAAGATCTTTGGCATCTTTGTTGTTTCCTTAGACATAATCATAGATCATAGATTGTGGCACTTTTCCTGTTGCCTTGTTTGTTGTTTTTTACACATGGTGACAGTTTTCTAAAAATTTTAGAACTAAAATTTTATATGGTCTGTGAGAAAGAATATTTTATTTTAAGACTATTGGTGCCTTATGCAGCTCTTCAGTTTCTAAACTTCTCACTGAATATGACAAGTTGTATATTAATGAAGTTAGATATAAAATTAATAATTTGAATATTCATGTAAATGTCGGCATATACTTCCTGATTTTGTTATTTGCCTTTTATTTGTGCTTCTTGTATGAAAATTAAAATGTTCCATTTGTTCCACTGGAGAACTGACCTGTAGTACTAACTGTAAGGTATCACTGTCTTTGGATATAGAATTTCTTTTCTCTAAACTTAATTTGATATATTATAGAAGTTTAGCATGATCACTTGAAATATTTTAATTGTGTTTTGTTCCCCTTCCCTGCCCAATATGAGATGACCATCTTTT
Source organism: Bison bison bison (assembly GCF_000754665.1). Classification (NCBI taxonomy): domain Eukaryota; kingdom Metazoa; phylum Chordata; class Mammalia; order Artiodactyla; family Bovidae; genus Bison; species Bison bison. Next base: position 5,284,377 of record NW_011494604.1, on the reverse strand, counting down.
TGTTTTCTACATGAATAGCATGCGATTGAAACTAAGGTCAATTTATTTATTTTTATTGAAGTATAATTGCTTCACAATGTTGTGTTCATTTCTGTTGAATAACACAGTAAATCAGCTATATGTGCACATATATCCCCTCCCTCCTTGGACCTCCATCCCGCCACTCTAGGTCATCACATAGTCCCGAGCTGAGTCCCTGTGCCACGTAGCCGCTTCCCACTAGCTATCTGTTTCACACATGGTAGTGTTTATGTCAGTGCTACTCTCAGTTCATCTCACCCTCTCCTTCCAGCTGAGTGGTTCACAAATCTGTCCTCTATGTCTGCATCTGTATTCCTACCCTGTACATAGGTTCATCAGTACCATTTTTCTAGATTTCATATATGTGTGTGTGTGTTAATGTATGATATTTGTTCTTCTGGTTCTGACTTACTTCAGTATGACAGACTCTAGGTTCACCCACATCAATACAAATGACCCAAGTTCATTCCTTTTGATGGTGCAGTAATATTCCATGGTATATATGTACCACATCTTCTTTATCCATTCATCTGTTGCTGGACATTTCAGTTGCTTCCATGTTCTGGCTGTTGTAAATAGTGCTGCAGTAAACATTGGGGTACATGTATATTTTTTATTACAGTTTTCTCAGGGTATATCCCCAGTGGTGGGATTGTTGGGTATTATGGCAGTTCTACTTTTTAGTTTTTTAAGGAACCTTCATACTGTTCTCCATCATGACTGTATCAATTTACATTCCCACCAACAGTACAGGAGAGATCCCTTTCTTCACACCCTCTCCAAAATTTATTGTTTGTAGATCTTTTGATGACCACTTTGACTGGTGTGAGATGATACCTTGTTGTGGTTTTGATTTGCATTTATCTAATAATTAGTGAAGTTGAGCAACTTTTTACATGTTTGTTAGCCATCTATATATATCTTCTTTGTAGAAATGTCTGTTCAGGTCTTCCACCCATTTTTGTATTGGATAGTTTGAGGGTTTTTTTGTATTGAGCATGAGCTCCTTTTGTATTTTGGAGATTAATCCATTTTCAGTTGTTTCATTTGCAAGTATTTTCTCCCATTCTGAGGGTTATCTTTTTCTCTTATTTATGATTTTCATTGCTGTGCAAAAACTTTTAAGTTTATCAGGTCTCATTTGTTTATTTTTATTCCTATTACTCTAGGAAGTAGATCAAAAAGCATCTTGCTGTCACTTATGTCAAAGAGTGTTCTGCCTGTGTTTTCCACCAAGAGTTTTGTAATGTCTGACCTTACATTTAGGTCTTTAATCCATTTTGAGTTTATTTTTGTCCATGGTGTTTGGAAATGTTCTAATTTCATGCTTTTACATATAGTTGTCCAGTTTTCCCAGCATAACTTATTAAAGAGACTGTTTTATCCACTGTATAGTTTTGCCTCCTTTGTCAAAGATAAGGTGTACCCACAGGTGCATGGATTTATCTCTGGGCTTTCTGTCTTGTTCCATTGATCTGTATTTCTGTTTTTGTGCCAGTACCATACTATCTTGATTACTGTAGCTTTGTAGTATAGTATAACGTCAGGGAGCTTGATACCTCCAGCTCCATTTTTCTTTCTCAAGATTGCTTTGGCTATTTGGAGTCTCTTTTTAAATTAATGTACTTATGGCTTTGTACTAGGTTTTCATTGCTGGGTTTCTCTAGTTTTGGTGAGTGGAGTCGACTTTTCGTTGCAGTGAGTGGGAGCTACACTTCCCATTTCAATGGCTTCTCTTGTTGAAGAGCACCAGCTCTAGAGTACGTTGGTTTCAGCATCTATGGCACATAGGCTTAGTTGCTCCATGGCACATGGAATCTTTCCTGACCAGGGATTGAACCTGTGTTTCCTGCCTTGGCAGGCGGATTCTTAACCATTGGACCACCAGGGAAGTCCTTTTCAGAGTCTTTCGTGTTTCCATATAAATTGTTAACAAAATTTTTCTATTGGGTTGGCCAAAAAGTTTGTTTGGGTTTTTCCATACAGTCGTAGGGAAAAATCAGAACAAACTTTTTGGTCAACTCAAAAGTTGTATGAAAAGTACCATTGGTAATTTGATAGGAATTTCATTGAATCTGTAGATTGTTTTCGGTTAGTATAGTCATTTTCACAATGTTGAATCTTCTAATCCAAGAATGTGGTATATCTCTCCATCTTTGTGTCATCTTTGATTTTGTTTCATTAGTGTCTTCTGGTTTTCTGCATACAGGTCTTTTGCCTCCTTGGGCAGATTTATGTCTAGGTATTTTGTTCTTTTTGTTGCAGTTGTAAATGGGATTGTTTCCTTAATTTCTCTTTTTGATTTCTCATTGTTAGTGTGTAGAAATGCAGAGATTTCTGTGTATTAATTTTGTATCTGCCACTTTACTAAACTCATTGATTAGCTCTAATCGTTTTCTGATGGCTCTATCTATATATAGTATCATGTCATCTGCAAACAGTGACAGTTTTATTTTTTCTTTTCCAATTTGGATTTCTTTTATTTCTATTTCTTCTTTGCTTGCCATGACTAGGACTTCCAAAAACTTTGTTGAATAATAGTGGCAAGAGTGGGTACCCTTGTTCCTGATCTTAGAGGAAATGCTTTCAGTGTTTCACCATTGAGAATAATGTTTGCTGTGGGTTTGTCATGTATAGCCTTTATTATGTTGAGGTAGGTTTCCTGTATGTCCACTTTCTGGAGAGTTTTTTATCATATATACATGTTGAATTTTGTCAAAAGCTTTTTCTGCATCTATTGAGATTATCGTGTGGTTTTTATCCTTTGATTTGTTAATATGGTATATCACATTAATTGATTTGCATATATTGAAGAATCCCTGCATCTCTGGGGTGAACCCCACGTGGAGATCAGTTTATTTTTTAATAAATCAATCAATTAATCTGATTTTCCACTGTGACGTTAAGCTAGTTATTCAGTCTAAGCCTTAGATTTCTTGTCTTTGAATCACTGCTCTACTGGTCATTATCTGGGTGGCTTTGGGAATGTTATTTAAACTTTGTGCCTCAGTTTTTCCATGTGTAAAATAGGGATATAGATAGATCCACCTTACAGGTTGTTGTAAGGGTTAAAACACTAAAAGAAGTTTGTAGCTTGTGATTAGTACTAAATAAGTATTTTCTGTTTTTCTAAAGTATTTTAATTTCTGTACATAGACAGCTGTCATTATCATTTAATATTTTTGTAAAATAATCTATTATTTGCACTATTTCTTTTGATGGCCCTTGAGAAATGTTTGTATTTATATAAGTATTTGATATATTGAAATTTAACATGAAGTTTCTTCTCAGAAAAAATCGTAGTAGTTAACCTTAAAAATGTGAAAATAAAAATTGGCAAAGTGAAAAATCGATATTAAATTTTTAATATTTCATTTTTATTTTTAATTTTTCCTTAGAGTCAATGACTGTATTTTGCGAGTAAATGAAATAGATGTTCGTGATGTAACACATAGCAAAGCAGTTGAAGCATTGAAAGAAGCAGGATCTATTGTACGCTTGTATGTAAAAAGACGGAAACCAGTATCAGAAAAAATAATGGAGATAAAGCTCATTAAAGGTCCTAAAGGTATGAACTAAATCAAACAAAAACAAATTATTAAGTAAGAAATCTCTTAAGTGACATGTAACTCTTAAGTTATATATGACACACATTCTAAGATTAGCAATACTGGTAATCTATAGAATTTACTGAATTTGGAGGGGTGGGGCTTCCCTGGTGACTCCCATGGTAAAGGATCCACCTGCATTGTGGGAGACCAGGGTTTGATCCCTGGGTTGGGAAGATCCCCTGGAGAAGGGAACAGCTACCCACTTCGGTATTCCAGCCTAAAGAATTCTGTGGACAGAGGAGCCTGGCGGGCTACAGGCTGGCAGGCAAAGAGTCAGATATGACCGAGCAACTTTCACTTTCACTTTAGTGAATTTTATAATCTGTTACTTCTAATGATTTTTGTTTTAAATAGCATTCGGCATAAACATTTTGAAGTCATGTATAGCATTAATATTAACTTGTAGTCATTAATCTACAAAGTATATTAAATATGGATACACAGGGTAAAAGAAAATATTAATGAGCATATCATTAATAGTTATATCTGCAGTGAAGACTATTAGGATGTGATCTGAATTTTGAAAACATGGATGGAATTGAGGATAAATGGAAATACTGATTCTCATTCGTGGCTTCATGAAAAATGAATAGAGAGCTACAAGTTTGGTATTAAGGCCATGGGAATTATGAATTACTGAGATTCCTTACTTAAAAGTAATTCATAGAATATTGAAAAAGAACAAAAACATCTGCATTTCTGAAGCTGTTAGTTTTGCCCACCATTGATTTTTTTTTCCCTCAGTTGTTTTAATCTTGTGGAAGTATTAAAAGTGTTAGTAAGAAATGCAATTATGATGGAAACAAAAGTGAAACAATTCTACATGAATTCTTTGACCTAACACAAATGCATGAGACACTTTAAGAAGTACCTAGGAGGGAAGGGGAAGGTACTTACTTGTAACTGTAGGAGCACTTAATTTGTAATTGCCCCTGATTACAAAATACTTAGGATTTTAAAAATAGGTAAATAGATTCTTTTGTATTTTAAAAAGGATTAGTTTGGTGAAATTATCACCTTATAGAATCTGTTTTCTACTTTTTAGTCATTTCTTTCTGAACTTAGGTTTACATTTATGGGTAAAATTGTAAAACTAGTGTTTTCCAAACAGGTCTTGGGTTTAGCATTGCTGGAGGTGTTGGAAATCAGCATATTCCTGGGGATAATAGCATCTATGTAACCAAAATAATTGAAGGAGGAGCAGCTCATAAAGATGGTAAACTTCAGATTGGAGATAAACTTTTAGCAGTAAGTATAAAAAATCCATTGTTTTAAAAATCACTTTGATGTCTTTTTTTCCTGAAAGACTGAAATTCTACATGCCAAAAATATTTAAATGACATTTACACAGGTGAATACTAGCCTTTCTTTACTCAGGACCTGAAAAATGACTCTTCATTATCTGTTTGCTATTTCCATTCCCTCTGCTAGGTCCCTTCTCTTTTTCTTTTATCCTATTTAGGAGCTTGGATGCACAAAATTATTTATTCATAATCCTTAGGTTCATAACACTATCATCCTTAGTCGTGTGTGACCTTCTTTTTCCCTTTCTTGTTCTAATCTATAATTTTTATTTATAATATAATGAAAACTGCTAGTTATTATCCAACCCAGAAACTAGAATATCAACAGTTTGTGTTTCTCATTCTTTTGCTTTTTAAAGATTGCTTAATCACATACATATGCCTAAGTGTTTTGTTTAGTATTGTTTTGAAAAAAAATTTAAAGGCTGTTGTGCAGTATGTAGTCTTTTAATACTTTTTCCCTCAATATTGTTTTATTGAGATTTATCCATATTGCTGCCTAGAGTTGAGATTTAGTTATTTCCTCTCTTCATAATATTCTATTCTGAAACTATAGACTATATCACAATTTATTTATCCAATCTTCATTAATAACTGTCTTAATTCATGTTCCCTACAAAAACAAACCTGAAGAAAAGCTACTGTGCTAAGGTATTATTTGGAGGTAGAACTTCAGAGAAGCTGGAGTGAGTGGAAATGAAAAGGGAGGCAGAGAATGAGGGAAAGCCAATACAAGGTATTATGTTTCTAAGCTGGCTGTAATTTCATAAGAAAATATAGCTGGTTTCTTACCATATAGGACAGTCTTCCAGGCAGGCAATGTGGAACTGCTAAACCTTAGATCCTGCTATCCAAGCAAAAGATAGGATTGATCTCCTGGCCCCTCTTAGTCTCCTCTCGTTATTTAGAGTCTACCCCATAGGGGTTAACTGTCCTGGATTCTTGGCTGTGTTACCCGGCGCCTCTGGATGAATACTAGGAAGGCCAGCTCCCACACTCTGGCACTACACTTCCTCTGAACCCAGAAGTGTTGAAAGAGCTAGAGCCTCGGTGGTCTAGACACATCATATGTGGTCTTCTGATATGTTACTGCTCTCATTATGTGGAACATGTGAGCCATGCCCACGCCCAGCCTTTACTACAGAAGAGGTTGAAATAGTTCGTAATGGTAGGAGACAAGAGTAGCAATAGCCAGGGCTGTCTTGTAAGCAAGCAGCCAAGGCCTAGTGGGAAGGTAGGCTCAAGTGAATCTGGAAAGGCTTACAAAGTCTGATATAGTGGTGATTTGGGTTCTTTCCTCTTACTTATTTATTTGCCCTTTTGAATACCTCTGCTAAGAATAGCTGCTAGTTATTTCTGCTAGTTAATGATAGTGAAGAGGAAGAAACTGTCCTCCAACTGCTTTTCTCTAACTTATCCTCTCATGGCTATGACTTGTCACTCTTTTCCCCAAGCTACAACCAGCACTCCTTCATCTTCACATATATACACAAACCCCACATACACATACACCAGTTCCAGACAACCTTTCTCCACTAGGTTTCTCATTCTTTTTTTAATTTATTTTTTAAAAATTTCTTATGTCCTCCTTTATAGTTTCTGCAGAATCAATTTTAAGAATTTTTAAGAATTTTAAGAATAGGAAACAAGAAATTTACACTGAATTTGCCATTTAATGAGGCTTTTGTTGCCAAATGCCACTGAAATTATTCAGTTTTATCTGTCACTTTAATTGATGAATCAGGCATTTGACACACCTTTTGCCTTCTTAAAACACTCTTTTCCAATTTCCATACTAGTCACCCTCTATCTTGCTATTCCTTTTAACTCACTGGCCATTCCTTCTCATTCTCCTTTCTGATGCATCTTTTCCCTAACCTCTAAACATTGCACATTTTCTTTTCTCTTTGACAGGTAGTAAATAGCTTACTAGGTCTCTTTGTACATGGTAGTAATAAGTATTGTTTTCTGAACTTCAGTCTCCTTATGTATATCTCAAGAGTCATCTCAAATATACAATTGGCCTTCTGTGTCCATGGGTTCCACATCTGTGGATTTAACCAACTGAGGATCAAAAATACTTGCAGGAAGAATTCCAAAAAGTTCTCAAAACCCTAAATGTATTGGCTGTAGGCTGACAGCTAGTCACATGGTGTTTATATTGCATTAGGTATGATAAGTAGTCTGGAGATGATTTAAGTAAGAGAGGGTGTGTTGTTCACTCACTAAGTCATGTCTGACACTTAGCAACCCCATGGACTACAGCATGCCAGGCTTCCCTGTCCTTTACTGTCTCCTGGAGTTTGCTCAAACCCATGTCCATTGAGTTTGTGATGCCATCCAACCATCTCAACCTCTGACATCCCCTTCTCCACATGCCCTCAATCTTTCCCAGCATCAAGGTCTTTTCAAATGAGTCAGTTCTTTGCATCAGGTGGCCAGAGGATTAGAGCTTCAGCATCAGTCCTTCCAATGAATGTTCAGGACTGATTTCCTTTAGGATTGACTGATTGAATCTCCTTGCTATCCAAGGGACTCTCAGGAGTCTTCTCTAGCACCACAATTCAAAAACATCAATTCTTTGGCACACACCTCTTTAGGGTCCAACTCTCATATCCATACATGACTACTGCAAAAACCTTATCTTTATCCTTATAAGGACCTTTGTCGGTAAGGTGATGTCTGCTTTTTAATATGCTGTCTAGGATTGCCATAACTTTTCTTCTAAGGAGCAAGTGTCTTTTATTTCATGGCTGCAGTCACCATCTGCAGTGATTTTGGAACCCAAGAAAATAAAATCTGTCACTGTTTCCACTTTTTCCTCATCCATTTGCCATGAAGTGATTAGACCAGATGCCATGATCTTAGTTTTTTGAATGTTGAGTTTTAAGCCAGCTTTTCACTGTCTCCTTTCACCATGATCAAGAGACTGTTTAGTTCCTCTTTGCTTTCTGCCACTAGAGTAGTGTCATCAGCATATATGAGGGTATTGATATTTCTCCTCGCAATCTTGATTCCAATTTGTGATTGATCCAGCCCAGCATTTCACATTATGTACTCTGTATAGAAGTTAAATAAGCAGAGTGACAGTATACAGCCTTGACGTACTCCTTTCCCAATTTGGAACCAGTCCATTGTTCCATGTCCAGTTCCAGCTCTTTTTTCTTGGTCTGCATACAGGTTTCTGAGGAGACAGTAAGGTGGTCTAGTATCCCCATATCTTTAAGAATTTTCCACAGTTTGTTGTGATCCACACAGTCAACGGCTTTAGCATGGTGAATTTTCTGGAATTCTCTTGCTTTCTCCATGATCCAGCAAATGTTGGCAGTTTGATCTCTGGTTCCTCTGCCTTTTCTAAATCCAGCTTGTACATCTGGAAGTTCTCGTTCACTTACTGCTGAAGCCTAACTTGAAGGATTTTGAGCATAACCTTGCTAGCATGTGAAATGAGCACAATTATACAGTAGTTTGAACATTCTTTGGAATTGCCCTTCTTTGGGATTAGAATGAAATGACCTTTTCTAGTCCTTTGGCCACTGCTGCGTTTTCCACATTTGCTGACATATTGAGTGCAGCACTTTAGCATCTTTTAGGAGTGTTGTCATTTAGGATTTTAAGTAACTCAACCGTAATTCTATCACCTCCACTAGTTTTTTTTCTAGTAGAAAGAAATGCCTATTTGACTTCACACTCCAGGATGTCTGGCTCTAGGTGAGTGACCACACCATTGTGGTTATCTGGGTCATTAAGACCTTTTTTGTATAGTTCTTCCATGTATTCTAGCCACCTGTTTTTAATCTGTTTTGCTTCTGTTAGATCCTTATTGTTTCTGTCCTTTTTTGTGGCCATCCTTGTATGAAATTTTCCCTTGGTATCTCCAATATTCTTGAAGAGATCTCTAATCTTTCCCATTCTATTGTTTTCTCTTATTTCTTTGCATTGTTCACTGAAGAAGACTTATCTCTTCTTGCTATTCTCTGGACCTCTGCATTCAGTTGGGTATATCTTTCCTTTTCTCCATTGCCTTTCATTTCTCTTCTTTTCTCAGCTATCTGTAAGGCCTCCTTAAGACAGCCATTTTGCCTTCTTGCATTTCTTTTTCTTTGGGATGATGTTGGTCACCGTCTCCTGTACAGTGTTTTGAACCTCCATTACCGTCTGAGCCACTAGGGAAGCCCCCAAGGGATGCTATGTGTATGCAAATACTATTCCATTTTACATAGGAGCTTGAGAATCTGAAGAATTTTTTTTTATCCTTAAGAAGGGTAATTTGGGCACTGGGGTCATAGAATCATTCCCCCACAGATACCAAAGGACAACTGTATCTAAAAATAAACTTCCAAGTCACAGCAACCCCCCCAACCCTGCCACCCCCAATTCTGCACTTGGCATAATTTTCACATCTAATTAAATAGAAACTTTATCCTTCTATTTTGCCCAGGTCTGAAACTTTAGGATCATTCTCTTTCTTTCCCTCTCCACGTTGAATCCCTTAGCAAATCTTATTAGCTCTTTATTTAGTTATCTGGAGAAGGCAATGGCACCCCACTCCAGTACTTTGCCTGGAAAATCCCATGGATGGAGGAGCCTGATAGGCTGTAGTCCATGGGGTCACTAAGAGTTGGACACGACTTCACTTTCACTTTCACTTTTCCCTTTCATGCATTGGAGAAGGAAATGGCAACCCACTCCAGTGATCTTGCCTGGAGAATCCCAGGGATGGGGGAGCCTGGTGGCTGCCGTCTATGGGGTTACACAGAGTCAGACACGACTGAAGTGACTTAGCAGCAGCAGCAGCATTCAGTTATCTAATGCTACATAAGAAAACACTAACATTAGTGACTAAAATGACAAGTTATTTATTTACTTATACTTACGCAATTTGGATGGGTTTGGCCAGGACAGCATGTCTTGACTCCTTGTAATGTCTACTGGGGCGGCTAAACTAGGGCCAGGGGTCCACTTTCAAGCTGGCTTATATATAGTGGAACATTTAGTTTTGCCTGTTAGCTGGGAGCTCAAGTGGGATGGCTAAGTTGGGCTTCTTAACAAGATGGCCGGGTTCCGAGAGAAACATACCACAAGTAAGCTTTCCAAGAAGATAGCTCTAATGTGTGGCATTTATTAATCCTCACTTTGTGTCATAGTTGCTAACGTCTCATTGCAGGCCATCAGATGAACAGTGTACCAAAGGTGAATGACCATACAGCTGAAACCCTGCAAAGCTTTATTAGTAATCAGTGGGAAAGTTAGGATTGTTCTGTGACCTTTAGAAATTTCTGTCAAAACATTAAAAAAAAGCTACAGTCGGTTATAAAGTTGCATGTTAGATTAATGGAAAATATACTAAAATGAACATTGGTTTAGTACATTATAATTTAAAACACTAGAAACAGTCTGTATGTTTAGAATGGATAATCATCCAGGACCTTTGTACAGCACAGGGAACTCTGCTCAGTGTTATGTGGCAGTCTGGATGGGAGGGAAATTAGGGGGAGAATGAATACATGTACATGTATGATTGAGTCCCTTTGCTGGCTGCCGGAAACTATCACAACATTGTTAATTGACTATACTCCAATATAAAATAAACAGTTCAAAGGCAAACATACACACCCAAAAAAGTGTTTACTGAAAAGAGGAACAGTCTAAACCTAATGCTAGCAGAAGAGAAAGGATTAGGGCAAAACTTAACAACATATGAAATAGGACAACCATAGAGAAACCAAAACTTGGGCCTTTGAAAAGATCAACAAAATTGACAAACCTTTAGCTAGACTGACAAAGAAAAAAATAACTCAAATTTCTATAAGTAGGAATGAAAGAGAGAGCATAAGCCAATACTTCTATTTATGACCAACTCTATACCAACACATCAGGTAACTTAGATGAAATAGACAAATTCCTAGAAAGACACATCTACCACTCCTGTTCAACAGTATACTAAAGATTCTACCAGAGGAGTAAAGAGGGAAAAAAAATATGGCTTTCAGAGCGGGAAGGAAGAAGTAAAACTTTGGGGATTTTCTTTTAGGTGAATAGTGTGTGTTTAGAAGAAGTTACTCATGAAGAAGCAGTAACTGCCTTAAAGAACACATCTGATTTTGTTTATTTGAAAGTGGCAAAACCCACAAGTATGTATATGAATGATGGCTATGCACCACCTGATATCACCAACTGTAAGTTTGTTTGCTTATAATCTATCTTATTTCCTTAGACGTGATAAATTTTAATGAAAGTTCCCAATATAAAGTTTAAACATTGTACAAATATTTAAAAGAGAAGTGTTAAATATTTTAACCTAATAATTTTTAAAAATCAATTTTAAGTCAGAATCTTCCTAATAATAAGGGGGGTGAGTTTTTCACTTTTTCACCTGTAATGTCATAGCAATAATTATTTAAGGCATTGATTCTTAAACTTTTATGTAAATGATAGCCACCAAAGGTATTTGCTCATAATGGAGATTCTTGTTTTGTTCTAATAGTTTTAAGATGGAACACAGAAATATACTTAAACAAGTAATTATTTTAACAAGCAAGATAATTCTGATACTTCTAGTGCTGCTGGTTCTTGGGCTGTGCCTTGAGAAATAATAACTTAAGACGGGCTTTTCTGTACTCTCAACTGTGTGAGCACAGATACCATCTTTGTACTTCCAACTCTTAGTGTATTACGTAACACAGTTGTGCATGATACAGTTGTATTTCCTAGAATTGTATTGTAATGAAAGTACCTAGGTAATGTTAAGCTTCCTATGTGATTTTCTTTTTTTAATATACAAGCTGAGATGAAATATAAATATATTTTTAATATGTTCATGTTGATTGAAAAATGAAAGTTTTATTTGGTATATTGAGTCAATACTAGAAGCACCCATATGTAATAAAGATCAATATACTCTATAATCTGCTTTTCCAAGTTTTCCTTTTCTAAATTATAGAATTTTAGAGATATTTGTGGTTTTGTAATAATATTCAGTCTCTTTAATGAACAGAGATGATGTCTTACACTTCGTGTCAGAACTTTACTACTTGCTGAAAATTCTTCCATATATTTGGCTTGCACAGGGCTTTATGTAATTTTTATTTATTAGCAGCAGCAAATTCAATGATAAGCTCTTTTATTTACCAATTTAAATATTGATCTTATTTATTATGCTGCCTTATCTGTTCAAGACAACTAAGTGCCAGTTAACAGACAGAGAATTGGCATCCCGATTATGGCCAAATATACAAAAAAACAAGCTGCTGCTTACAGTTGAACTAGAAAGAAAATGTTACTTTTTATTGAATTATCTCTTTTATATAAAATAATATGACATTTTAAAAATAGGAGAGCTGGTCCTAAAGAGTAGTAAATAATATTTAATTGTTTTCCCTATAGTCATATATAGGATATTTCTTGCCTTTTTTTCATCTGTTTTTAAACTAATAGAGTATTGTGAAAAAGTTGAAGTTTATGTTGCTAGTTCAACTTTATCATAACAGTGTTCTGTTTCCATTCTCCTCTCTTCATATGAATTTTGTTATACACTTCCAGACCATGTTCATACTATGCACACAATTCATAAATAACTTGCTTATATGTGTTTTAAGAAGCATTTATGTTTGAAAACTTTTTACATAAATGGTTTTTACCTGTTGGCTCTCCTGAAGCCCTTGCCATCAGACTGTTCACCTTACTGCCTATTCCTTACGTTAGTCATCTAGTGTCCTCCCCACCAGTGTGGCTTTAGGTACTGAAGATATTAGTGGAGCTCTCATTGTCCTTTGATACTGTTATTCACATTGTCATCCTTAGTGATGACCAGTCAAAACCCACACTGATTCATTCAGTTACCAGGCTTCTTTGTTTACTGATATGTTTCTAACTTTTCTGCCCTCCACTCCAACTCAGATACTTGCTTCCAAGATAATAATTTAGATCTTATCAATTGTCAGTACCTTCACCATGTCCAAAATCTTGATTTAAATCATCTCATTCTCTGACTACATCCATCAGTTTATTTACTCCTAACAGTTCATCTTCATTTTGATCTTCAGTCATTTGATACCATTACTTGGTTGTTCCTTTGTGTCTCTTTTGTGTGTCTTTACTTGTCTTCTTTTTTTAACTTAGCCTCCTTGGTTTGTCATTATATTCAGTTCACTGCATATATCTTCTTCTTTCTTGCCTTCTTCATCTTCACTGGCAGAATTCCAACCCTAGTTCAGCTTGCTGTCTTCATCTAGTCTCACTCCTTAAGAAGCAGAACATGACTGGAGAAAAGCTCAGAATTATAATTTAGCTATGACCATAAATCTAAGTGGGGCCATGCTCTTAACAGTTGTAATGCACCTATGGATAATAGCCAAAATATGGTACCCAGGAATCGAACTGGGGTCTCCTGCATTGCAGGTGGATTCTTTACCAACTGAGCTATCAGGGAAGCCCACCCAGGAATAAAAGGAAGTTTATTACTGAATAAAAAAAGTTCATTGGATCTGATAAAGCAGTGGTTCCCAACCTTTTTGGCACCAGAGACCAGTTTCATGGAAGACAGTTTTTCGATGGGTGGGGCAGATGGAGGGAAGGTTCAGGCAGTAATGTGAGGAATGGAGAGTGGCCTCTGAAGCTTGCTCACCTGCCGCTCACCTGCTGGTATGCAGCTGAATTCCTAAACAGCACTGTTAAGTGGCCTGGGGGTTGGGGATCTCTGTGATAAAGAACATAGTTTCTTTGATGACATTAAAATTCTCATGCTTTTGCATTATGTATCTTTTCACTTTTAATTTATATTCTCTTCAGATGAAAGATGTTGTTAAACTTCTGAGCCCCCACTGATCTCTTTCTACTTTTACCTTAAGTTCTTCCACTTGGCTTCTCTCCTAAACTTTGGAGGGTTTGGGTCATTAACCTAGATACCTTAGGACAATATTCAGGCTCCCTTGTTTTGTAGTTCTCTAAGGAATCTTTATTGCTTAGGATGTGGGGTATAGGAAATAGCATTGTTTTATCTGATTATTCTTTAGACAGTCATTTCTCTGATAGAAACATTAATTTTTAGTTCCTGCCATGTGAGATACATGTCTTACATGTGAGAATGACTCCTTCAGAAAGGATCCATCAAATAAAGGCAAAGTCTGGATATGGTAGGGGAAAGATACATTTTCTGGCTTGGGCAGTTGACTGAGTTTCTTGCCCAGTGGGTTTTTTGTTGTTGTTGTTCGTTTGTTTCAGCCAAACTTGTTAATGCAGTGAAGAAATTTGAGTCAGAAATCAGTAAACTCTGGACTTTAAAAGGCCAGTGATTATAATGGTTCACATGAATGTCAGTCGCTTTAGGCCATCATGCCAGTTCCATTGAAAATCACAGATATTCTTACATATCACACCGGGAAAGACTTTGGTCTTCAGAAGAGCCATTGATAGAAAGCTTTGGCTCAAATGCAAAACAGCATCTTATATATGAATTGGACAGGAAACAACTGCTAATGGAGACTGCAAGCTTATAAAATCAAAGATGCAGCAGACTTCAAAACCATATACTGTCAGTAGATATAGTCTTTTTCCTTTTTGTATGATTACAGAAAGATACAGATGTATAGATGCTATCTCCTTTTGATAGAGCATATATTCTTCTCAGTATACCGTATTTATAGTCATTACCTACTGTCTTTCACTCCGGCTGCTTCACTCTTAATGTTATCTGTCTGGCCACTATAGTAATTTGAAGTAATGATCCTTGCACATTTTTGTTTTCCCAATAGGTATTAACAGTGTTTTGTGCATAGAAGACAGTAATGTAATGAAAGGAGAGATTGGTGGTTAAGTAATAAATATTTCAGCTAGATTTTTGAAATGCCTTGTACCTTTATCATAGTTAATATCTCAAGAAAGTTAAATACTACTTTCTACATTTTTCAACGATCACATAATTCAAATGCATTGTGGTTTTGGAAGTTACAACTGAAATATATTGCTTACCTGGGTCAGAAATAACTTTATAATTCTCTGTTCTTAGTTCTTACTAGAATTACAACTGATGGACTGTATTGATGTTTATTATTATTGAAATGAAATTATTACTGGAATTTGCTTATTTTTTTTGTTTCTTTTACTAGGTTACCATTTTTTGGGGGGTGCATTAAAAAGGGTAATTATGAATTGGATTGACAGATCTGAGCTGGTGTCAGGGCATGTCCTTTTTTTTCCTTTACATTTTAGAGCAGTTTTAGGGTCACAGGAAAATTAAGCAAAGATCCAGAGGTGTCCCACCTCCATGCTGCTGCTGCTAAGTCGCTTCAATTGTGTCCGACTCTGTGCAACCCCATAGACGGCAGCCCACCAGGCTCCCCCGTCCCTGGGATTCTCCAGGCAAGAACATTGGAGTGAGTTGCCATTTCCTTCTCCAGTGCGTGAAAGTGAAAAGTGAAAGTGAAGTCGCTCAGTCGTGTCCGACTCTTAGCGACCCCATGGACTGCAGCCCACCAGGATCCTCCATCCATGGGATTTTCCAGGCAAGAGTACTGGAATGAGGTGCCATCACTTTTTCCGGTCCCACCTCCATAGCTTTTCCTATTATCAACGTCTCCCACCAGAGTGGTACGTTGGTTCCAACATCATTACCCAAAGCCCATAGTATACTTTAGGGTTCTTTCTTGTTGTCCATTCTGTAGGGTTGGATAAATGTATAATGACATGTACCATCTATCAGTATCATACAGCACAGTTTAATTGCCCTAAAAATCATGTACTCTGCCTATTCATCCCTCCCTCTCCTCTAACCTCTGACGTCCTCTGATCATTTTATTACCCCCATAGTTTTGCCTTTTTCAGAATGTCATGTAGTTGGAATCATACAATATGTAGCCTTTTAAAATCTGAACTTCTTATACCTAAAACTAACACAACATTGTAAATCAACTGTACTCATAAAAATTTTTTTAAAATATATATCACATTTTGCTTTTCATAAAATACGTTCTATATAATTTGATTAATGACATTTCCTACTTTACCTGAAACATACAAAATGGCATTGAATATACCATGTATATCCAATTGAAATACTAAAGTTATACCCAAAAATCTCAAACTCCTTAAAAACAAAAATAATTCAGCCCTCTGCTGATTTTGCCAACTTTAAGTTAAAATTCAAAAATATTTTAAAATCACACAGGCTGAAGTTTTCCATAAACCTGTTGAATTAAAGAAGGCATAGTAGATATTTGAAAGAAAAGCAAAAAGCCTCCTTTCACATAGTAATGTGCAGGAATTTTTAACTCCTTTGATAACCAAGGAGTGCAATTGCTGGATCGTGTGGTAAGACTGTGTTTAGTTTTATAATGTAAACAGCCAAATTGTCTTCCAAAGTGGCTGTACCATTTTGCATTTCCACCAGCAATGTATGAGAGTTCCTGTTACTCCACATCCTCACAAGCATTTGGTTTTACCATTGTTCTGGTTTTTTAGCCATTCTAATAGTTGTACAGCAGTATCACATTGATTTAATAAGCATTACCTTAGTGCAGGAGACAAAGGAGATGTGCATTTGATCACTGGTTTGGAAAAGTCCCCTGGAAGAGGAAATGGCCACCCACTTCAGTATTCTTGCCTGGAAAACCCCATGGACAGAGGAGCCTGAAGGCCTGTAGTCCA
Organism: Bison bison bison; assembly: GCF_000754665.1. Classification (NCBI taxonomy): domain Eukaryota; kingdom Metazoa; phylum Chordata; class Mammalia; order Artiodactyla; family Bovidae; genus Bison; species Bison bison. Next base: position 5,267,798 of record NW_011494604.1, on the reverse strand, counting down.
TGGGGTCACAAAGAGTTGGACATGACTTAGCAACTGAGTATGTATGCACACACATGTGATGTATCATATGTATTTTTTTTCTGAATATTGAACCAACCTTGCATACTTGGGATAAATCCTAGATGCTTGTGGTATATAATTTTTTTATATATTGTTGGATTTAATTTGCTGACATTTTGTTGCAGATTTTTCCACTTATGTTCATGAGAGATGTTGTTCTATAGGGTATTTTTTCTTAAGATTTCTTTGTCTGGTTTTGTCAAATAATCCTGGCTTCACAGAATAAGGTAGGAAGTATTCCCTTGGCTTCTGTGTCCTGGAAGTGGTTATAGACAATTGGTATAATTCATTTCTTTAATATTTTATAGAACTCACCACTTAACCCATTTGGGCCTCGTGCTTTCTTTTCAGAGAATTATCAATTATTGATTCAGTTTTTCCAATAGATATAGGTTTGTTAAGATTGCCTATTTCTTCTTTGTGAGTTTTGGCAGATTGTCTCTTAAGGAACTGGTCCATTTCCTCTAGGTTACCAAATCTTTGGGCATAGAGTTCTTCATAATACTTACTATTCTTTTAATATCATGGAATCTGTAGTGATATCTGCTTGTTCATTTCTGTCTTCTCTCTTTTTTTCTCAGCCTGGCTGGAGGCTTATTGATTTTATTGATCTTTTCAAAGAACCAGCTTTTGGTTTTTATTAATTTTTTTCTCTGTTGATTTCTTGTTTTGAAAATTTCTTTGATTTCTGCTTAGATTTTTTTTTCTTGTGCTTACTCTGAATTTCATTTACTCTTTTTTCTAGTTTTATAAGGTAGAAGCCAAGATGATTCATTTTAGATAAAGATCTTTCTCTTTTTCTAATATATGCATTTAATACTGTAAATTTATCTCTAAGCACTGCTTTTCCTGCATCCCAGATGTCAATAAGTTGTGTTTTCATTTTCTTTTAGTTCAAAACATTTTTTAAATTTCTCTGGAGATTGCTTCTTTGACCCAAGTGTATCTAGGAATGTGTTATTTAGTCTCCACATATTTGGGGGTTTTAGCTATCATTTTGTTATTGATTTCTAGTTTAATTTCATTGGTCTAACAATGAACATTATATGATTTCTATTTTTTTAATTTGTTGAGATATGTTTTATAGCCCAGGACATGGTCTGTCTTGGTGAATGTTAACATGGAAGCTTAAGAAAAATATGTTTTCTGATGTTGTTGGATGCAGTGGTCTGTAGATGTCCATCATATCCAATTGATTAGTGATATTATTGGGTTCAACTATGTCCTTCCTGATTTTCTGCCTGCTGTATTTGTTCATTTCTGATAAAGAGGTATGGATTAATCGATTTCTCACATAGTTTGGCCTTACATAGTTTGACACCTGATTGTTAGATGTTAAAGATTGTATATCTTCTTGGAGAACTGACGACCTTATCATTAAGTAATGCCCTTCTTTAACCTGGATAATTTTCCTTACTTTGAAGCCTTCTCAGTTGGAAATTAATATAGCTACTCCTGCTTTCTTTCGATTAGTGTTAGCATGGTGTATCTTTCTCCATCCTTTTACTTTTAATATATATAAGCTTTTATATTTAAAGTGGCTTTACTGTAGACAGTATATACTTGGGTCTTGGTTTTTTGATCCACTCTGACAATCAGTTCAGTTCAGTCGCTCAGTCGTGTCCAACTCTTTGCGACCCCATGGATCGCAGCACGCCAGGCCTCCCTGTCCATCACCAACTCCCGGAGTTTACCCAAACTCATGTCCATCGAGTCGGTGATACCATCCAGCCATCTCATCTTCTGTCGTCCCCTTCTCCGCCTGTCCCCAATCCCTGCCAGCATCAGAGTCTTTTCCAATGAGTCAGCTCTTCGGATGAGGTGGCCAAAGTATTGGAGTTGCATCTTTAGCATCAGTCCTTCGAATGAACACCCAGGACTGATCTCCTTTAGAATGGACTGGTTGGATCTCCTTGCAGTCCAAGGGACTCTCAAGAGTCTTCTCCAACACCACAGTTCAAAAGCATCAATTCTTCGGCACTCAGCTTTCTTCACAGTCCAACTCTCACATCCATACATGACCACTGGAAACATCATAGCCTTGACTAGACAGACCTTTGTTGGCAAAGTAATGTCTCTGCTTTTGAATATGCTATCTAGGTTGGTCATAACTTTCCTTCCAAGGAGTAAGCGTCTTTTAATTTCATGGCTGCAGTCACCATCTGCAGTGATTTTGGAGCCCAAAAGAAACAAAGTCTGACACTGTTTCCACTTCAAATTGGTGTATTTAGGCCATTGATATTCAAAGTGATTATTGATAGAGTTGGATTAATGTCTGTGATATTTGCTACTCTTTGCTATTTGTTGCCCTGTTTTTTGGTCCTATATTTGTCATCCATTTTTTTGGGGAGGGGGATGGCTTTAATCAGGCATTTTATATGATTCTGTTTTCTCTCCTTCCTTAGTGTATTAGTTTATTCTCTTTCACTTTTTTTAGTGGTTGCCCTAGAGTTTGCAATATTCATGTATGCTAATCTAATTCCACTCCGAGGTAACACTGTACAGCTTTACTGTTAGTGAGAGTTTCTTATAGTAACACAATAATACTAATTCCTCACTCCCATCCCTTGTATCACTTTTGTTTCATGTATCATTTGTATCCTTGTATCATGCTGACATTCATTTCATTTATACACAGATATATAGATGCATAAATAAACATAGTCAAATACAACATTGCTGTTATTTTGAACAATGTTTTTGTTAGATCAATCAAGAATAAGAAAAACTAGTTTTTATTTTACCTTATTCCCTCAGTGCTCACTCTTTCTGTATAACTGAACTTCTGACCTGTATAACTGAACTTCTGACCTGTATAACTGAACTGACTTCCCTTGTCTCTAAAGAACTTCTTTTAACATTTCAAAAGCCAAATCTACTAGCAATACATATTCAGTTTTTGTTTAATGAAGTGTTTATGTCTCTTCACTTTTGAAGGATAATTTCTTAGGATACAAGGTGGGTTTTTTTCTCTTAACACTAAATATTTCACTCCATTGTCTGTCTTGAATGACTTACTAAGGAGAAGTCGAACATAATTCTTATCTTACGCCTCTACCAGTAAGGTAAAGCTTTTAATTCCCCTGTGACTACTTTTAGGGCTTTTTGCCCCTCCTTTTTTCTTCTGTAGTTTGAAAACGATATGCATTTGCATTTATCCTGCTTAGTGTTCTCTTGAGTTTCCTAGGTCTCTCTATGGTTTGGTGTCTGACATTAATTGGGGAAATTATCATCATTGTTGTTTCAAATGCTTCTGTTCTTTTCTCTCCTTCTCCTTTTGGTATTCCCATTACACATATGTAGTTTTTGTAGTTTTGCAGTTTTGTCACTTTTCTTGGATATTTTGTTCTGATCCCTGCCCACCAACCCCAGTCATTTTTTCTCTTTGCTTTTCAGTTTTAGAGGTTACTATTGAAATATCAAGCTCAGAGATTCTTTGCCTCAGCCATGTCCAAACTACTAGTAGCTCATCAAAGACATTATTCATTTCTGTTACAGTGTTTTTGATCTCTAGTATTTCTTTTTGTTTCTTTCTTAGAATTTCCATCTCTCCACTTGTAATTGCCCATCTGTTCTTGCATACTGCCTTCTTTATACATACTGTTTGCTTTATCCATATCAGAATATTACTCATTTTTGTTTCAAATTCTGGTCTGATCATTCCAGCATCACTTTTGTATATGAGTCTGGTTCTTATGCTTGCCCTGTCTCTTCAAACTGTGTTTTTGCATTTTAGTATGTTCTTTTTTCATAAGAGTCATGCTGGAAAGCCAGAAGTCCCTTAATTTATTTTAAAACTTTGTCAAGCATAATCTTTTTGCACTTATTTTTACGCTTTTGGTTTTTGTTAACTTACAATCAAATTGTATGCAGTTGATTGTTGAACAATGTGGGTTTGTACTATGCAGATCCATTTATATATAGATTTTTTTCAGTGCATATCATAGGTCTTATGGTTGGCTCAATCTGTAGATGCAGAACCGTGAATATTGAGGCCCAGCTGTAAAGTCATATGTGCATTTTCAACTGCTTGGAGGGTCAGTGCTTCTAACCCCCATGTTGTTCAGGGATCAGCTGAATATACTTCTCTAAAAATGTTAATCTGCAAAATAACTTCTTAGAAAAATTAAATTATTATACTTAAGATTGATTTAGTTCAGTCTTTCCTGTGACAGTCTTTTGAATAACCTTTCCTGGATTTACATTTGGCAAACCAGTTACTGTAAAACTCCTTTTTAGTTGTTTTGTCAGAGAAACCAAATGGATTAAGTTTGCTTTGCTGATCTGAATGTCTAAACTAGTTTTTACCTGGAAAGTTGAGCTTCTCTAATTTTTTTTTACCTAGTAAATACATTTTCTCTACCAAAACCTATTATATAAATGAGTATGAATTATACATTAATTAACTGTGACATTGATAACCTATAAACATGGTACTGAATGGTGTGTTTCCATTTTCAAGTGTTTTTTACTTTATTTTTAAGCTTCTTCTCAGCCTATCGATAACCATGTTAGCCCACCTTCCTACTTGGTCCAGACACCAGCATCACCAGCCAGATATTCACCTGTTTCTAAAGCAGTACTTGGAGATGATGAAATTACGAGGTAAGGAATTGAATAGTTGTTATTCTTACATAAAGACAATCATTAGACGGAGTTATAATCAACTAAGTAGGATAGTCACAGTTTTCAGGACTAATTTTATTAACAGATAATAAATTTAAACCTTAATTTTTTTATTTGAAAGGTTCATTAAAGGGCTATAAGTGTAAAAATATTTTACTTTACAAATCACTACATTTTTTAATGTTCCTTTTTTCAAGGATTGGTAAATTATCCTTAGAAATTAGGTAAAACGAAGTTAAAAGTATACTTATGAATATGTAAAACTAACTTTTCATGTAGTCCATTTCTAATATATACCATAAAATATTATGGCAATCATTTGATTCATATTCAGAATTTTGTTTGTTGGTATATATATTTGATATTCTGACACCTAAAATTTACTTTCATCTAACATTACTCACTCACTGAAGTTTGCAGATTATCTTTTTATTCCCAAAAAACTTATCTAAGTAAGAAACAAAAAGTGAAAAAATATTTTAGGTCTTTTTCATATTATTCAACTTAGTAATGTATTATATATGAACAGTTTGCTGTATAACTTTCATGAAAGTATTTCATATTAGCTTTAAAGAATTTAATGGTAAATGATGCCAATTAATGTCATTTTATGTTTTTTAAATTTTATTATTGTTGACTGTTTTTTTTTGAACCTTTATAATTGTTCTTTATTAGTTAGACTACCACCTTCAGGCAGTGATCTCTTAAATGTCAGATAGGAGTGTTTGTCTTTGTCCTCTTCTTCAAAAGTTACCAGTGTTGAGGATTTAATTTAATAGGTGCTCAGTAATTGTTTTAGAATATAAATTATCAGAAAGAATAGTGTCTATGATTATATGTTTCTGATATGAATTTTCAGGGCTATATTTAGGCTGTGCTAGTATACTGATCTATCATGGCTGTTTTCTTGTTGCTATTATCAAATAGTGTTTATTTATAGAAGTAAAGTGGAAGTAGGTAATGGTTTATGTAGTCTTTAATTAGCATATTTCTCAAATTAAAAATATGTTAGCATCTTCATTGCTATTCCCATCTTTTTTCACTACATATCTCTTGTCTAGAATATTGTGTTGAACTTTGTAGTATTACAACAGGCCTACCTGTTTTCTATATTTTTTAAAATCAGGTGGTTGATTATTGAATATGTCTTCCTAAAATGCTGTGTTTTATCACTCTCTTTTGGTAATTCTACTACTTTGCCCAGATAATGAAGTATAGAAATCTTTACTTCATATTAGAAGCTTTGCACAATTTGACCCTAAACACTTTTTCAGAGATTATATCACATTACCAATATAAAGGGAAGATAAAAGAATTCCCAACATACTGTTAATGATTCTAAATTTCATTTTTTAACACCTTAAGTAAGATATGATTTACATACTATACAGTTTATCTATTTAAAATGTACGGCTCTGTGGTTTTTCATGTGTTACAATATAAAGTTTAAAAATATGGTAAAATATATATCACACCTTACCTGCCTTTTGAGAAATCTCTATACAGGTCAAGAAGTAACAGTTAGAACCGGACATGAAACGACAGACTGGTTCCAAATTGGGAAAGGAGTATGTCAAGGCTGTATATTATCACTCGTCTTATTTAACTTTGCATGCAAAGTACATTATGTGAAATGCTGGGCGGATGAAGCACCAGCTAGAATTAAGATTGCCAGGAGAAATATCAATAACCTCAAGACATGCAGATGACACCACCCTTACGGCAGAAAGCGAAGAGGAACTGAAGAGCCTCTTGAAAGTGAAAGTAGAGGGTAAAAAAGTTGGCTTGTTGAGGGTAAAAAACACTCAACGTTCAAAAAATGAAGATCATGGCATCTGGTCCCATCACTTCATGGCAAATAGATGGGAAAACAATGGAAACAGTGACAGAATTTATTTTCTTGGGCTCCAGAATCACTGCAGATGGTGACTGCAGTCATGAAATTAAAAGACACTTGCTCCTTGGAAGAAAAGCTACAACAAATCTAGACAGCATATTAAAAACCAGAGACATTACTTTGCCAACAAAGGGGTCCGTCTAGTCAATGCTATGGTTTTTCTAGTAGTCATGTATGGATGTGAGAGTTGGACCATAAAGAGACCTGAGTGCCGAAGAATTAATGCTTTTGAACTGTGGTGTTGGAGAAGATTCTTGAGAGTCCCTTGGATTGCAAGGCAATCCAACCAGTCCATCCTAAAGGAAATCAGTCCTGAGTATTCATTGGAAGAACTGATGCTGAAATTCCAATACTTTGGCCACCTGATGTAAAGAACTGACTCATTAGAAAAGACCCTGATGCTGGGAAAGATTGAAGGCAGGTGGAGAGGGGGACGTCAGAGGATGAGATGGTTGGATGGCATCATGGACTCAGTGGACATCAGCCTGAGCAAGCTCCGGGGGTTGGTGATGGACAGAGGAGCCTGGCAAGCTGCAGTCCGTGGGGTTGCAAAGAGTCAGACACTACTGAGTGACTGAACTGATGTATAATATAAAATGTGCTACTGTAACCATTTCAAATTGTGGTTCAGTGGCATTAATGACCAGCACCACTATCTTTTTCCAAACCCTTTTCGTCACCTCAGACTCTATAATCATTAAGCATTAACTCACATTTCCTGTTCTCCTAGCTCCTGATAACCTCTAATCATATTTCATCTCTGTAAATTTATATATTCTGAACTGTTCACTTAGTGGAATCTTAAAGTATTTAACATTTTGTATCTGGTTTCTCTCACTTAGCATAATGTTTACAAGTTTCATACATATGTCATGCATCCAAATTCTTGTTTATGGCTGTATAATATTTCATGTATATACCACATTTTGTTTACCACTCATCTGTTGATGGACACTTGGTTTGTCTCCACCTTTTGGGTATTACGAGTAATGACATGATAGACATTGTCATGCACATATCTGCTTGCATACTTACTTTTAATTGCTTTAGATATATACATAGATGTGGAATTACTAGAGCACATGGTAATAACTATATTTAGGTACATGAGGAACCACCTAATTGTATTCTATGGCAGTCGTAGTATTTTACATTCTCACCATCAGTATATGAGGGTGTCAGTTTCTCCATATTTTCATTAGTGTTTGCTTTTTCTCTTTTGTTTTGTCTTATAGCCTTTTAGTAGGTGGGATTTAGCTCATTGTGATTTGTTGCATTTCCCTAATGATTAGTGATGTTGAGCATCTCTTCATATGCATGTGATATTTGAAAAATTAGAATTTATTTTCCTCTGGAAATACTGGTAAATTTCAGCAGGATATTTTTAAATTATTATTTGATAATGCAGCATTATAATTCCTACATATGTTTTAATGTACTGTAGGAATCCTCACCATGAGTCCACAGTATAATAAGGAAATAAATAAGACAGCACCAATATAGTGAAAAACTGTCTTGTGCCCCTGATCCTACCCTGCTTCTCCTACTCTGCCCCACCAAGTTAACTTCTTACCTGAATTTTGATTTTATTATTCCCCTTTTTCTTTCATATATGTCTGTATGTGTATATTTCCTAAACAATATATTGTTTAATTTTGCTGATTTTGACAAGAAAATATGATTTTGTTAATCCTGAAGTGAACTGGCAAAACTGATTGATGAATACCTGTGTATGACTAGAAAACACCACTTTAAATTTTGAGCAGACAGATATTTAAGATTAGTCCTACATTATATGAAAGAATCCCTAAAATTCAATTTTTAGAAATATTCTTTTAAGCCATTTGTTACCAACAGCTTTCTCCAGTATTTTTTTAAAAAGATTAAATTTTTAAAATATTTACCATGTATGACACATTGTTATTTCAAATGATATTCTGTGATTCATCATATCTAAAATAGCCTGCTCTTGGAATTTTCATGGTCTTACTGAAAATATAAATGGTTCTCACACAGTTATGTACAACTGGCAACGGATGTGCAGCATTATTAGTTGTAAAATGTATCCCAGTTTCAGAGATTTTAAATTGAGAGTTGGAGGGAGCAAAAGAGATGCATGTAGAAAAATAGATGAAAAGCAGAGATAGGTAGATGAATTGGAGGGGTGTGACTTAAGAAATAAAGATATTTAATTATTTTGTATAAAAAATCTAGAGATGGGCATTTCTAACATTTATGTAGCAACCCTAGGTCCATGATGTCTCTGGGATTCTGTTGGTTTTATCTTCATGATTGTAGTATGTCCAAACCAGTAATGGGATTTTATAGTTCATTCTTTTGTGTGGGTTAATTTGGGATAAGGAGGGGAAAAATGTGATTTGTGTGGCAACAGAATAAGCTTTGTCCTTGTTAGGGTCTGTCTGTCTTAGGAAAGTGACAATAAAATTTCCCTTTATTTCTCGGAGGCCAAAATAGGGTCATAGCCTCGGGTTAGCAGAGGAGAGTGGAAATACAGTGACTGGCATAGGTCATTCATGGTTTATCCCTTTAAGACTGGAAAGGGGACCTACCTACTTTCTTTAAACAAAGGGATATCCACTTATTTCAACATGTGAGAAATGGAGTGACTACTTCTTAGACAATCAACTTTTCATGAGTATTATTTTTTGAGTGGGCTCTTTATATCATTTTTAAAATTTTTCTCATTGCTTTCACCTTTTTATTTTATGTTTTGATAAAAGGATTTTTAGCTTTTATATAAAACTAGGATTTTTCCTTTTAATTTCTAGGCTTAGAAAGAATTTCTTTTCCCCAAAGTTTAGAAAACTCATTTAAAATTCATCTAATTTTCTTAATAGTATGGTAATATGATATATCAGTGGGGAATTCTCATTGATAGAATATTAAGTTCTTTATATATTTTAAGGTATTCAATATTTTTTTCATTTTCAGGGAACCTAGAAAAGTTGTTCTTCATCGTGGTTCAACAGGCCTTGGTTTCAACATTGTAGGAGGTGAAGATGGAGAAGGAATATTTATCTCCTTTATTTTGGCTGGAGGACCTGCCGATCTTAGTGGAGAGCTCAGAAAAGGAGATCGTATTATATCGGTAGGATATGTTAATCAAAATAATGTTTTTACGGTTTTAGCTATGACCTGTTAATTATTTAAAATTTTTATATTCTAAAGATACGGGAGGTATTTTGGCTATCTTCTTCTAACATTTTACAGCTTAATTGTAGAGTTACAGAGTTGACAGGGAACATGTTCTGTAGGATAGATTTTCTTTTGGTATTTGACTTAAAATATGTCAGTTTTTGTGAATATACTTGAAAGTATGCATTCTCTGTTTGTTGACTACAAGATTTTCTATATGTCTGTTAACTCATCTTTGTTACTTGCATAGTTCATATCTTCTTTATGCTTCAGTGTGTTGTTGCTTTATTATTAAAAAAGGCTTTTAAAGTTTATGTGAATGGAAGGTAGGTCTAACAGTTTGTCCTGGCAGCAATTTTTTTCCTTGCCTGTTTGAAGCTATGCTGTTAGATGCATCTAACTTTAGAATCAGCTTTCCTTCCTGGTGAGTCAAAATTTTTGATCATTAGGTAATTATCAGTCAGATCTGCTTTCTAGTTCATAAATTTTCTTCATCTGTGTCTAATAAGCTCTTTAGGCTGAAACTAACTTTTTCATTTCAAAGTATCATTTTCTTTCTAGAAGTTCTAATTCTTTTTCAAATGTTCCTTCGTGGTTTTGGGAGAATCTTGACTATTTAAAGTTTGTTATGTTATGTTCTTTTAGGTTTTTCTTTTAAACCAATTTATTTTATACAGACATACCTCAAAGATACTGCAGGTTCAGTTCCAGGCCACCACCATAGAGCATATTGCAGTAAAGAAAGACAAATACTTGGTTTGCCAATATGTGTAAAACTTTTGATTATGTTATATTGTAGTCTGTTCAGTTCAGTTCAGTGGCTCAGTCATATCCAACTCTTTGCAACCCCTTGGACTGCAGCACGCCAGGCCTTCCTGTCCCTCACCAAATCCCAGAGTTTACTCAAACTCATGTCCATTGAGTTGGTGATGGCCATCCAACCATCTCATCCTCTGTCATCCCCTTCTCCTCCCACCTTCTGTCTTTCCCAGCATCAGGGTCTCTTCCAGTGAGTTGGTTCTTCACATCAGGTGGCCAGAGTACTGGAATTTCAGCTTCAGCATCAGTCATTCCAATGAATATTCAGGACTGATTTCCCTTAGAATAGTCTGGTTGGATCTCCTTGCAGTCCAAGGGACTTTCAAGAGTCTTTTCCAACACCACAGTTCAAAAGCATCAATTCTTCCGCGCTCAGCTTTTTTTATAGTCCAACTCTCACATCCATACATGACTACTGGAAAAGCCATAGCTTTGACTAGAAGGACCTTTGTTGGCAAAGTAATGTCTCTGCTTTTTAATATGCTATCTAGGTTGGTCGTAACTTGTCTTCCAAGGAGCAAGTGTCTTTTAGTTTCATGGCTGCAGTTCATCTGCAGTAATGTTGGAGCCCCAAAAAGTAAAGTCTGCCGCCCCAAAAAATAAAGTCTGCCACTGTTCCCACTCTTTCCCCATCTATTTGCCATGAAGTGATGGGACCAGATGCCATGATCTTAGTTTTCTGAATGTTGAGCTTTAAGCCAACTTTTTCACTCTCCTCTTTTACTTTCATCAAGAGGCTCTTTAGTTCTTCTTTGCTTTCTGCCATAAGGGTGGTGTCATCTG
>NW_011494604.1:5249512-5256357 GCF_000754665.1 Bison bison bison | reverse complement strand
AGCCAGTCTGTTGTTTCATGTCCAGTTCTAATTGTTGCTTTGTGACCTGCACACAGATTTCTCAAGAGGCAGGTCAGGTGGTCTGGTATTCCCATCTCTTGAATAATTTTCCACAGTTTGTTGTGATCCACACAGTGAAAATCTTTGGCATAGTCAATAAACAGAAGCTGATGTTTTTCTGTACTCTGTTTCTGTTTTTTGATGATCGAAGGGATGTTGGCAATTTGAATTCTGGTTCCTCTGCTTTTTCTACATCCAGCATGAACATCTGAAAGTTGACAGTTCATGTACTGTTGAGCCTGGCTTGGAGAATTTTGAGCATTACTTTGCTAGCATGTGAGATGAGTGCAATTGTGCAGTAGTTTGAGCATTCTTTGGCATTGTCTTTCTTTGGGATTGGCATGCAAAGTGACCTTTCCAGTCCTTTGGCCACTGCTGAGTTTTCCAAAATCGCTGACATATTGAATGCAGCACTTTCACAGCATCATCTTTTAGGATTTGAAATAGCTCAACTGGAATTCCATCATCTCCACTAGCTTTATTCGTAGTGATGCGTCCTAAGGCCCACTTGACTTTGCATTCCAGGATGTCTGGCTCTAGGTGAGTGATCATACCATTATGATTATCTGAGTCGTGAAGATGTTTTTTTGTACAGTTCTGTGTATTCTTGCCACCTCTTCCTAATATCTTCTGCTTCTGTTAGGTCTGTTAGATTAGCATTATGTCTAAAAAACAATGTCCATACCTTAATTTTATTTTATTGCTAAAAGATGCTAACCATCATCTGGATCTGCAGAAAGTCATAATCTTTTTGCTAGTGGAGGGTTTGAAGTATTTCAAAAATTACTTAAATGTAACAGTGACACAAAAGTGACACAAAGTGAGCAAATGCTATTGGAAAAATAGCACCAATAGACTTGGTGAAAGCAAGGTTGCCACAAACTTCCAATTTGTTTAAAAATAAATGCAGTACCTATGAATACAGTAATGTAAAGCACAATAAAATGGGATGTGTTTGTATTCTGTAAATAATATAATAGTTCTGTTTTCTGAAGTTTAGGTGTCTAATACATGTTACTTTATGATGACATGCTTTGTTTCCTTATGCTCTAAATTTTGCATTGTGAGCTTAATGTCAATAATACTTTATATGTTGGTATTCAGTGCTGCCTGAATTGGGGAGTGGTATTCTTTGAAAAAATATCTTACATTGCTTGTAGTAGACTCAGGAGCATCATCCTTATAACCATTTTTCCAATGAGAAAACTGAAAAACAGAGTTTAATTTGCTCACAGTAGCTAATAATACCTCCCTTTAACCACTATATTATGCTGTGCCATTTTGTTTTAATTAAATATTTAGGTAACACTTCCAAAATTTAGGATCTGAGATATAGGAAAAAACCTATATCCTAGATCAGCAGTGCTATACAATATTGATAACTATTTTAAATCATAAATTTACTTTAAATCTTTTATTTTTTAATTCTATTTTATTTTTAAACTTTACAATATTGTATTAGTTTTGCCAAAAGTAAACCTCAGAAAATACTCTTTAAGCCAAAAATATATGTGCCTAGAACATGATAGGAAAAGCATTCCAAAATTTGGATCTTTTAATTGCCATTTTCAGATCAGTCCCTCTTGCCACCTCATCCTTCCTTACATATACTTAGATCTTTCTGAGGGTCCTTTATAATTAAAAATAGACTGAATCCAAGACGGAAAGGTGATGACTGATCATTTACAACAGAAGTACATCTCTTTTTTGTTTTAGTTGTTCTCAGATTTTGGTATAATTAGTTGATACTTGAATGAACCTCTTGGAAATTGGAGTTTTCAAATAGGCAGTGGTACTGCAATTGTAGAAAATACATTAGTATGCAGTGCAAGTAAGTGGAAATTGCTCTCAAATGTTTCAGGCTACAGCAACTAAAATAACATAATATTAACCAAAAATAATGATTATTGGAACAGATTTTAAAGCAGAAGCACACCTTAGTTACATGGTTATAATATTGAGTGTCTTAAGAGAGCATCATTCTTATCATAACAACCAAAAACAATCTGGATAAGTTTATAAAAACTGTAAACTCATCGGAGAACTGACGATTCAAAGTGACCTAGGTAAATTGACTTCCAGACAGTAAGTAGCCCTTCATGGACAACACAGTGGCAGCTCCTCTTTAGAGAGCGGTAGGGGAGAGAGAAGGATTAGACAGATACAGGAAGATATCAGCCAAAACTTTACCCAACATGTAATGGCCTCAGTGGACTGGTCAAACTGATAAAAATTTTGGGAAGTCACAGAGCAAGTCTGTATCCACCTCCCTTCTCTTTTTCATGGGTCTTCACCAAGAACTTGGAGCTTGCAAACCAAAGGTTTGGAACCAATAGAGAATTAAGAGAAAATTATTACTGAGTCACACAGAGCATCCCAAAATACAAGGCTGCTGCTAAGTTGCTTCAGTCGTGTCCGACTCTGTGCGACCCCACAGACAGCAGCCCAGCAGGCTCCCTCATCCCTGGGATTCTCCAGGCAAGAACACTGGAGTGGGTTGCCATTTCCTTCTCCAATGCATCAAAGTGAAAAGTGAGAGTGAAGTCGCTCAGTCGTGTCCGACTCTTAGCGACCCCATGGACTGCAGCCTACCAGGCTCCTCTGTCCATGGGATTTTCCAGGCAAGAGTACTGGAGTGGGGTGCCATTGCCTTCTCCCACCTGCCAATAAATAAGGGACGTTGAGATGAAGATCTGTGAAAACCAGCCTCAGCAATTCTGTACTTTGAGCTGCTCAGGACCAAGAGTAGGAGGATATCTTTGCAACCCTGAGGCAGACAGCAGTTTCTTGGACAAGATGTATTAAATACTAACCGTTTAAAAAAAAAAAGATATCTTTAAGAAACCACGTAGGCAAGCCATACAGTAGGGAAAAAATATGCTCAGTACATATATCACACAAAAGACTCATATCCAGAATATATAAACATCTCCCACAAAGAAGCAATGAAAGATGAGTAAATTTTAAAACAAGCAAAAGACTTAAATATATATTTTACAAGACAAGGTATATGAATAGCCTGTAAACACATGGAACAGTACTTAACATTAGGCATCAGGGCAATGCAAAAGCGCAGTGAATAAGCAGGTTTAGAGGAATTTGGGAACAATGTCACTTTTCTATATCTTGATTGTGGCAGTGGCTATACAATATACACAGTTGTCAAAACTCCACCTGTATACTAAAAAAGATTATTGAATGTAAATTGTACCTAAATAAAAACGTTTCTAAAGCCATAATGAAGTACCATATCCTATCCAGTTGAATGACTAGAAGGGAAAAAAAATGATGGCAGCAAGCATTGACAAGAATGTGGGCAGTTATTATTCATTACTGGTAGATATGTAAAACTATGCAACTGCTGCAAGAACTTCTAACAAAGTTTTAATGAAATTAAACATAAATCTAACCTTATCACCCACATTTTACCTAAGAAATCTTTTGTTTATAGAAACAGATTATAAGATAACCATGAGCAGGCAACGTAATTTATACTGATAAGTCAGAACGTGGTTGCTGGTAATTGTATTGATTACCATAAAGAGGCATAATGGAGATTTCTGGGTTGGTAGGTGGAAAAGGTATGTTTGGGGTTGTAATTTCATGGGCATATACAGTTGTTAAAAGGCCTTCCAGCTGAACTGTTTAAATTTGTACATTTTATTGCTTGTAAGTTATACTGTAATTCAAATTTTAAAAATGACTTACAGTATTGTTCATATTAGTGGTAAGAAATGAATTTTTTTTTTAATTTAATGTTTGGCAAACTAGCTAGGTACTTGGTGGAATAAAATTAGCATAGAGCCTCACTTCACACCTTGTGTCAAAATAAATTCTCAATTGGCTTAAGAGTTAAGTGTGAAAAACTCAAAAACAAAAATAGATGTTTTGTAAATTTCCATGTGAAATTGTTTATGTGGGTTACTAACACACAGCTAGAATATGTTAGACTGACCGACCAACACAGCCTGGTTCACTCAGAACTTTTCCAGTTTTAGCACTGAAAGCCCCAGGTCTGGCAACCCCTCTAGGCCCAGTTTTAAAACTGAAAGTCTCAACAGTCCCAACCACTTGCTTGCCCTAATGTCACTGTAAGTTATATACAGCTTTCTGTTTGGCAATACGCATCATCTTAAAATTTTTAGTGGTTACTAACTTCTATAGGGAAATAACCTAAGAAAAATAGGAAAGACGTTAGGATAAAGAGAAAAACGTGAGAAAATGTACTAAAAGCTAAAAGAAAACTATGGGACACTTGTTTAAGTACCTCTTTACATAAAATTTAACTATTTTCAATCTTTAACTCGCTATAGATCACCCCAAAGCCTTATTAAAAAACAAATTCCTGGATTTCATTGCCAAAGTTTCTGATGCAGTATGACTTAGGTAGGATCTGAAAATATGTATATCTAACAAGTTTCCATGAGATACTGATGTTGCTGCTCCTGTGTTATTATACCCTTGTTATTAATGTTCTTAATGATAACCCATATTACTGAGAAAACTATAAAAAGTTATTTGGGAAGTGAGAAAATAAGTAATGATTTCTGTAAAAGAATTCTCTTTGAAATATTTCTTGTTGTTGAAGACAGAAGCTTTTGAAATCAGAATTTATTACAGATGTTGAACACTACATTTTCCACTATGATATAAATGGAGGTATTACTATTATTTCCAATGATGCCAAGAATAGAGGAGAATATAATTGATATGCACTGAAAATTTAGAGTCATGGAAAGTGACCCAAAAGACTTCAACAGAAATGCTGTCCTCCATAAAAATAATGAGAGAAGTGCCCAGAATTGTTAGAATAAGCTTTTCAGAACTCTGGAAATTAACCAAAGACTTACAACAATTCAGGAAGTATTTTCTCAAGAAGAGGAAAAAAAAAATACTGAATTTCCCTAAGAGTGAGGTTTGTGGAGTTTTTACTGAGTTTTATCATTTTATCATTTTTAATTTCACTGCCTCCCTATTACCATACTAGCCTTGGAAAATAGCCAGAATTTATGGTGAAAACTTGTGGCCTAAGCCAGTAAAGAAAGCAAAATGGTGGTAGAATATTCATAGTTTCCTTTCCAAAGAACTGTTATAATTTGATCTGTCTGGTGGTTCTTGAAACACCTTATTTTAAAGGTTCTCTGTATTTGACCTGATTCAAAAGCTCCACCAATGCAAAAGCCTTTTCCCCTGGGCTAAGTGTCAAGATAATTACAGGTATATTATGGCTTCCTGAGACATTGCATAACATTTGGGGCAGACAGTAGACTAATTGAAAACTTAAAAGGAATAACTAGGGAGAAACCTCCATGGGGCCTTTGAAAAGCTCTTATTCCTTGGAATCTAGGAGGACACATACATGTCTTGGACTGTGTGCCTGCTCAGGAAAGACCTGAAAAGGCCCTAAACTCTCACTTCTGGCTGTTTATGGGGCTCTGTACATGAAGGAAGTGAAGATTAAGGCAGAATTATCAATTGTCTGATTGTTGAAGGCATTACCCAACATGTACGCAGAGCCCTTCAGCAAAGGGTCTGGTATTTAAGGAAGTCTGTGTCCAATCATTAACTAACCATTCTGCTAATCAGACAGAGACGTCAGTGGCACGTATAACAAAATAGAAACCTTATGTAATTTAGAAAAGTCCCCAAAGGACTACCATAACAAACAGCAGTAACAACAAGCCCTGGGTAGGAGATCTGATTTCCAAATTTGCTGTTTGTTTTTTTAAATGTCCAGTTTTTAACAAAACAAGAAAATATACGCAGGTGGAAAAAGAATCAGTAGAAACTGTCCCTTGGAAGCCCAAAATCAGACTACTATATAAAGATTTTAAATGAGATATTTTAAATATGTTTGAAGAACTAAAGGAAACTGTATCTACAGGATGAGGGGAAAATATAGGAACAATATCTCACCAAGTAGAGTATGTCAATAAAAAGATAACTTTTATAAAAAAGAAACAAATTTTGGTGTTGAAAAGTAAAGTAAGTGAAATCAGGAAAAAAAAAAAAATCCTCTTTGTCAAGCTCAACAGCAGATTTGACCTGGCAAAGGAAAGAATCCACAAACTTTGAAGATATGTCTATTAAGATACCTAGGCTAAAGAACAGAAAGAAAAAAGAATTAAGAAAAATTAACAGAGTCTCAGAGACTTGCAGGGATGCCATCAAATGTACCAGTATATACATAATAAAGTCAGAATGACAGGAGAGAAAGGGACAGAAAGGATATTTGAATGAATAAATAGCTAAAAAGTTCCCATATTTAATGAAAACGTGCACATCTAGGAAGCTCAGTGAACTACAAGTAGAGTAAACTTGAAGAGATCCATACCATGGATATGTTAATATCATAATCAAATATCAAAAGACAAAGAACCCTGTAAGCAAAGAGAAATGACTTATTGCATACAGAGAGTCCTCAGTAAGATTAACAGCTAATTTCTTGTCAAAAACAATGGAGGCCAGAAGGCAGTTCTGAAAGAGAAAAGCCATTGTCCAAGGATTTTATACCCAAACTATCCATAAAAATGAAGAACAAATCCCAGTGCTAGGTTAACAAAACCTAAGGGAAGTTAATCTCCTTTTTTTTTTTTTTAAAAATTTTATTTATTTTTTTTTAATTTTATTTTATTTTTAAACTTTACATAATTGTATTAGTTTTGCCAAATATCAAAATGAATCCATCACAGGTATACATATGCTCCCCATCCTGAACCCTCCTCCCTCCTCCCTCCCCATACCATCCCTCTGGGTCGTCCCAGTGCACTAGCCCCAAGCATCCA
>NW_011494604.1:5248376-5249412 GCF_000754665.1 Bison bison bison | reverse complement strand
CATTGAACCTGGACTGGCATCTCGTTTCATACATGATATTTTACATGTTTCAATGCCATTCTCCCAAATCTTCCCACCCTCTCCCTCTCCCACAGAGTCCATAAGACTGTTCCATACATCAGTGTCTCTTTTGCTGTCTCGTACACAGGGTTATTGTTATCATCTTTCTAAATTCCATATATATGCGTTAGTATACTGTATTGGTGTTTTTCCTTCTGGCTTACTTCACTCTGTATAATAGGCTCCAGTTTCATCCACCTCATTAGAACTGATTCAAATGAATTCTTTTTAATGGCTGAGTAATACTCCATTGTGTATATGTACCACAGCTTTCTTATCCATTCATCTGCTGATGGACATCTAGGTTGCTTCCACATCCTGGCTATTATAAACAGTGCTGTGATGAACATTGGGGTACACGTGTCTCTTTCCCTTCTGGTTTCCTCAGTGTGTATGCCCAGCAGTGGGATTGCTGGATCATAAGGCAGTTCTATTTCCAGTTTTTTAAGGAATCTCCACACTGTTCTCCATAGTGGCTGTACTAGTTTGCATTCCCACCAACAATGTAAGAGGGTTCCCTTTTCTCCACACCCTCTCCAACATTTATTATTTATAGACTTTTGGATCGCAGCCATTCTGACTGGTGTGAAATGGTACCTCATAGTGGTCTTGATTTTCATTTCTCTGATAATGAGTGATGTTGAGCATCTTTTCCTGTCTTTGTTAGCCATCTGTATGTCTTCTTTGGAGAAATGTCTAT
Organism: Bison bison bison; assembly: GCF_000754665.1. Classification (NCBI taxonomy): domain Eukaryota; kingdom Metazoa; phylum Chordata; class Mammalia; order Artiodactyla; family Bovidae; genus Bison; species Bison bison. The sequence goes on along the minus strand of NW_011494604.1, from coordinate 5,248,652 downwards.
TTAGTTCTTTGGCCCATTTTTTGATTGGGTCGTTTATTTTTCTGGAGTTGAGCTGTAGGAGTTGCTTGTATATTTTTGAGATTAGTTGTTTGTCAGTTGCTTCATTTGCTATTATATTCTCCCATTCTGAAGGCTGTCTTTTCACCTTGATGATAGTTTCCTTTGATGTGCAGAAGCTTTTAAGGTTAATTAGGTCCCATTTGTTTATTTTTGTTTTTATTTCCAATATTCTGGGAGGTGGGTCATAGAGGATCCTGCTGTGATGTATGTCAGAGC
>NW_011494604.1:5246748-5247532 GCF_000754665.1 Bison bison bison | reverse complement strand
TAGCTATAATTATGTTGAGGTATGTTCCTTCTATTCCTGCTTTCTGGAGAGTTTTTATCATAAATGGGTGTTGAATTTTGTCAAAGGCTTTCTCTGCATCTATTGAGATAATCATATGGTTTTTATTTTTCAATTTGTTAATGTGGTGTATTACATTGATTGATTTGCGGATATTGAAGAATCCTTGCATCCCTGGGATAAAGCCCACTTGGTCATGGTGTATGATCTTTTTAATGTGTTGTTGGATTCTGATTGCTAGAATTTTGTTAAGGATTTTTGCATCTATGTTCATAATCTCCTTAAGTTCTGTTATAGGCAGTAAACCCAAGAAATACTAGAGAGAATCCTTCAGACTAAAAAGAGACGACATTAGAGAGTAACCCAAATCCATATGAGTAAATAAAGAACACTGTTAAAAATACATAGGTAAATATAAAACAGCATAAGTGTATTTTTTGTTTGTAGTGCTTTCCTCCTGTATAATTTAAACAATCATGAAATAAAGCAATAATTTTAGATCTCTGTTGATGGGCACACACACATTGTTTAAAAATGTAATTTATATGACAAGAGTATCACAAGAGATATATTAGACCAGAGTTTTTATTTACTATTGAAACCAAGTTAATCCAAAGAAAATGGTTCAAATCAGATCAAACGCTCAGTCGTGTCTGACTGTTTGCGACCCCATGAATCACAGCACGCCAGGCCTCCCTGTCCATCACCAACTCCCGGAGTTCACTCAGACTCACTTCCATCGAGTCAGTGATGCCATCCAGCCATC
>NW_011494604.1:5244955-5246028 GCF_000754665.1 Bison bison bison | reverse complement strand
AGTCCAGTGTTTCTCATGATGTACTCTGCATAGAAGTTAAATAAGCAGGGTGACAATATACAGCCTTGACGTACTCCTTTTCCTATTTGGAACCAGTCTGTTGTTCCATGTCCAGTTCCATCTGTTGCTTCCTGACCTGCATACAGATTTCTCAAGAGGCAGGTCAAGTGGTCTGGTATTCCCATCTCTTGAAGAATTTTCCACAGTTTATTGTGATCCACACAGTCAAAGGCTTTGGCATAGTCAATAAAGCAGAAATAGATGTTTTTCTGGAACTCTCTTGCTTTTTCCATGATCCAGCGAATGCTGGCAATTTGATCTCTGTTTCTTCTGCCTTTTCTAAAACCAGCTTGAACATTTGGAAGTTCACAGTTCACATATTGCTGAAGCCTGGCTTGGAGAATTTTGAGCATTACTTTACTAGCGTGTGAGATGAGTGCAATTGTGTGGTAGTTTGAGCATTCTTTGGCATTGCCTTTCTTTGGGATTGGAATGAAAACTGACCTTTTCCAGTCCTGTGGCCACTGCTGAGTTTTCCAAATTTGCTGGCATATTGAGTGCAGCACTTTCACAGCATCATCTTCCAGGATTTGAAATAGCTCAACTGGAATTCCATCACTCCACTGGCTTTGTTTGTAGTGATGCTTTCTAAGGCCCACTTGACTTCACATTCCAGGGTGTCTGGCTCTAGGTGAGTGATCACACCATTGTGATTATCTGGGTCGTGAAGATCTTTTTTGTACAGTTCTTCTGTGTATTCTCGCCACCTCTTCTTAATATCTTCTGCTTCTGTTAGGTCCATACCATTTCTGTCCTTTATCGAGCCCATCTTTGCATGAAATGTCCCCTTGGTATCTCTGATTTTCTTGAAGAGATCTCTAGTCTTTCCCATTCTGTTGTTTTCCTCTATTTCTTTGCATTGATTGCTGAAGAAGGCTTTCTTATCTCTTCTTGCTATTCTTTGGAACTTTGCATTTAGATGTTTATATCTTTCCTTTTCTCCTTTGCTTTTCACTTCTCTTCTTTTCACAGCTATTTGTAAGGCCTCCCCAGACAGCCATTTTGCTTTTTTG
>NW_011494604.1:5239547-5244792 GCF_000754665.1 Bison bison bison | reverse complement strand
TCAGATCTAGGCCCTTAAATATATTTCTCACTTCCACTGTGTAATCATAAGGGATTTGATTTAGGTCATACCTGAATGGTCTAGTGGTTTTCCCTACTTTCTTCAATTTAAGTCTGAATTTGGCAATAAGGAGTTCATGGTCTGAGCCACAGTCAGCTCCTGGTCTTGTTTTTGCTGACTGCATAGAGCTTCTCCATCTTTGGCTGCAAAGAATATAATCAGTCTGATTTCGGTGTTGACCATCTGGTGATGTCCATGTATAGAGTCTTCTCTTGTGTTGTTGGAAGAGGGTGTTTGTTATGACCAGTGCATTTTCTTGGCAAAACTCTGTTAGTCTTTGCCCTGCTTCTTTCCATATTCCAAGGCCAAATTTGCCTGTTACTCCAGGTGTTTCTTGACTTCCTACTTTTGCATTCCAGTCCCCTATAATGAAAAGGACATCTTTTTTGGGTGTGTGTTCTAAAAGGTCTTGTAGGTTTTCATAGAACCGTTCAACTTCAGCTTCTTCAGCGTTACTGGTTGGGGCATAGACTTGGGTTACTGTGATATTGAATGGTTTGCCTTGGAAACAAACAGAGATCATTCTGTCGTTTTTGAGATTGCATCCAAGTACTGCATTTCGGACTCTTGTTGATCATGATGGCTGCTCCATTTCTTCTGAGGGATTCCTGCCTGCAGTAGTAGATATAATGGTCATCCGAGTTAATTTTACCCATTCCAGTCCATTTCAGTTCAGTTGTTTTAAATTAACAATATAGATAAATAAAATATGGAATATCCATACAATAAAGTATATGATTCAGCTATAATAAGTAATGATGTAGTAAATCAAGGATGAGCTGTGGAAACAAGCTACGTAAAGAAGCCAAACAGAAGTAGCCACATGTTATAATATTTATTTTATTTTAAGTGTACAGAACAGACAAATTCTTAGAAAGTAGAGTAGGGGTTACCAGGGTCTAAGAGGAGAGGGAAGAGGGGAAAGAATGCTAATAGGTAGTGGGGTTTGGAGGATCTGATGAACATGTTTTGGATCTGAATCATGGTGATGATTACAATACTTGTGACTGTACTAAAAACCACAAAAACACTAAACTTGAAAAATGTCGATTTTATATAAATTATATCTCCATATTTTTAAGTGGTGTGTTTTTTTTGTTTTGTTTTAATGACCACTGTGTGCCTCTCAGTAGCAAGATTTCTTCTAAGATATCCTTGATAATGTTTTACATTAAAATGTTTGGCATTATTTAGGAACATTTTAAATTTGTAATCTTGTTAACAAATTATTCTGTTTTCAATCTATGTTGGTTGTCTTCAGATTGTTTCTGTAGGCAAAGACTTTGATGCTCAGGAATAATTCATTAAAAATTATAATATTTTATACAACAATCTTTGAAAGTTTGTCTACCTTTTATATTTCTTCTCTAATTTTTTCTGCTAGAATTAGGATTTTATGTTCAATGTAAAGCTATTTATACATTGTGTTGAGTTTTTTATGGCTTTTAGCTAGAGATATTCTCTAATAAAACCACGATATGTTACATTCGTTTAGATTAAGGTTTTTGTGTCTTGATTTTCATTCGAAAGGTGTGTGCACGTATTAACTTAGTTACTTAGTGATATCCTTTATAGATAATATAAAACATCAGGTCTTCACTGTTTTAAATGTTCTTTACATCCCAGAAATTTCTGGGCTGTAGTCAAATTTTACAAAATTGGTGTGTAACTTTTAACAAGTTTTAAATTAGATGTTGAGGAAACAAACTTTCATATAAAAATTGCATGATAGTTTCTCTTCCTTTCCGAAAGTATTCATTAAAGGTCCCAAACATTGCTGTATTTTATTCATTGATGGTTCTTAGGGGAGAAGGCCAACTTAAATATTTAAATTAATTACATTTAAGTCTAATGCTCACATCAATGTCCTGTTAAGTTTTTCTTGTAGTGTAAAAGTTTCAGTCTCTAAAGGTAGTATGCCATGCAGTGTACTAGGTACTGGCAGCCTTTCAGAAAGAAGAATTAAGTTGCCTATTCTTCTGGAGTGGGATTGATCACCTCACCCAAGGAAGGTCCCCGTGTTAAAAAAGAAAAGAATGTCGTTTTGCTCATTTATTGTATTTAATGTCAGTCTGTGAGATCTGAGCTCTTTTAGTACTTGAAGTTATTGCTTTCCAGTTACTCCAAAAGAATAGAAGGTTTAGTTTAGGAAAGAAAGGAAGAGAATTGAAATTGAGATTAATAATATTGAAAATATGATGGGATTTGAAATGATGCTATAAACAAAATGAATTTCCTTTGCATTGTTTGAGTTACTAGTGAAATGAAATGTACAAAATGACGACACTTTTGACTTTTCAGGTTGTCAAACTAAGGGACACTTCTTAAGAGATTGATAGCCTTCTAGAAACCTAGGGGGAAGTGTTTTGGTTTTGTTCACTTGACAGTAAACATAGTATTTTTAGTGAATAAAAATGTTTTGATTGATAGTAGTTACTGTGCAATATATTTTTAGTAAATCAGAATAAGAAAAATACTTTAGTCATAAAATAATTGCAAGTAATTTTTTTAATCTATGCCTTCTTAACAGGCAATTGTGATTTCTATTTAGTATGATGGTTTTCTTTCTAATTTAATATTTGATTTGACTTAACAGGTAAACAGTGTTGACCTCAGAACTGCCAGCCATGAGCAGGCAGCAGCTGCTTTAAAAAATGCTGGCCAAGCTGTCACAATTGTTGCACAGTACCGACCTGAAGGTAATAAATTCTTGTTGTTTGTTTTTCTTTTTTATTTCAGTTTTTAGAAGTCTTCCTCTTAATAATGTTTAACTTCCGAAGCTTAGCTTTCTCTTTGTGTTTTTGTCTGATTCATTAATCTGTTACTTTTTTGTTGCTGTTGCTGTTTAGTCACTAAGTCATGTCCAACTCTTGCAGCCCCATGGACTGTAGCCTGCAAGGTCTTCTGTCCATAGGGTTTCCTAAGTGAGAAAACTGGAGTGGGTTGCCATTTCCTTCTCAAGAGGATCTTCCCGACCCAGGGATTGAATTCACATCTCCTGCATTGGCAGGAGAATTCTTTTCCATTGAGTCACCAGGGAAACCCTGTTATTTGTTTAGTTGGAATGTAATTCACCATCCAGATCAAAGTGCTTTTAAATAGAATATAGGAACTTGTATCTGCCAGCTCTTTGAATATTTCATCATTATTTGGAATAATTTTTAGATGTTAATTTTTTAAAATCTGTCATCTAACCAAACACATACTTTTAAATATACCTTTTACTAACTCAGTGATTGAAAAGCAAAGATAGTCTATTAAGTTATCTCAATTTTTTCTGACTTTTGAATTAGATTGTATTTATTAATATCAAGGTTAAGATATTCTAATAGCTTTTATTGTTACTTTAAAAAAAAGAAAGAATACAAATTTGGAATATGATATGTTTCTAAATAGTGAAGTCTTATGGATATAACCTTGCCAAGTTCCTGCTGGGAGATGATAATGGAAAATTTGAGGTCATATTAAACATACATAAGACTCTAGTGTACATCAACATAAACACTTCAGTAAAACCTCAGTGGAATTTAAAAAGCTTAAACACCCAAAAGAATACATAGCATACTAGTTAATGTTCATAAACAAGGTGAAGGAGGAAAGAATGATGTGACTAAAGGAGCCAGGCAAAACATTCTATAATTTGGCAACGTTAGTTTAGTTACATTTATTATTCTTTTCTTGGAGCAGAATTTATTTCTATAACAAAACCCCAATATGTGTTTTAACGTGATCAAAGTAGTATATTGGGCATTGCTTGTTATTTAATAATATAATATTTATTATAAACCATAGCATTCTAGGTTCATAACTGAACAAGAATAAATTCATTTATGTAAGAAGTAAGTTCCAAATAAATCACATTAATCAAGCAATTTAAGGAATAATAGATGAAGTCAGAATGCCAACTTATTAATTTTTGTGAGAAACAAAAGCTGCCGCTGGGACTTAGCCATGCTTTTATCTTCTGGCCAACACGTTCTTGCCAATAGGTGTATTATATGGAAACCAAATACAAAAGCAACAAGGAAATAAAACGTAAACACACTTCTATCCATACAGCTTCACCTAGCATTAAGCAAAACTAAGAAGACAGGTATATCTGGGCAACAAAATACAGGTAAAGGCTATTTAAGCAGGTTAAGATCTGGCAAAAGCTACATGGAAAGAAGAGAAAGGTAAAAACATGAAATGTTGAGAATGCTCGGTGGTAACCAAACTTAAATTGAACTTCCTAAAGGTGGGGGGCTATAAATCCCTTGTTTATAGCAGGGCACATGGAAATTGGAGTAGCAAGCTAGCAAAAGCCATCCTTGATGTGGTTTTGTTTAGAGAGCTAGAGGGACCCATATTTGGTCAAAACCATCTATCTTGCTAGTATCAGATAAGTTGACAGTTTTTTGGTTTTAAAGGATGTAAAAATATGCTTCCATCTCTACCCTGCACTCCAAACTTACTGGTCCAGCCAGCTCATTCAGTAATAAGCAGTTTGAAAGGAACTGGCCTGGCATTCATACAGAGATATTAACAAGAAGAGGTGGAAACAAACAACAAAGCTGATTAGCAGGAGGAAAAGATGGCTTAACAACCAGAAGAGATAGATTTTGAGCTAGCATAACCCAGGAAAGAAGAAGAAAGCAAACCGTTTTCTTAAGTTGAAACACAAAGAGACATCATAGAAAAATTCAATAGGGGACATAAAGGATACAATAGGAAAAGTAAACAAAAAGAAACAAAAGCAAAGAGAATTTTTAAAGTTTAGAGAGAAAAAACAGGTTATTTTATATATATATATATGAGAAAGTCGCTCAGTCATGTCCGACTCTTTGCCACCCCATGGACTGTATTTTCACAGACAGTTCCATGGAATTCTCCAGGCCAGAATACTGGAGTAGGTAGCCTTTCCCTTCTCCAGGGGATCTTCCCAACCCAGGGATACTATATTATATTATATCATATAATAATTAGACTTTCTGGAAAAAGTAAATTTTTTTAAAGAAGGGAATAAATGCTTGAACTTATAATTCACTCAAGAAAGCTTTCCTCAATTAAAAAGAAGTGCATCTTTATATTGAAAAGACATAGCATGATAGAAAACTCACAATGGTCAAAATCCAGATATATTCTAGTTAAATGTTTATTAAGAATTTTCTGAAACTCAGTTAAAAATATTACCTTATTAATAAGG
>NW_011494604.1:5231898-5239447 GCF_000754665.1 Bison bison bison | reverse complement strand
AAGTAGCGTCAGTCATGTCCGACTCTGTGCGACCCCATAGACGGAAGCCCACCAGGCTCCTCTGTCCCTGGGATTCTCCAGGCAAGAACACTGGAATGCGTTGCCATTTCCTTCTCCAATGCATGAAAGTGAAAAGTGAAGTGAAGTCGCTCAGTCATGTCCGACTCTTAGCAGCCGGGGATTTCCCAGGCAAGAGTACTGGAGTAGGGTGCCATTGCCTTCTCCTTCCCTTGTCCTAGGATAGGTATTTTGTGCGCCTAGAAATCTTCTTTTTAGGTTCTCTTTTTCTGTGCTTGTACTCTGGTTTTCTTCTTTTTTGTGATTTCTATGCTTTTCTTCTGTGTGAATCTTTCTGATTGACACTTTTTCTTTAGTTATATTCAAAACTTTGAACTTTTCTAATCTTGATGGAGCCATTTTTGTATCAAGGAGAATTTGCATCCAACGTTGCTTATTCAAGTAGCTACTACTTAGCAGACGTCTTCTGTTTTAAGGTTAGACTCTTATGTTAATTATTCTTGTGTATATATCTTTTTTCCCCCAAATATCTCCTAAACACCAGATGTTACTTCTCATTTGACTTCTCCAGCTGTATTTCTCCCTAATGTTTGAAACTGAGCATGTCTGAAACAATTCTTTTACTCCTTCAGTAAATGGCATTTCCACTGATGCTTAAGTCAGAAGACTAGGACTCAGCCTTGACCTCCCTTCCTTTTTCTCACCCTCTATTTCTCAGCCACTAACCTGACCAAACCCACTATCATATCTTACCTGAACTTTTCTAATAGCCTCCAGCAAGTCTCCTTACTTCTTTCTTGTACTTTCTCCAGACCATCAGCCAAAATCATCTTTTAAAATAAAAAGATTGGATTGTATCATTTCCCATTTAAAACACTTCCAGTTATGCTCTGAATAAAATCCTAATAGAGCCTGCAAGGCCATGTGTGATTGAACACAGTATAACATGTTTGGCTTTACTGTGCTCCCTCTACTCATTTTTTTGCTCCTTAAGCTCTAACCATATAGTCCTTCTTTCAGACCCTTGATTACAGAAGATATTTTCCTAATTCTCTGTTCATTCTGTTCTTAGAATATTTTCCCCCTGTTATTTATATGATTGGCTCCCTCTTACGATTCCATTTCTTTTTAGCACTGTTGATATTTTTCATTACAACACTTAACACAGTTTATATGTTTATTTAGGTGCCTGTTTATTTTTATTTATTTAAGCCTTGCTCTGGAGCTTTATGAAACACGTAGCTCTATCCCTATATACAGATGATGATATAGACTCAAATAAAAGCTAGCAATAGCTAGGATTCAGTCCCAGGTCTGTTGCCTTAAAAAATGTAAGTGCTTTTCACTAGGAATATTTTGATAAGTGTTTAGCCTGGCAGTATTGATTTGTACTGTATTTTTTTTTTTTTACCACAGCTGTGGTGTCACTGCCTAATAAACACAAGGTAAGTACCGATAGAGCACAGAAAACCAAACATTACCTTAGAAACTCAAAAAGAGGTAAATCATATTGGGTGCTATAAAGGGAAAATGCCATAGAGTCGGCTTGGAACTTAACTGGAAGCCTAATGAATGGGCAGGCTTTCAATGGGCCGAGAGAAAAAAATGACATTCTATTAAGAATGACAGAAGACCAAGGATAATAGAATTAAAATTTAAAAGTGTATTTTGGGTACTTTGAAAACTTACCTGTCCTCTTTACTGTATTGCTACTTACCTTACGTTTGTTTATTAGGCAGTGACATAATGGCTTTATGTTTTAATATTAATTATGTAGTTTTAATAAATGTATTTTTGTCATACAGCACTTAAAAAAAAAACATATTCCACATCATCAATCTGTAACTGCTGTGCGGGCCAAGGATATAAATTGAAGATAAGAGTCAGACTTTCTTTCTCAGTGAGGGGGCTATTTTCCAAAGTACAAACAGAATTGCCTGATACTCTGATAATCAGTCATCTCCTTACAGTTAGTGTCTTCACTTTATTAATGACAAACCCCTTTGGATTCTCTGGTTCATTGATAATCTGACATGTGTACATATGTGCAAAGAGGTAAGCTTCTTTGGTCAGAGCGAGTTTTTATCTTTCAGGATCTATAATTTGCCTATTAGTCATCCATGAAATACTATTATGAGTTCTTCAGCCTATATACTTTAAACTTTTATGACATAGGCTCTAAGTATGAAAACCTCTACAAAACATTTAGAAGGACTTCATCTCCTACCTCCCCTCAGTTTTGCTAACTCCAAAAATAAGCAACAATATATTTTTTAGAGCTTTACTACTAGTCATTTTGGGGAATTACAATCAGAAATCTAACACAAGCACTGGAATTACTATTCTAATGTTTTACTACATATCCAGAATTTATGAAATTTTGACAAATTAGTTGGGTGATAGACTATAATAGAAAAAAATATATGCCAGACATCTAACCATGTTTATTAACTCTTTTAATTCCCATAAAGCCCTATAAATTGGGCACTTTTAGTGCTATTTTCATTACAATTTAATAAAATAAGATACAGGAAGGTTAAAACAACTTGCCAGTTACACAGCTGTTTCGTGGTTAAAATTTATTCCTAGCCTTTGTAGAGAAGAAACTTTTCCTCTGCCCTTTTAGTTTTAGGGGCTGGGATCTATGAATTAAATTGACAGAAGACAGATTAACAGAAGAAAAGTTTTTATTTTGTATGCATAGAGGAAGCCAACAAGTATGGGAAGTAACCAGGTCATTAAATTGTCATTGTTGTTCAAGTGTTCAGTTGTGTCCAGTTCTTTGTGACACCATGGACTGCAGCACCCCAGGCTCCTCTGTCCTCCACTATCTCCTAGAGTTTGCTCAAGTTCATGTTGATTCAGTCAGTGATGCTATCTAACCATCTAATTCTCTGCCAACCCCTTCTTTTGCCTTCACTTTTTCCCAGATCAGGGTCTTTTCCAGTGAGTCAGCTCTTCACATCAGGTGGGCAAAGTATTGGAACTTCAGCTTCAGCATCAGTCCTTCCAGTGAATATTCAGGGATGATTTCCTGTAGGATGGACTGGTTTGATCTCCTTGCAATCAAAGGGACTCTCAAGAGTCTTCTCCAGCACCACTATTAAATGGTTAAAGTTAAAGGCTTACCTGCCTAACAGAGTTTGGAAAGGGGAGTGGAGAGAAAAGTCTTCTAATAGAAAAACAAATAGTTTTCTTAAGGAAAGAAAAGAACATTTTTAGGAGAAAGTTTGTGACAGTGTTTGTCTCTACAGTAAGAGTAGTCTTTCCACCTTCTTCAAGGCCATAAAGCTCCCCAGAAAGGAGAGTTATTATACAATAGCCTTGTTTCCTAGAAATTGCTACTTCTACTCAGATAAGGAAAGCTCTAAGAAGGCATTTTACTATGTTTGTTGAACCTCAAATGTCCTCACCTTAAAATAATCTCTGTGACAACTCTGGGGTTCCAAATGGTCTGCATACGTTGAATACTTCTCAACCACATAGTAAAGCTACTTCCCTTCACAAAAAGTTCTAAACTCAAAATATTTTATCTCACTGTTACTCATTGTATACTGTAACTTTGAGACCTTATTTTTTGTTTCAGAAATAATTATATTGCAATGATATGATAAAGGAAGAAGAGCAAAGGGAAAGTATTAAACATATATTAAATGTATTTTCTTTCCCAGTGGATAGATCTTAAATTTGTGAGGTATTTTATTTTGTTTTCATAGGAGAAAAAAACATGTTCGAGATTGGTGTTGCTATCCCTGATCTTCAAGTGACTAAAGCCTAGAAAAGCTGAGAGGTTTGGCCAGAGCCACTTCTCTCAGTTTCAAAGGTTTGCTTTAAATCGGAGTTACAGGGATGGAGTTTTAACGCATCTTCTCATCTTATTTTTATAAATACTTTTGGTAGCAACCAGAAAGTTTGGAGACTGAATAGAGAGGTTTTATTGCATTAGTAGCATTTCTTTGCAAGCACTTGTCATTTCTTAAAATGATGTTCTGTAGCAGGCTTCTAATTTTTTTTCAGTAACTTACTTTCCTTTCTATACCTTTTTAACTCTTTCCTAACTATTTAAAACAACCAGCCTGACTTTTGACTCAGAAACTTTGACTTTTTGTTTCTAGACCAGTCTTAGTATCCATTCTTTGACAGTTGTTGCTCTCAGATGTTTAATTAATATATGTCATTATAGAGTATGGATGATTTTTATTCTTCATAGATGGGATTGCAAGCTTCAAAGACATTAGAGGAGATAAAATTTCTCCCCACTCTCTTCCCACCTGCTTTCTTCTACCTTTTTACTTCTAGAATGGAGATACAAACTAAGATTAGAAGTTGAAACGGGAAATAAATGCAGAAAGTTGGCTATTAAATATTGTCTCTCCTCTTGGAATCATACACATACTGTTTAACTTATAGCCAGTAGTTCAGAGATTCCCTAACATATTTCATGATAGGGAATATAGTTTGATTCAGAAATTTCTGAAATGCTTAGTGGAAATTCTCTTAATATTTTACCTCTCTCCAGTGGTAGCTTTCCTGAAATGAGTTGTGATATAATTTCTAGAAGAGGGATGCAAATCACTTAACAGGAAAAAAGAAATGAGACTCTTCTTCCAAAATAAAAAGAAAAGATAATAGAGGTTGAGTATAGGGTGAAAATTGTTAGAGCTGAAAGTATGAGTTAATTGAAACTAAAAGAAAAGATAGGAATCTTACCTAGGTAAATAAAATGGGAGGTTTAAAGGAAAACTAACTTTGAAGAAAGTATTAAAGTACGTTCAAAACAGGCAGATGGTTATGAGAAATTGTTAATAGTAAGTAAAGACCATAAATATGAAAATCTGAACAGAGTGAACAAAATCAGTAAGGCACAAATTTAAGATATTGTCAGGAATTTACTTTAGGTCTTTAAAATCTTAAATGTTGAATATCTGAGCTTTAGTTGCTTTGTAATAACTTAGATCTCAGCAAAGAACATTTTCTGCCTCACTGTAAAAGGTAATGTGATCTTTTTGCAGAAAGTTTTTAAATTTCTAAAATGTAGAATACTAGGACTTTGGATAATTAAATAGGCAAAATGGCTGAAAACAACTAATAATGCTACATGAAGTATAATGAACATCTAATTAAAAGCGTCAGGGTGACTTCCCTGGCAGTCTAGTGACCAAGACTCCGCACTGCCAATGCAGGGGCCTGGGTTCGAACCCTGTTCAGGAAATTAGATCTGACATACAGCAACTAAGAGTTCACATGCTGGAATGAATATTGAAGATCTCATGTACTTCAACTAAGATCTGGTGCGGCCAAATAAATAAATAAATATTTTTTTAAAAGCATCAGATCACTGCTAAGACAGTAAGGAATTATCAAACAAAAAGTGAAGGGAAAATGGGAACTCAGAGAGCTAAAGAATCACAGAAGTCACTTTTGAAAAAGTTCAGTGAGGTACTGTCTTACAAGAGTCAGTTGTTAAACTTTCAGGAATTTTGCAAACTAGCTGTTAAACATAGTGATTATTAAAAATAAAATTATACAAATGTACAAATAAGTTATATTTAAAAGATTAAAATGTTAAAGGTTATGAAACTTCAAAATAAAAATAAGTGATAAAACTCATCATTTCCTAATAGTTTTCTAGGATAGCCACTAATATGATGGAATATTTTAGTGGCTATCCTAGGGGGATAAAGAGAATATACAAAATAAGATAGTAGATTTATAACTGAATCACCCAGAACTTCCTCCTCCTCACTCCCAGAAAAAAACTAGAATGGCAAAATCAGATGAAAAGATATCCCTATGTGCCCCAAAATACACACAAGAATAAACAAGCTGTCAACAGCTGTAAGACCCTGTGATAGTGATATCAGCATCTATACAAGGAGAAGTGATAGAAGCCTGAAAGTCAGTCTGTACTCATTAAAAAATGCAGTTGATCAATTTGAGAACAGCACCTGAAGCTATAAGGGTTTTTGCACAGTCTGTATGTGAGTGCAGGGTATCTCAGTAAGGTGTGAAGGAGCTGGATTTGTCTGAGCCCCTTGGTACAGTTATCAGCTATAGCTCCATTTTAGTTCAAAGCTCCTCACTAAGGGAGAACTTCTAGAAGGTACAGATGAATGGGAGGAAAGAACAATACCCAGAGATCTCACAGTGTATGAGATATATCTTTGAACACTTGACAGAAACAGCAAAAAGGAGTTCTAGAGCTGTGAAGATAGAAAACTTGAAAAATCCTGACCCAGTACTCTTTATCTTTAATTGAAAGTTCAAGAAAACTAATTTACATAAAAATGAACAACAGAAAAGGATCAAGATTGAATCCAATGGAAACCTATTTGAAAAATGAATGTAAGGATCAGAATAATGTCTCTACAGTGAAAGTATGCCAGAAAGACATGCCCAGAAAACAATGAAACTTATAACCTAATATTGCAAAACAAGTTAAAGAAAACTGATGATGATGTGGAAGAAAAATGTAAATGAATTAATAGAACTCAAATTATTAGAAATAAAGAAGCATTTTATTTTAAAAATTTAAGTTTAGAAGGAGCACAATAGTTATTTAAAGCAAGTAGGTAAAAAACAGGAAATTTTTAAAAATAAAAATTAAAGAATTCTTTCCCTTCCACATCCTGACCAATTTTGTATTAAAGCCATTGTATGTGAAGGATAACAACGTAGTTAGGTGCATTGCAAGACCAGGAAGGTAGGGGACAGCTATGGTAACCCAATAGGACTGACCCCTGATGAGGGCAGGAGCTGTCCTGGTGTAAGAAGTGGGAGCCTGAGCAAAATGAGATGGTTACACATTGGACTGGTCTGAATCCAGTCTGGAAAGTAGATGGTACTAGAGACAGAAGACTAGTTACATAAAGATATTGATCAAGTGAATATTTATTTTAAGGGTAATGTTATCTGTAACTTTTACTGTTCGAGAAGAGAGTTATAAATATAGAAAAGGGGAAAAATATAAACCATATAATACTAGAATTTGAAAAATTAGTATGAACATATTGTTTTCCATTTATACAAATATAAACATAAATGTTTATCTATTTTACATACAAATATTGTAATTCTCTAGCTCAGTCCACTGAAAAGGTGTGGGGTCACTGCCACTCCAATAGCAGTCAGCACACCTAAGATTCAGATCTTGGTTTCTAAATACTCAGTTCAGTTCAGTCACTCAGTCATGTCTGACTCTTTGCGACCCCATGAACCACAGCACGCCGGGCCTCCCTATCCATCACCAACTGCTGGAGTCTACCCAGACCCATGTCCATTGAGTCAGTGATGCCATCCAACCGTCTCATACTCTGTTGTCCCCTTCTCCTCCTGCCCTCAATCTTTTCCAGCATCAGGGTCTTCTCAAATGAGTCAGCTCTTTGCATCAGGTGGCCAAAATATTGGAGTTTCTGCTTCAACATCAGTCCTTCCAATGAACACCCAGGACTGATCTCCTTTAGGATGGACTGGTTGGATCTCCTTGCAGTCCAAGGGACTCTCAAGAGTCTTCTCCAACACCACAATTCAA
>NW_011494604.1:5231386-5231798 GCF_000754665.1 Bison bison bison | reverse complement strand
CAATTAAAAAGAAGTGCATCTTTATATTGAAAAGACATAGCATGATAGAAAACTCACAATGGTCAAAATCCAGATATATTCTAGTTAAATGTTTATTAAGAATTTTCTGAAACTCAGTTAAAAATATTACCTTATTAATAAGGAGATAAAAATTGATTGATAAAAGAACTGCTTTAATGCTTGGTGAGCATAGATCAGGACAAGGATCTTTAATTTTATCAATGGTGTGTTCAGTGACTCTTGATTAAGCCTAAAATGTACCTCTGTATACACTAGGCATACTTGCCACTGATGGCTGGCAAAGGTGGGCTTCCCTTGTGCTGCTGCTGCTAAGTAGCGTCAGTCATGTCCGACTCTGTGCGACCCCATAGACGGAAGCCCACCAGGCTCCTCTGTCCCTGGGATTCTCCAG
>NW_011494604.1:5226681-5231286 GCF_000754665.1 Bison bison bison | reverse complement strand
AACACCACAATTCAAAGCATCAATTCTTCAGCACTCAGCTTTCTTTATAGTCTAACTCTCACATCCATACATGACTACTGGAAAAACCATAGCCTTGACTAAACGGACCTTTGTTGACAAAGTAATATCTCTGCTTTTTAATATGCTGTCTAGGTTGGTCATAACTTTCCTTCCAAGGAGTAAGTGTCTTTTAATTTCACGGCTGCAGTCACCATCTGCAGTGATTTTGGAGCCCCCAAAAATAAAGTCAGCCACTATTTCCACTGTTTCCCCATCTATTTGCCACTCCCATCTAAATTGCCAAGGCTGTTTGGATAAATACCTTGTTTCAAGAGTTGGGCAGGGAAAGTATTAGATTATCCTGTAATATTTTATGCCAGAAAGCATGGTGCTCAAGGAATGATGGGAGGCATGTCAAAAGGGTACATAATCCAGTTCAAAAGGCCAAGTAGGGAACAATTGGAGCATCAAATTGATGATAATAATACCTGATAGTAATCCACTGAATGAACTAGGAAATAATAAGGCTTTACTAATAAATGAGTTAATTGAAAGTTTGATGAGAATGGAGAAGTGTGCATAGTTTCAATAACTTATTTGCAACTGAAAAAAAAATAATTTTGCAGTAAAGAAACCTGGCTCACATAACGTTCATCAAGTGTTGAAAGTTGATAGCATCGGTAATGGGACAAATCAAAAATGTATACCACCTGGTAGGGTGCATTGGAAGAAACATACATCTCTTCTGTAACATTCCTGCCAAAGTTGCAGGTCTCATCATGTGGGAACATCAACAAATCTAAAGAGAAGTTCTACAAAATAATTGACCTGTAGTTTTCAGCAGTAGTAAGATTGCAAAGTCAAGGAGACTTGAGGAACTGCTCTCTCTCGAGGGGATGTCTCATAGGACAACTCATGGTTTCAAACTTGATCGATTTGCTCTTAATGATATTATGAGGAAACTTAAATGGAATGTGAGCATGATGTAGTAATGTATTAATGTTGCTTTCTTAATTTTGACGGTTTTATGATTGTATTAAAAAACATCTTTATTTGTAGGAAATACACACTGAGAATTCAAGAGTGATGAGACATCACGGTAGCAAGTTACTCTCAAATGGTTCAGGAAAAACAGTTTGTGATTACTTCAATCTTGAAAAATATATTAATCTTTTAAAAAATAATAAAAATGGATTTGAGAGTGACAGATACAGAAAGTTGGCAGAGAATATTAGACATACATTTAATAGGAATCTCATAGGAAAAAAACAGTACAACTAAACAAATAATTAAAATGTATAAACAGGAAAACTTTTCTAAAATTTAAAAAAAAATTAAAACTGCATATCAAAAGGTTTGAACAGGTACCTAAGGTGATAACAATCACCGAGAAATATTCTAATAAAATTATTGAAATTAAAAGAAAAATACTTTGATGAAATTGCAGGCCCTCAAAAAATGTTTTTAAAAAAAAATAAAATGAAGTAGTCATCAGAAGTTCATCAGCAGTGGTTTATAGGAGACACTGCAGTCAATATACTTAAGAATCAGAGAAAGAAACTGAAACAAATGGGCTTGAAATATAAAGGCTGCAATCAAATATATTAGTGAAGAATTAGGGTTCACATAACCCTTCCTGAAAAGAAAGAGCAAACTTCAGACACCCAAAATGATGGAAGAGATACTGATATAAAGACTGCTATTAGTAATTAAGATAGTTATAAGGAAAAGCATGCATAATATGAAAAAACTGTATGCTGTAACAATTTGGAGAAAATGCAGTTATCAGAAAGTGGGGGTAGAATTGAAGATAATACTAACATAGAATAAACTTTCTGATTGCTTTGACGTTATTAACAAAAGGATAATGTTTCAAATCAGATTTGGGGAGATTTCTCATAGTAGGGTCCAAAATCCAACAAAATCTGTTAGAACAACAGAATAAAGCTTCCTGATTTTATGTTTATATAGTCACTTTTATAAATATATAAATTTTATGTAGATATATTTTATTAAGTGTATATAAATGTTTTATAAACATGTTTAGTAAAATACAAATTTTATATAAATATTTTATATATTATATTTAAATAATATATATGATCCCTTGTTTAGGAATCTAGTGTGTGTGTGTGTATATATAAACTTAGGCTTGTCCATGTGTGTGTGTATATATTCATGAACAAATAAAATAGACTGCACAGTGAGACTGTGTTCTAGTTACTGTTACTTCATAACTACCCCTAAAGCTCAGTGGATTAAGATAGCAATCATTTTGTGGATTCAGTAGATTAGGAATTCAGCCAGAATTTTGGCTTGGATGGTCCTTGTGGCATAGACTGAAGTCACTTAATGGGATTCAGCAGATGGATAAGCTACTTTGGAAGGTCCAAAATGGTTTCACTCCCCTTTTCTTGTGACTTTTGGTACCAGCTAAAGGTTTAGGCTCAGAGCACTATTGCATGACCTCTACATAGTGGTGCTTGGACTTCTTACATGATCCTGGCTTCCTCCAGATGAAGCACCCCATGAGAACCAGGAAAAAGTTCCACAGACTCTTCTGATCTAACCTGGAAAGTCCCATATGATCATTTCTACCACATTGACTTGCTTAGTTGAGTCATAAGACCAGCCCAAACTGAAGAAGAGGATTAGACTTCACCTCTTGATGGGGAAATGGCAAGGTTACATAGTACAAAACCATATGGGATGCGAGGCATGCTTGGAATATATAATCTGCTTCAGGCTTTTTATATAAAAGGTATATTTGTAAATATATTCATATATATTCAACATATAAACATAGAATAGTATGAATAGAACTGGAGTTCACACACACAACTTCAGTCATATCAAAAGTTACTTCACCTTAATTGTTTCAAGAAAATAATTTTCAGATTTGATAGTAAAGCAAATCTAACCCTATACAGTATCTTGTTGTAACAGAGACAGAGGTTAGAAATAAAAGAACCATGTAGCTTTAAAAAAAAAAAGGAGGGACATCTGTATATGGTGTGGAGCATTCTTACTATTACTGCAGTAAGACCACTGCTATGCTTATTATTGAATAAAATAAGCAAGGTAGAGAAATGTGTATGTTACTGTTTATTAAAGAAGGAGGAGCAATACATATATGTGTGTGTACATATATACATAATTACAAAATATGTATAAATATACATTTACTAAAATAAGCGTAAACATATTTACATGAACATATATATTTACTTATATTATTTTAAATGGAAGGATAAACCTTTCTTTAAATGTTTATAATGACCAGAACAGAATAGGGTAGGGAGAAAGGGATATCCTTGTTTAATATTGTTGTTTTATAGATTTGACTTTGGAACTATTTTACCCACCTATAAAAAAAATGAAAAGTTTACAAAGTAACCCCTTAAAAGTGAAGTTGAAAATAAAATGAACAAGTGAACCTTGATGTCTATCCATCTGGCAGCATTCACACCTAGGAAGGAATATTCCAAGTGATTTTAAAATGGTGTTCAACTGTATATTTCTAACAGAACATACTCCAAAATAAAAAGAACTAGGGAAGATAGTTAAGTATTTTCAGTGATCATGTAATGATTGTAATGTTGGTATTATAAACAAGCAAGTTGTGATGGAGTACTGTAATTCTGTAATCCCCAGTGTGTTGAGAACCAGGATTCTTCATATGTAAGAAAGCATTAAGAGATTAAGTAAAAACCTAATGGTACTAATTTTTAATTAGAAGAGCCAGTGTAAACTCAAGATTCACTTCATATTTTTAACCTATGTCTTCATTCATCAATCTGTGTCTTAGCTGTGTCTTCATAGCCTAAAGATTTGCCATGAGTTGCTAATTGTTGAATTGTCAGGGATTCATTTTTTACTAACCAGTCTACTAATTTTTATACTTTATATTTTCTATTATATTTTTAAAGAACAATAAAAGAATATGTATTATTATGAACATTTAAATATTTTTGAGTTTTTTGATGAATTGTTGCTTCACTTGGCTTCCCCAGTGACTCAGCAGGTAAGGAATAATCCACCTGCAGGAGACACAGGTTTGATCTCTGGGTCAGGGAGATCCCCTGGAGAAGGAGATGGCAAACCACTCCAGTATTCTTGCCTGAAAAATCCTATGGACAGACAAGCCTAACAGGCTACAATTAATTAGTCTTGGTATCCAGCAAATAAATTTGGTGACTGTGGTAAAACGAAGAGTAATGCAGCAATAATCATGTTTACTTTTTGTCTTCTTAAACTACACACACTCCAGACACATAGCTTGCTTTTGTTATGAGACTGGTTTTATAAGAAAAGACAATTGGTTATTACAAATAGAGAAAAAGGTATAAGTGGGTATAACCATGTAATTACAGTATTTTTTAAGTGATTATAAACTTGTTATTAATAGTTTTGGTAGTTTTTAATGTATGGAATAATTTAAAGTTGTCCATCTTCAAAATCATATTTGTTTTTTTATAAAAATATCTTAAATAATATATTTATTCCTTCAGATTGCTTTTTGTGTCTTATTTTGCTGTTCTGAAAATTTATAAATTACAAAATGAGTTGAAGTAAAGTTAATTTCATTAGCTTCTAAGGCATATT
>NW_011494604.1:5209006-5226581 GCF_000754665.1 Bison bison bison | reverse complement strand
TAAGGCATATTTTCCCCATATTATGTATAATTTGAAAATATAATTAGTTGACGTCTTCACAGGGGGAAAAGTCAGTAAACAGAGTGTCTAGTGTAAATTATTTTAGACTTCTTTTTTTAGTATAGAAATTAGAATAAATCCTACTTTTTAAAATTTACAGTTAAATTCAATAGTAAAGTAGGATTAATACTGCTATTTGATGCATGGAGATTGTCTTTTAATTTATTAAATGTGATATGAGCTCTAAAATAGTGTACTGAAAATATTGTTATCAGCCAGTTCTAATTTATGGTACATTTAGAAGATTGTTAAGTTTTGAAATTTACATATTGGGCAAAATCTTGTATAGATTACTCTCTTAAGAGTCTGACCACATTTAATCAATTATAAGACAGCTTACATATTTAATACTTTATCTTCAAGTAATTTTTTAGGATATAAAATATGAATTTACTTTTCTTTTTTCTTCTATCAGAATACAGTCGTTTTGAAGCCAAAATACATGACTTACGGGAGCAGATGATGAATAGTAGCATTAGTTCAGGTTCAGGTTCTCTTCGAACTAGCCAGAAGCGATCCCTCTATGTCAGGTAAAGTTTTTTTAATTTCTAGTTATAGCAGTCTTCATTTATGCATGCAAGTTCTTTCAGGATTTTCACTATGACTTAGTTTTCACTATAGAAAAGTATATTGCAAGGAAAATGCAGTATTGAAAACCAAGGAAATGTTTTTTATGATTGATTTCCTGATAGTGTGTCTTTTAGAAATAGTATGTCTTTGGGATATTATTATAATTTTATTAATGACAGTTATATAACCTCTTGAATAATAATAATAGTATGATAAAGACAAAATACATAAGGACTAGAAACTTTTTTAAGTTGTTATGACATATCCAACAGTTTTCTTTTCTGGTATCTTTTTTAGAATAAAATATTCTTTGTTTGAGTAACATTTAATTACTGTAATTTCTACCAGTCCTTCTGTGTTCACTGCTGTAATTTATCTCTGCCTACCTGGATAGTGTGCACTTCTAATTTGTGAGCATTTCTAGGGTCTTGTAGAGTAAATATTACTTCGGTTATTTTATTTCAACCCCTCTCTTCAGATACGCCATTTAGAGCTTCCTCTACTCTAAATTTACCATCATTCAAAACCATGTTAAACTCTGTCTTCTCCTGCTGTCATCTCTCTTTTGTATTTATCTTTTGTTGTTGTTGTTATTGTCATTTTAGTGAGTTTTAGGATGGAAAGAAAATGCAAGCATTACTTGAGAGATTTTCCAGGTTCAGTTACAGACCACAGTACAGTGAATATCACAATAAAGGAAGTCATGAATATTTTGGTTCCCCAGTGCATATAAAACTTATATTTACACTGTTCTGTAGTCTTTAAATGTACAGTAGCATTATGACTCAAAAAATATAATCTCAATTTTAAAATATTTTATTGCTTAAAAAAATGCTAATTGTCAACGAACCTTAAGCAATTTCAATATTTTTTTTTTTCTGATGGAAGGTCCTACCTCTGTGTTGATGATTGCTGACTGATCAGGGAGGTGGTTGCTAAAGGTTTGAGGTGGCTGTGGCAGTTTCTTAAAATAAGACAGTGGTAGAATTTGCCAAATTGATCAACTCTTCCTTTCATGAATAGTTTCTCTGGAGCATGTAATGCTGCTTGATAGTATTTTAACCACAGTCAACTTTTTTCAAAATTACAGTCAGTTCTCTCAAATTCTGCTGCTGCTTTATCAAGTAAGTTGATGTAGTATTTCCATACCTTGTTGTTATTTCAATATGCTTCACTGCATCTTCACCAGGAGTGGATTCTACCTCAAGAAACCACTTTCTTTGCTCATCCACAAGCATCCTCATCTTTTGAGTTTAAACATCTTTCCAAGTTTTATCATGGGATTGCAGCAGTTCAGTCACATCTTCTGGCTCCACTTCTCATTCTAGTTCTCTTTCTGTTTCTAACTTCCTCTGCTGAAGTCTTAAACCCCTCAAAGTCATCCATGAAGATTGGAGTCAATTTCCTGCAAACTCCTATTAATACTGACATTTTGACCTCTTCCCATGAATCAACAGTGTTTTTAATGACATCTAAAGTCAAAATTACTCCTTGATCCATGGGCTACAGAATGGAAGTTGTCTCAGCATAACATTCATTTCATTGTTCATCTCCATCAAAACTCTTGGGTGACCAAGTACATTGTCAGTTAGCAGTAACATTTTGAAAGAAATCTTTTTTGAGCAGTAGGTCTTAACAGTATGCTTAAAATATTCAGTAAACCGTGTTGTAAACAAACGTGCTGTCATCTAGGCTTTGTTAATTTCAATTCTAGAGCACAGGCAGAAGGCACTGTAGATTTAGCATAGTTCTTAAAGACCCTTGGATTTTCAGAATGGTAAATGAGCATTGGTTTAACTTAAACTCACAGCTCCATTAAGCCCTGACAAGAGAGTCAGCCTGCCCTTTGAAGTTTTGAAGCCAGGCATTGACTTCTCTATAGCTATGAAAGTTCTAGATGGCATCTTCTTCCAATATGAGGCTGTTTTGTCCACACTGAAAGTCTGTTGTTGAGTGTAACAACCTTCATTACTTATCCTAGCTAGATCTTCTGGATAATTTGTTGTCTCTTTTACATCAGTACCTGCTGCTTTACCTTGCACTTCTGTGTTATGGGATGGTTTCTTTCCTGAAACCTTAGGAACCAAACTTCAAACTTTTGCAGCTTCCTCAGTTCTCTCAGCCTTCACAGAACTGAAGAGTTTGGGCCTTGCTCTGAGTTACACTTTGGCTTAAAGAAATGTTATGGCTGGTTTGATCTTCTATCTAGACCTCTAAAATATTCTCAGTATCAGCAATAAGGCTTTTTCACTTTCTTATTATTCCTGTGGGTACTCAAGTAGAACCTTCGTTTTTTTTTCAGCTGGCTTACTAATGCAAGAAGCCTAGCTTTTGGCCTATCTTAGCTTTCAACATCCCTTCTTCACTAAGCATAACTTTTTTCTCATTTAAAGTGAGAGACCTGTGACTCTTCCTTTCACATGAGTACTTAAGAGGCCATTGTCAGGCTATTCAATGGCCCAATTTCAATATTGTCGTGTCTTGGAGTAGGGGGGGCGCCCAAGGAAAAGGGAGAGAGGTGGGGAAAAGGGCCAATTGGTGGAGCATTCAGAACACAGACATTTATCAAGTTACCATCTTATTAAAGCATGGTTTGTGATACCCCAAAATGATTACAATAGTAAAATTAAGGATCACTGATCACCATAATAAATATATTAATGAACAAGTTTGAAGTATTGGGAGAATTACCAAAAGGTGACACAGAGACGCAAAGTGAGCAAATGTCAGAAAAATGGCGCCAATAGTCATGGCAAACTAACAGGGCCTTCCATTTGTGAGGGAAAAAAAACACAATATCTGCCAAGTGCAATAAAGTGAAACACAATAAAATGAGGCATGCCTGTAGACACATGTAGCCAATCTGCCATAATTAACCAGAAGTCTTATCGTTCTTGTTGGTAAATATATTTTTAATCTCAAATGTAAGAATGAAGTTAAGGCTACAATAGACTGTGTACAGTATGGTGCTTTTTTATAAAGATCTGAAATAAGTAAAATCATACATAGATACATAGTCATCCATATGTGTGTGATAAAATCAAACCAACAGCAAAAAAGGGTAAAGAGCGAGGAAATAATAAACTCTGTATTCAGAATAGTGGTTATACTCTAATTAGCACTTAACTCAATCTGAGGAAAGCAGGATCGAGGGGAAAAATACACAGGTGAATGTGAGTCACTGATAAAAGTTTTGTGTAGAAACCTTTAGGTTGATAGTAGATTAACAAGTGTTTATTATATTCTTATGATTAATAACCCACATAAGTATTCCAGGAGTACTTCCCTTTTTTTAATGAATCAGAGTACTAAAAGGCAAAGTTTAAATGTTAACATAGGAAGTAGAACTTGTGAGTTTCTCCATTGTTTATTGGTAATATAGTTGTATTGATTCAAAAGTTTAATTTATGATAATAAAAATGTTAAGGTATAGTTTTCCCTTTTCTGAATGTCTTGTGGCATTTGTTCTACCTCTTAAGCTACTCTGTTATCTTGTATTCTGTTTATTTGTATCTTCATCTTTGTCATCTTTACCTTTTTAAATAAATATTTAGTAAATGCCTGACTATATCAAACCTTTGTTTTTTGATGTTAACTCTATTTTGCAAGTAGAAAGATGCTTCCTCAGTATTCAGAATTTATTGAAGTAATGACTTTAGCATTTATATCATTTATAATCTTAATTTTTACAGTAGAATTCTATACTTTTAGAATTCTTCAAATAAAATCCAATGTGTTGTATATGTTTTAATATACGTTTAAGTAAACCTTCCCACTTTTGATTCACCTATTTCCTTTACACTGTTAGCCACTGAAAAGACTTGAAAGAACATATTTGAAAAACATTAACTAGTTCATTCATTTAGCTGTCAATTAATTTCACCCCTCTTCAGTTTTACTTCAAGAGACAGCTTCTTAAAAGTTGAGTAGCATGAAAAGAAATATGATTTGTATCCTAATTTCCCATTGCCAAATTAAAACAAAAGAATCAACAAATTATATTTTAAATGTAGTTGCTGGGATCCTTCCTCTACTCTTAAGAGAAGTTTTTTGAATCTAAGAATTTTAATTTCTTTAAATATTGTACACTCATTAAGTAGTAAGACATTATTTTGTTATCAAAATTTAAAATATTCCTAACATTTTGAAATTATTATGTTAAATTAATACAGTATTTTTTCCAAAACAGTTGGCAACTGTTAAGTCATCATATAGTCATGTGTAATTAGTTTTCATATTTGTTATTGACTCTGAAAACCCTATTAACTCTGGTTTTATGAACAAATGAAAGCAATACTTACCTGGGAAAATAATCACTCTGGTCTTCTAGCCTTAAAGTCCACAAATGATGAATCAGATCAGTCAGCAAATTTGTTTTCCCAAGTGTGTCTAGTCACAGGGGAGAGTCTCTTAATATTTACTTTATTAATTTAGAGCAACTCACCAAATTTATCTTCATTTTAGAATTAAATATAGTTTGCTATTGGATTGTACTAAAAGTATTTTTTTTTATTTTCTCATACAATATTTTAAATTTCTCATATACTATTGAGAGAATAGTGTGTCTATTACCATTACAAGTTAATTTTGCTATTTCTTTTTACTCTCATTGTCTTCTTGTATATAACACAAAATTGAGCTTGGCATTATTTTGCCTACCGTGGTACATTGTTTCACTGTCTACCTAAATTATATATATACTTTTAGGATCCTGTTTATTTAATATTGATAATATCATTATAAGAAATGCAGACTTTTTTCTTCTTAATCTAGGGCCCTCTTTGATTATGACAAGACTAAAGACAGTGGCCTTCCTAGTCAGGGATTGAACTTCAAATTTGGAGATATCCTCCATGTTATTAATGCTTCTGATGATGAATGGTGGCAAGCCAGACAGGTTACACCAGATGGTGAAAGTGATGAAGTTGGGGTGATTCCCAGTAAACGCAGGTAAATATAAGTCTGTTAGAGTCTTACCACTTGAAAATTGGGCAATGTGAATAATTGCTGGGATTTTTTTTAATTTCCTTTACTGAAGTGATGATTTTATGCTTGGTGTTTTATATTGTGTTTCATAGCCGTTTAATTTTATTCACCTTGTATTGTAACTGGGCTTCCCTGATAGCGCATTTGGTAAAGAATCCACCAGTAATGCAGGAGACCCCAGTTCAATTCCTGTGTCAGGAAGATCTGCTGGAGAAGGAATAGGCTACCCACTC
The DNA here is from genome assembly GCF_000754665.1 of Bison bison bison. Classification (NCBI taxonomy): domain Eukaryota; kingdom Metazoa; phylum Chordata; class Mammalia; order Artiodactyla; family Bovidae; genus Bison; species Bison bison. The sequence continues at coordinate 5,220,732 of NW_011494604.1, read as the reverse complement.
CAGTATTCTTGGGCTTCCCTTGTGGCTCAGCTGGTAAAGAATGCACCTGCAGTGTGGGAGACCTGGGTTCCATCCCTGGGTTGGGAAGATCCCTTGAAGAAGGGAAAGGCTACCTATTCCAGTATTCTGGCCTGGAGAATCCAGTGGACTTTAGAGTCCATGGGGTCACAAAGAGTCGGACACAACTAAGCGACTTTCACTTCCTTTCACTTTATATTTTAACCAATGATATAGTAAGAGAATATGAAGCCCCCAAATAGAAATTTCTCTAAAGTTCCTACAAAGTAAGTATATTTTAAGTCACTGTGCCACAGATCTATACCAGTGGAGAAAGAATTAAAAACCTCTATAATTTTCCCATGTGGTGGTTTGATTTCAGTTGCTAAGTCATTCCGACTCTTGCAGCCCCATGGACTATAGCCTGCCAGGCTCCTCTGTCCAGGGGATCTTCCTGACCCAGGAATCAAACCCAGGTCTCCTGCTTTGCAGGCAGATTCTTTACTCACTGAGCTATGAGTTTTCCCATGTAGGTGGTGTTAAAACTCAAATTTTCAGGGGTTTTGATTTTGTGAATTGCCTCTTCTAGATTAAAAAAGGGAAAGAGTTTTAAGTGCAAAATTTTTAGAAATATCTAAAATTTTCTTTTAGATATTTTAGATTTTTAGAAATGTTTAGCTATTTCTTTTAGATATCATCTCTTTTTCTTGTTTAATTTAGAATCATGTGTGCATTCAGTAGTCTTTCCTCTTTGTTTTAACTGGTTATTGTAGTGATTCACTCACTGGTGCATACTTAACATCTAGTGGCATAAGTGGTTAAGTACAGAGTTTCTTTGAAAAAGGTGATCCCAACAACCCTCTCTGAGGTCAATGAAATGTTACTGGATGTCTCTACTTTTATGGGGAAGGTGTTAAAACATCAGTTCATAATTTCCCCAAAAGAACTTATATATGAGATCTGATTCAGCTAAATCATTGCCTAAAACTTAGAAGTTTTAAGATCAGATCAGATCAGTCGCTCAGTCGTGTCCGACTCTTTGCGACCCCATGAATCGCAGCACACCAGGCCTCCCTGTCCATCACCAACTCCCGGAGTTCACTCAGACTCACGTCCATCGAGTCAGTGATGCCATCTAGCCATCTTATCCTCTGTCGTCCCCTTCTCCTCTTGCCCCCAATCCCTCCCAGCATCAGAGTCTTTTCCAATGAGTCAACTCTTCGCATGAGGGGGCCAAAGTACTGGAGTTTCAGCTTTAGCATCATTCCTTCCAAAGAACCCTCAGGGCTGATCTCCTTTAGAATGGATTGGTTGGATCTCCTTGCAGTCCAAGGGACTCTCAAGAGTCTTCTCCAACACCACAGTTCAAAAGCATCAATTCTTCCGCGCTCAGCCTTCTTCACAGTCCAACTCTCACATCCATACATGACCACAGGAAAAACCATAGCCTTGCCAGTGAAAATTGTCAGAGAGACATTAATGTTTATTTTAGCTAGTTAATTCACTTCAAATCACGCTTATGATATAATAAACTTGTTCTTTCCTTGTTAATAAACTGGACTTATACTTATTTTGTTGAGACTCTAAATTGATACTTATGCCAAATCATATGCCTGTTTATAAACCTCTCTACCATATATATATTTGTACATCTGTTGATAGACTTTGAAGAATACAAATGTTGAAATATTGCCAAGATCTCTATAATTGTGGTTTTGGAATTTATGACTGTTGTTGGCTAGATCCATATTTTTAGCAAGATCCAACTATTTGGTGACAACTCCTCTTTTAGCAATGCAGCCCTCAGCATAACTTCTTCTCTAGAATAGAATATAGTATCCTTTAAATGCAGAAATGCTTCCTCTGTGCCTTGTTGAGTCAATAGAAACCTCACATCTTAAATATCGAGGTCAGAGTTCCTAAAAATTGTCTTTATCTCTGGAAGTCTTTTATCTTACAAAGGCTTTACAGGTGTCTGCAACAAATGAGAAATACAGCTGACTTTGGTGGAAAGAGATATTTTGCATTTTGTATAAAAATTCTATAAGGTTAGATTTTGAAGCCAAAAGTGATCAAAGAGATATACCTTGACACCTCTACAAATTCCCAAATTTGTGAATAATAATATAAAATATAATTTTCCTGCCATAAATTACAGTATGAAATCACAGCCAGTTATGCCATTTCATCCTTCAGTGTATTCTAAACTTGTATTTTTTTACATAGAATGCTGTCATCTTTAATAATAGCACAAGGACTTGGAGTTCTTAGCTAAGACCTACAGTTCTTAGCTTTCTTTCGGGAACAGTATTGACAAACACAGTTGAAGTCACTCAACTATTTAGTAAGCAAAATAATGATTAGAAAACAAAGCCATTTTGAGTTGTAAATGTTCACTCACTAAATGTTAGTTTTTCAGTGCCCTGAATAAGTGCCTTGGCAAAATTATAAATTCATTATTCCTATCATGGACTCTCAAGGTTGCTCTGGAATAGTAAAAACAAAAATTTTAAATCCGTGACTGCTAGGGTTCTTCTGTACCCATGGTAAAACTTTATAGTTAGATAATAAAAAAAAAAAAGAAAAGAAAGATATGCTTTTATTCATAGGCTTTTTGGTAGGTTTTTCTGCTATATACTAATATGATTGCTATGCTGAAATCAAGAATTTATAAAGCTTAATTTGTATGAAATTTTTCAAGATTCATACTGGTTGCAATATTCATACATGGCTGTAGATTGTACACTATATACATTGTTGTAATATGTTGCTTGCTTGTTTCAAAGGTAACACTTTCAACAAGGTTTAAAATTCAAAAGATTTTAACAGCTGTACAGGTCCCCTCCGCACCCTGTTCCCCACCCACCCATTTCACCTTCCCTGAGAAGTTAACTAAGGTTACCATTTCTTCTGTATCCTTCCAAAGATACTTTAAAACTATATTTTGTGTACTGTAAATGGTTACTTTATGTGTTTATACAAATATATCATTGGAATTAAGCTTAAATGTTTTTATTTCCCTCCTTTTTATTTTTAAAAATTTCAGAGCTGCAGAAAATATAAGTACAAAGAAATACAAGAATAGTACATAGAATACCCACATTTCTTTCATCTACTTTCCTCAGTTGTTAACATTTTACTTCATTTGCTTTCGCTCTGACAGTGAGTTTTTAGCATATGTGTTCCATAAGCTAAATATTCAAAAACCAGAACAAATGGAAAACCTGGAAAATTGCTGAACTCAGAAGTGGTACATCATAATAATTTCAGTATACTTATGGATTTGAGTGTATATATAAGTATACATACTTGTACTTAATAAGTGGTTTTATTTCATAATAAAATGAGCCCTATATTTCATTTCTCAGAAGTTGTTATTAATTGTGAGATGCAAATGACTTTTAAAGGCTTTAAAATATAAAAATGCTCCATATTAAAGTAGCAATCCTGATGATTTCTAATTAGAGCCTTGAGTATGTTTATTATACTTAAAAAATGATCTGTGCTTTGCCAGGGTTGAGAAGAAAGAACGAGCCCGATTAAAAACAGTGAAATTCAATTCTAAAGCAAGAGGAGATAAAGGGGTGCGTATATAAAATCTGTTATTGACTTTTTCATAATTCTTATTTGAGCTACATTATTAAAGTTAGAAGGACCTCATCATAAGAATTAACAACAGCTCTTGCCATTGGTGGTTTACAATAATAGATTTGCTTGAGTAAGCAATTTATTAAATGAAAGCACCCATTTCACAGACTTTTCCAGATTATCAGAATTGTCATTTGGTATATTCTTAACATACTTTTGGTTGTTATTTTTAAAAGTGAAATGAATTCAGCCTTCACACAGATGAACAGTTATTCAGAAACTTGTATCAACAGTATTAATTGCCATAACTAATAATACATCTTCTGAGAAAATAGGTCCCCCCAAATTATTAACTAGTTCATAATATAAGTTTATGGAGTTTTGCAAGTGTGGAAATTATCTTGTTCTTTTCCTCCTTTATTCTAATATTACTTAATAATAGAATCCATGTTTCAAATGTTTAAATCAATATGAATTTTTATCTTAAGGAAATAAAGGGACAGTCAAAAGGAGGACTTTGTAAATGGGCAAGAAATATATCAAAATTATTATATATATATATTTTTTAGATATATTTTTGTTTTCATGTAAAGTCCTTGAATCTGGTGAATGTCAAGGGATGATATCACAGGCTTCATTCTGTAGTATGTGTGTAAATACTGCAATGGAATATTCTAGCAATAAGCCTGAGGAAAGAGCTGAACACATACTGTGTTGAAATACTGTTTATAGCAATGTTTTATATTTGGGGATTTTTACATCTAAAGCAAATGTTTTATACATCTTTTGATCAAGTTTCAAAAGAATATGGAAAATTAACTGTAAATAAATTAATCCTACTCTTTGTACATGTCTGATATCATTAAGCATTCAAAGTTTTAATATTTTAAAGGAATATAGTCCTTAATCAAAGAAATTAAATCTCAGTAAATTGTATAATGTATTCAGTTATCTTGGGAATAACAAATTTCTTTTAAATTTATTTGTACCTTTCAGAAAATACAAAATTATATAGTATAATCTGAAGTAATATTTGAAATAGAAGATCTTTGAAGGAAAATATCCCCAAGTAAATGCTCAGGATTTGAAATATATACAGTGATTTTCATGCTTATTTTATAATGTCTTTTAAAATATTTTAGTAAATACATTGTCAGTGTATTGAAAAAGGAATTGCATGTTGTAACTTTCCTTTCAAACTGTAAGAAGTTAACTGAATTAACGACATATTTAAATCTTAGTCTTGTTTGTTGACTATAACCAACTTTATACACAGTCACTGTGTTCTAACACAGCACCCAAAGTATGCATGGTACTGAGTGGGGTAAAAATACGCTTGCCATTGATACAGAACTGCATCTCTCTGTAATACCGTTTCCCATTCTAAGCTCTTCTTTTCTTGTCCTTATGTGGTAGGTTATGGACTTTATTTCCAATACAGACTTTTTAAAAACACTTTAGGTTCTCATTAACATTCTTAACATTCATTTAGCTATTTTGAAATACTACATATGGAAATTTTATATCTAGATATTTGATATATGTTTCATAAATTTATGTTTTATCAGTCCTTATATTTATTGCACTCTCTTGCAGTATAGCATGAATAATAATAAGTAACTAAACAGATTGTTTTGTATTGAAAATATAAAGAAACTAGAGGTAGTACATTTCTTCAGTTTTGTGTTTTCCCTACACATTTTCATCCTCTTTGCTTGTGCTATTTTTCACTTTTAATAAATTCTTCACCTGCAGGATGTTAGATATAATACAATTAATACATTCTTGACTAACAAGCATTTCTTTCTGTCCTATATTATGATATCTTTATGATATCTCATTTTGGCTAACTGCAAAGATATCAAAAATCAAAACATTTTAAACTTCATGTTTCTTTTGGTTGTTTGCTGTGAAACTGACTCTGACCACTATATATGCAGTAGGAGGAGTAAATAACTTTTTATTAAAAATGTATCAGTTTTATTGGATGGCATTAAAATTATTACTAAATTTGAAATCAGTGATTGTCGTGAACAAAAAATTCCTTCCCTAAATTAGATTACCATGAATTTTTTTCCTACAGAAACTTGTTTTCTTCTCTGTTTTCTAAAATTTGGATTCAGGCAAGGGTTTTTATTCAAATAATGCTTCTTGACAGTTTGTGAAACTATAAGCTTATATTTCTCCACATTTTTTTTTCCTCAACTTAGTTTTTAACTTCTGCTTTCTTTATCAGAGCCTTCATATTTTAAGATTAATATCAAAACAGTCCACTTGACTAATGACTATGAATTTATTAATTTTGAACTGTTGATGTAAAAAGATAAAAATAAAAGTTTTTAAAAAATATTATTTATTATTAAAATAAATATTCTTACCAAAATAAATCTTTTCAAGTAATAGAATTTGAGCTTAAAGTCACTTTAATCCATTTCAGTACCTTAATCACCTGATACCCCATCACTGAAAATATAGGCATACCCCAAAAAAACACCATCTGGTGTTGATATACTTCAAAATATTGATAGCATCGTATGACATGGATAAACTAAAAAAAAATTGAAACAAAATTTCTATCCTTTATGTTGTTCCCACTTCAAAAAATAATAATAATTCCTGGTGTCACAAGGCCATTTCCTTCAAGACATGGGTGCCTGTGACAAATTACAAAAGAAGCTATTCCTCTTTAGCCTCATCTTTCTTTGTGCTACATGCTTTTAAAACTCTCAACGCACAAATGGGACATTCAAGAAGGGAAAAAACTTGTTTCAGACATCTGTGCAATAAGGGACCATCAAATCGGCTGTCATAACAATTATGTATAAACTACTAGAATTTTAACTGCCTCTCTGGCATTACAAGCATCAAACCTTTTATTCCTTATTTAGGACATGGTGCCAGTGGATTGAATCTGGTTCCATTTTATTTATATATACTTTAAAAATAGATAATATGGTAGAGCTGAAAGGCTAATACATCAGTTATGATGGCATTTAAATTGGCCAGGAAAGTTGAATCTTCTTCCTTGGTTAGATAGCACTGATAATTCTTTTGCTCGACTCTGTGCTTGATGGACACATCTTAGTTTTCTTCCCATTTCATGATTCATGCCATAAGCATTTAGTTATCCTAATTCTCTTTTTAAAAAAAGGTTGTTTTAAATTTTCAACACTAGCAACTTTCTCAGTTTTCTTGGTTCTCTTTTTTAGTAGTGGCTTTTTGTTTGTTGGAGCCACAGAGACAGAAAAGGAAAAAATTTGCTAAAAAAAAAAAAGGAAAAAATTTGCTAAAGCCAGAGGACAATGAAGATTATTATGTAAACCATTAAAAATATTTGAATAGCTAAAGTAATTTTGGCTATAGAGCACCTAGAAATCTTCTTAAAGAATATGGATTGATATAAATAGATGTGAATTTGGTTTGGACTATAGTGGTAGCTAATCTGGTTTACTCTTCCCTTTTTTTTCTTAAAATCAAATAGCACTTACTTATTATTTTTAGGTATCACTGGATTATTCTCCTTAATTTATAAACTTAAATTTTTCAGTACTTTCAGTTAAAATGTTAGAATTTGAGAAGTTAATAGTAAATTAGAAATTTACTGTATAAAGCAAAATTCATATACAAACTGCACACTGTGGTCACAAGAGTCAGCTTTCACAGAGCTACTAGGCTGGGCCTTTGTACACACAGACAGTAGACATCCCTTTGTTTTGCCCCTCCTTCTCTTCTTCAGCAGTCATTCAATGACAAGCGTAAAAAGAACCTCTTTTCCCGAAAATTCCCCTTCTACAAGAACAAGGACCAGAGTGAGCAGGAAACAAGTGATGCTGACCGTAAGTATGTGGATCCAGTGGTCAACTGAAGATAAATGTAGAGGGACCTACTGCCCTGCAGTTGGTTGTTACCATGGAGACAGTTTCAAGAGCTGCAACAGGTTACTATTTATCTTAACTAGGGACAACTTAACAAGCATAAATTAATTTGCATACCAATCTTAACTTTTTCTGGCCCCTTAGGGATTCTTAAAGTAAATGATATTTTTAAGCTGTGTTTAAAATAGAATTATTTTATGTAAAGGTTCTTATAAGAAACATTCAACATAATCTCAAAAGAATATTTTAGACAAAAACATGAGTTACCTCAGAACCTTCTTATTGATTTCTAGGTATAGCATTGCCAATCTTTAATAATAGATCTTTTCAAAACATTCTGTATTATCCTATTTCTTCATTATATGTAGACAATCTCAATTTTATTTTTAAAATAGCAAGAAACAGTCAAAATTTTTGCTTCTCTACCTTAATCAGCTTCTCATATAGAACTTACATTCTTTTAGTGGAGCGTATCTAGCCATTAGCTTAATTAAACTTTCAGAAATATGCAGAAGAGCTCTGTAAGATACGTGCACCTGTAATGGTCTTGGAACTGTCTCTTATTGTAGCACCAATTTTATGCATTACTGACAACTATTTTCTTTGATTATCTTTTTATTGCTTGCTCTCTGGGAACTACTCTCTACAGGAGATCCCTGACGACATGGGATCAAAAGGCCTGAGTAAGTGATCAAAATACTCCCAAGTTACTTTTTTACCTCCATCTACAGACCTACCTTTTTCAGATACATTTTGAGACTCGTGGTAGTGCCTATCTGGCATGAGGAGGTGTATGATTTAGATTGCTTTTAGATTTTTCATGTTAATAATATGCTTGGGATTTTTATTTCTATAATACCCTTTAATTTTTTTTCATTTTTCACATCATTTGAAAAACTCTCTGCTCATATTTTCCTCTTTGTAATTTTTATGGCAATTGCTTTCTGTAGGAATTTTTTAAATTTGAAGAAATAGACTTTTAATGTTTTTTTAACATAGTACTATCTGCCCTCATTATTAGAAGGTAGAATATAATCTTCCTTACTATTTTATTCCACCCCACCTTTTTTGTTAAAACATGTTAAAATAACTTTGAATCTCTGTTCGAAAAGCATTGCTATAATGTGAAACAATAAAACACAATAGACCTTAAATATTAGAAAAGAATTATAGAACTCAAGTTCAAATAGCAGTCTGTGTGGTAGGAAAATTTTATATATCTTTTTTATGGAAGATGTAAGTTATGGAAAGAATTATAAGAAATATTATCCTGTGTTTTTTTTTTTTTAACCAAGATGTCGTCTCTGTTTGCGGGGAATTGTGTGTGTGTGTGTGTGTGTGCATTGTTCCTGTTTAATTTTCTAGTTGGGATTTAATCTTCATATAAAGCTTGGTATAGAGTCTGATATGTAGGAGTCATTCAATGCATATTGGAATGAATGAATGAAATAAGTCATTTTCGCAAACAATTTTAAATGTGAATGTGTTCAAATTGATTAAATGTGAAATTTTACCCAATACTGCTAAGTTATTTTAGGTGACAGTGACTCATAGAAGTAATCTTTTAGGCTAAAGTTTTTTTCTAAATAGTTGTTTCCATTTACATTATTAAGCATTTTGAAAACTTCATAATTTGTTGATCATTAAGGATTTAGCCAATATCTTTCAATTTTTAAGTTAATAAACTTTAAATTTCATAGATTTTTTTTCTTGATTAACGCTAACTTTGTATTGGACTTTTAAGCTTAACTATAGGTACTTGACTTTTATTTCAACTTTTAATAATTAAAGGTTTATATGAGATTGAAAGCAGTATGCTTTATATGTAATTATTTCTGTTACACACACTTTGCTATTTATGCACTTGCCTTTTTGGGATCTGGCAAGAGTCAGAAATTTACTGTCACTAGTGGCACCTTTTTTTAATCTCTTTCCTTTGGGAAAAACTCAGTGAAAATCTTCAGAAACTGGAAAAAATTTCCACTGATTTTTAATGCTATAGAATTTATTTTGAGAATGGTCATGCAGTGCTATGGATCATCAAATGATCCCACAGATTTCTGTTATCTGTTGGGTCATCAGAGACCTATGGAAAGCTCATGGGAAAAGGAACTAATGAAGAATTTGGTTCCAATATTGATTTTTTTTATAATAGATAACTATACCTTGACCGCTTCCCTGATGGCTCAGAGGGTAAAGCGTCTGCTGCATTGCAGGAGACCCGGGTTCAATCCCTGGATCAGGAACATCCCCTGGAGAAGGAAATGGCAACCCACTCCAGTACTCTTGCCTGGAAAATCCCATGGACTGAGGAGCCTGGAAGGCTACAGTCCATGGGGTCTCAAAGAGTCGGACATGACTGAGCGGACAGATTCCTTGACCACATCATATTTTCATCTCTTGTTTTAATTGAGGTGTGGGGCTTGGAAAGAGAAACAAATGAAAAATGATAACTGATTACCCATGTCATTGATTTATTTTCTGGTCATGACTTAAGATTCCTTGAATGATAGGTTTCTATGCTTCATCTCACAGGAACTGAAAGAATGTATTCACCTGGTAACTTGATCACATCAAGAAGATTTTATTTAGAAAAGGTTGATGGAAACAGAAAAAAAAATCAGTAAAATTCTAAAACTGGATAAGATGGAGGTTATCACATAAAACATTACTAGCAGCTGACAGGATGCTAATTATTATACAATAGAAAATACTGGGAAGAAGGGTGGGTAGTTATCTACATGGGTAGTTATCTACATCTTAAAGTTCAGGATAGGCTTCCCTGGTGGCTCAGCAGTATAAAGAATCCACCTACCAGTGTAAGAGATGTGGGTTCAACCCCTGGGTTGAGAAAATCCCCTGGAGAAGGAAATGGCAACCCACTCCAGTATTTTTCCCTGGGAAATCCAATGGACAGAGGAACCTGATGGACTATAGTCCATGGAGTTGCAAAGAGTCAGACACGACTTAGCAACCAAACAACAATAGCAACCAAACAACAAAGTTCAGGATACAAGGAATAAACTAAGCAAAATTCTATGCAATTTTAATACAAGAAAATAAGTGTGACTTCATGTTGGTATTCATTGAGCTTTGTTGGAACAGGACTCTGAAAGGATTGAGAACAGAAGGACAAATTATTCCAGATAAACCTGTTGAAGAGCTGTGGAATAACACTGAATAGCAAGAAAGATGGACATCTGCATGTAATTTCACACAACCTTTGAAAAAATAGGGTATTTAATTAAAGAACACAGAGAGAAACAAAATACCCTAGAATACTCTTCATAGACAAGAATTCAATGATTCTACAAAGAAGAAAATCAAATTATTGATTTACCCTGCTGACAGTAGAGGAAGCAGTAAGAGAAATTGTCTTTCAAAACCTAATTTTGACTAACAGAACTAATTAGAATATGATGGAAATCTGGGAGGATGCAACTAAATCATCATAGCTTGTAAAAGAGCCAGAAATAGAAATCTGTGTAGCTTTTATGCTTTAAGGAGGCAATTTTGAAAAAATTCAAGAGGAAAAAAACTGGTTAAGATTACTTTCAGTTCAGTTCAGTTCAGTCACTCAGTCGTGTCCAACTCTTTGCAACCCCATGAATTGCAGCTCGCCAGGCCTCCCTGTCCATCACCAACTCCCAGAATTCCCTCAAACTCACATCCATCGAGGCGGTGATGCCATCCAGCCATCTCATCCTCTGTCGTCCCCTTCTCCTCCTGCTCTCAATCCCTCCCAGCATCAGAGTCTTTTGCAATGAGTCAACTCTTCGCATGAGGTGGCCAAAGTACTGGAGTTTCAGCTTCAGCATCATCCTTCTGAAGAACACCCAGGACTGATTTCCTTTAGGATAGACTGGTTAGATCTCCTTGCAGTCCAAGGGACTCTCAAGAGTCTTCTCCAACACCACACTTCAAAAGCATCAATTCTTCGGCGCTCAGGTTTCTTCACAGTCCAACTTTCACATCCATGCACGACTACTGGAAAAACGATAGCCTTGACTAGACGGACCTTTGTTGGCAAAGTAATGTCTCTGCTTTTGAATATGCTATCTAGGTTGGTCATAACTTTCCTTCCAAGGAGTAAGTGTCTTTTAATTTCATGGCTGCAATCACCATCTGCAGTGATTTTGGAGCCCCAAAAAATAAAGTCTGACACTGTTTCCATGTTTCCCCATCTATTTCCCATGAAGTGATGGGACCAGATGCCATGATCTTAGTTTTCTGAATGTTGAGCTTTAAACCAACTTTTTCACTCCT
>NW_011494604.1:5207530-5208906 GCF_000754665.1 Bison bison bison | reverse complement strand
CCAACTTTTTCACTCTCCTCTTTTACTTTCATCAAGAGGCTCTTTAGTTCCTCTTCACTTTCTGCCATAAGGGTGATGTCATCTGCATGTCTGAGGTTATTGATACTTCTCCCGGCAATCTTGATTCCAGCTTGTGCTTCTTCCAGCCCAGCATTTCTCATGATGTACTCTGCATAGAAATTAAATAAGCACGGTGACAATATACAGCCTTGACGTACTCCTTTTCCTATTTGGAACCAGTCTGTTGTTCCTTTAGAAGAGAATAAAAAGTGTGTGTAGTTCAGTAGTGGTTATATAAGGTGCTCAGAAATGAAATTATAGCATACAATTTCAGACATGATTTGTACCTGTGTTTTGCATGCAGTTTATTTTTATAGCTTTCCATTTTGTAGAATACCTCAGAAATTTCTACAGTTAGGCACATAGGTTTCCTGTTACATCCCATCTTTTTCTGTCTTAAAGACTTATGTAAGTAGAATGGTACAGAGCTCTTAGATGCCAAAGCCAGACTTATTTTCATTTGTGTGAAGAATGTGTGAGAGTAAAAAGAGAGTAAGTTTAAGAGTAGTAGTATTCTTTGAGACTGATGATGTGTAGTATTTAGGGAAAACAAAGAGAAAACACATATAGTCTCAAGAAGAAATGTTTGATTAGAAAGGTGGGACTTGATTAGAGAGATTTGAAATGGTTGTGATCATCAAACATTATAAACAAAAATTAAAACTTTAAGAGTTTTACTGTACTGTTTTTACTGTTTACTATTTATACTGTCTTATGTCAAAAGGTTAATATTTTAACACATAGATTTCTGAAAAATCAAGTAAGAAACTAACTCTTCATTGGAAAACTGGACAAATGATACAAGAAGAGTACTCAGAAAATAAGCCAATTAAATAAACACATAAAAATGTTTAACGGCCCTAATAATGAATAAACAAAATGATATGTTTTACCCATCAGCTTAGCAAACTTTTCTTTTAAAGGAATATCCAGTGATGGGCATGGTTCTGTGAAATGACTGCTTTTAATATACTACTTTTAGGAGTGTAAATTGGTAACAGCGTTTTTGGAAAAGCATATCATTTGACCTACTAATTCCTCTTCAGGGAATTGACCCTGAGGATGTAATCAGAGGTGGAGACATAGGTTTATATATCAGGGTGTTTCATTAATCTTTAGAAATTCAGTTCAGTCGCTCAATCGTGTCCGACTCTTTGCTACCCCATGAATCACAGCATGCCAGGCCTCCCTTTCCATCACCAACTCCCGGAGTTTACCCAAACTCATGTCCATCAAGTCAGTGATGCCATCCAGCCATCTCACCCTCTGTCGTCCCCTTCTCCTCCTGCCCCCAGTCCCTCCCAGCATCAGGGTCT
>NW_011494604.1:5169360-5207430 GCF_000754665.1 Bison bison bison | reverse complement strand
CCCAGCATCAGGGTCTTTTGCAATGAGTCAACTCTTCGCATGAGGTGGCCAAAGTACTGGAGTTTCAGCTTTAGCATCAGTCCTTCCAAAAAACACCCAGGACTGATTTCCTATAGGATGGACTGGTTGGATCTCCTTGCTGTCCAAGGGACTCTCAAGAGTCTTCTCCAACACCACACTTCAAAAGCATCAATTCTTCGGCACTCAGCTTTCTTCACAGTCCAACTCTCACATCCATACATGACCACTGGAAAAACCATAGCCTTGACTAGATGGACTTTTGTTGGCAGAGTAATGTCTCTGCTTTTGAATATGCTATCTAGGTTGATCATGACTTTCCTTCAAAGGAGTAAGCGTCTTTTAATTTCATGGCTGCAATCACCATCTGCAGTGATTTTGGAGCCCAGAAAAATAAAGTCTGACACTGTTTCCACTGTTTCCCCATCTATTTGCCATGAAGTAATGGGGTTAGAAATTACAGCCCCTCAAAATTGAAATGCCCCTAAAATGCCTTACAGCTGGGAAGTAGTTGATGAAGAATGACATATTATACAGTATAATATTTTATAACCATTCAAACTCATATTAAAGCATAATGTTGTGGAAAATGCTCACAATATAAGTGAAGAAAGTAAACTATGAAACTACATATATTGTCTCAGATTTGTAAATAAACATATATATTTAGGGCTATTTTGAATGGTGTTCCTTTGAACATTCCTTTAATGTCTTTTAGTATGAATATATGTCTTTCTGTTGGGAAAATACCTAGGAAATGGATTGTTGAGTCACAGATATATAAATATGATAGGCTTTAGTAGATAATGCCAAGTAATTTTACAAAGTGAGTATATCAATTTACCCCATTCCCCACCTCCAGTAGAATGTGAGTTCCGTTTGCTACATATCTTTCTCTACACTTGACATACCTTTTGTTTTAGTTTTTTCATTTTGGTCATTCTGGTGGATGATAGATACCTTTTGTGGTGCTTGTTTTTTAATTATTTTAATTGGAGGCTAATTACTTTACAGTATTGTGGTGGTTTTAGGCATACATTGACATGAATCAGCCATGAGTATACAGGTATAATCCCCCCATCCTGAATCCACCTCCCACCTCCCTCCCCACTCCATCCCTCTGAGTTGTGCCAGAGCACCAGATTTGAGTGCCCTGCCTGCTTCATGCATTGAACTTACACTGGTCATCTATTTTACATATGGTAATTAATATACGTGTTTCAATGCTATTCTCTCATACCATCCCACAGTCACCTCTCCCACATAGTCAGCTGTTAGGGTTTTAATTTTCATTTCCCTGATAAGTAATAAACTTGAACACCTTTTATATGTTTATTGGATATTTGAATATTTTCTTTGATAAAATGCCTTGAAAAAGATTATTTGTATTATCAGGGAAAGAGCATTTTACCTGTTTAATAAGCTCCCAACCATTGGTGATGATGCTATTCCAAGGGCAATGCTTGAAGTAGCAAGATTTTACTGTAGAGGAGTTATTTAAAGCATACTTGAAAGAACTTGAATTTGATTGCTTTATAACTATTGGTAATTTTAGAGAATGCAAGATAAGTAAGAGAAATCCCCAGAAAAGAGAATGTAGTACCTTCAACTTTGTATATATGTATATAACATGTCAGGTATATTCAGTAGTAGAGAAATAATAAAATAAACCCCACAAGCATTCATTTATCCAACTTCTCTAATTGTCAACCCATGGTTAATGTTTCTTCTATACTTTGACTTACTCTCACCTTCCACTCGCTCAAATGCAATAACTAACATTTCTTTCTTTTCTATATTAGAAATCCTAGTATAAATTTAAGAACTTTTTCTTTTTTCTATGTGGCATTCCTACTTCTGGGAATGAATTTTAAGGAAATAGGACAAAAGGTGAAAAACATATATGAACACATTCATAATAATGAATTGTTGGTGTCTATGAAAAACAGTTTAAAGCAAAATAAATAGTAAGATAAATCATGATTTAACAGTTCAATAGAATATTATACAACAGTTTAAAATGATTGTTTTGACATCTGATAACATGAGAAGAAATTTTTAAATGTAAACTTTAAAAAAACCACCATTTTTTAAATGTTTATATATTTTTCAGTCTTATAATTTTTAATGTCCCTCCTTTATTTAAAATATACATAGCAGTGATTAAGAAAGTTGTATCTTGTCTTTGCAAGTTAGAATAACAGACTTATTTTTCACAATGACAGCATTTCAAGAACTGTACTAAGTTTTACCATTCTCTAAATTTAGGAGACTGTGTAGGTGGTATGGTACAGCATATATTTCTCCCCAAACTTTTTCCTTATGCTTTAATTTTTGTTTCCTTCACCTGACATAAGAAATTTAGATTTACATCTCTTCCATGGAAATTTTTGTTATTTTAGTTTTTATAGATAAAATTCCTTTTTATTGAAAGGAGAACACTTACTAAGACTACACTAGAGATTACATTTACATGAGAAGAGTGCTGGGTGTTACTGAACAATCAAGTTATGAAATGGGGTCACTTTGAAGGGAGGGGCCAGGCAAATGGGTTTGTTTATCATCTTTTTGTTTTGCAAAACAGCTGTTGTCAGTTTTACCAAAGCAGTTTCTCAGAAATACTAGTCTACTTTAAAATACAATCCCAAAAATGATGGTTGTTGTTAAAAATAAAATAAAATAAAATAAAAAATAAAATAAAATACAATCCCACCTTCTAGAATTCTGTTCCATTTGACCTTTTTTAGAGCATCAGGAAATCTGGGGTATCCAGAATACTTTATCTGTATGATCTCAGACATAGATTTTCATTTCTCTTCAGGAACAAGAAAGAAACTAAGCTAAAAGCGGGGTTATTTTTTTTTCCATTTATTTTTTAAGATACCACTTCCTTATAATGGACCTCTGTTTTCTCCTATATAACTTGTCTCCTTTGTTAGTCATTACTGTATCATGACCTAAAGTAAATGGTGTCAGTGACATTTTCTCATTGGGGTTTTTATATTGACAGTTGGACTAATGTGGGATCTACTTGCCATTCATAATAAGATTTTGTTCATAAACTGTTGAACAGAAAATGAAGCATTGTCCTTGCTTACAGATTTTTCTCCTTGCCAGTTCATATTCATGTATTTCAAATAAATTTTTCAAAGAAAATCAGAAATGTTTTTAAAAACTCTTTGGATATCGGTGGTTTATATCTCAACATTTTGTTGTCACCTTGTGTTTATTTTGATAATTTGCTTTTTTTAAACTCATGACTGTGTTTTCTTTATTTTTTCCATTGTCCTGCAATTTCAGAACATGTAACTTCTAATGCCAGCGATAGCGAAAGTAGTTACCGTAAGTGTTTTAAGTTATTTGTTCTTTTGTTATCTCCAGTAATATATCCTGTGGGGGTTTTTCCCTTAGTGATGTATTCTGAAAACTGAAAATTAGGTGCTTACTATGTTATAGGGAGAGCCAGGTAAAATACTTTATAGATAAAGTCATGCTATATGTACAGAAGTTAATTTCCAAAGTTTTCATAAAATACAAAAACTCATTTTAACAAAACTGCTGTTCATGTACACAATATGTGTATGTGTATTTGTATCTTTTATAAGAAGTAAATAGGTAAATAGGGATAAGCTTGTGCTTTGCATTTTAATTCTGTTTCTAACATAGGCATTAAAATATTTTTCAATAATGCTAAATTATAATTAGGTTTATTTCCTTTTTTATTTTGTGTCACCAATACTGATGTGTGTCAAGATACTATGTATTGCCAGCTTTTGGTGAACATAAGAAATGACAAAGGGAAAATTTTCAACTATTATTCAAACAGTAATACTAATTTATTTTTTGGTTCTTTTGTTATAGTCTTGGTATTATATTATTAAGTGATGTATATAAGCGTATGAAATTTTAAAACACTTTTGGGCATGGGAGGCGGGAAGAGTACATGAATATTGTCAGTTGTAACACCTTCAAAATTAAAATTGCTTTTCTGACTTTTTTTTTTTTTTTTTTATTGCTGTCTAATATGAAAGTAATCTTGATTACAGATGAGTATGGCTGCTCAAAAGGTCCATCCTGTTAATATCAGTCTAATATTTTTTATGTTGACAATATATACTTTTAACCCTCATTCATGTGATTGGTTGTTATTTTTTATGCATAATAGTTACTTAATGATTTTCTTTGTTGGTGTGGTAGTGTGATTTCTCATATTTTAGCATTTTATTAACTTATATCAGAACTCACCAGAGAGTAGTTGTGAAGCTTTCTAGACTAAAAAGAGGTAATGAAAGTATATACTGTCTGTCTCACCATTTGCATGTATTATTAGGTGTGGAAAATTCAAATTGCATGTTTCTGATAACATGTAAAATATGTTTTACATACAGTACTTTTAAAAGCAACTTGTAAATATATATATATCTGATATAATAAATTTTAAAACAACAAAATATACTTTTAAAGCAGGAAAGAATATTTATACCAGTATAAGAACTTAAAAGATTTATAGCTGCATACATGTAATATAAACAAATTTAGTGAAAAGATTGTTATAGAGTCATAATCATCAAGGAAAATATCTTTAAATACATTCTCAAAATACTGGTTGATTTCTTTGAACCATTTAAATCTTACAATTCTTCCTAGTTTGTTTTCTACATGTGTGTGTGTACGTGTGTTTGTGTATTAAGAACTGAAGTTTTCAACTTTTTATTTTCGTTGAGCAGAGGTATAATGTGTAGACTTTTCTGTGTAGGATATTCATATGTTCTAATCCTTTAACTTAGAGAATTTAACTTGTGAAAAGTACTTTTAAGATCAAAGCAAAATATATTATTTCTCCTTTACTATCGATGTGATGCATCGTATTGAAAAAGAATTTAGTTTTATCTAAAACTTTTTTACTCAAAATGTTATTTTTTTAAAAACTGAACAAATGAATTATAGTAATCAATGAATTTTTTTCATCAATGAAATAGTAACACTAATTTTACCTTGGCATTAAAAATTTTGGGTTAGAGAATAGTTGTAATTATAAAATATATATGCAATTACATGCAAAACATGCAAAATGTTATACCTGGTAAGACCAAAAATACAGCATATTAATAACACTAACTTATCTAATATGCATATATGTAGGACTGCTCGTTAAAGTAGTAACTTTAAAATATTTAAGAGTTTAGATTCTCAGTAAAAAATTAATAGCTTATGCTTGACATCCCAAGTAAAGATTTAATCTGTAAAACACAGAATAATAGAAAGTTAGTTATTAATAGCACAATTATAATTTGTTTTTATATATACCAGTCTTTGTGACTCTAATTGTTCATTTTTTCCCTAAATCTTGCCATAATTAATTTATAAAGAGCCTTTTTTTATGTCTTCACTGATTTTCTCAGGAAAATTCTAGTATTTTATATGTTCTATTAAAGAATTAAATTAGTATAGTTATCTTTATAGATTTTCTTACCTGTATTTTAACTTTCTAATAGGTGGTCAAGAAGAATATGTCTTATCTTATGAACCAGTGAATCAACAAGAAGGTTTGTGAAGTCTGTTTATATTTTACAGTCTTATAGAAATACATAATTTGGAAAATCAATCTAACTCAATTCATATCTTAAAACATTTTTACAGTATACCTTAAAAAAACATTTTGTTAGAATTTTAGTGTTTTTTCTTACTATATGTATCTGTATATAGAATTTTACTATGTATATTTTATGATACATGATTTAACCCACAGATTATTAAAATCTAGTCATTTTATATTGGTGTTTTATTTCTTAAGCAGCTTCTTTCCCGTGTTCACAATAGTATCACTATCCTTCTAATAACCCTTGTTCAAAATCTTGGAATCATCTTTGATCTTTCTCTGCTCTTCATCTCCCTTGTCCAGTCAGTTTCTAGGCCCTATTTATTCTTATCATGTCTTTCTTATTTATAACCTCCTTTCATCCCTCCTGCCAAATGTTAAGTCTAATTTTCACTGCCAGTCTCCCTGCTTCCAGCATGATCCCTTACAATCCAGTGTTTATACTTCTATTAGATCATCATTCTAGATGACTACTCTGATTATACCACATTTCTTTTTTGCCCTTCTTTGATCTGCTTCCTTGCAGTTATTGCTTCAGAAAGGATCAGTAAAACACTGTACTGTGTTTTCTCATTTGTAATGAGATGATGTTAACAATGTATAGAAACGTTATCTACTAAAATGCTGGGTTTAACTTGGTAAAATTTATCTAAGTGTATGACTTCAAACAGAGCTTCCCTAGTGGCTCAGATGGTAAAGAATCTGTCTGCAATGCAGAAGACTTGGGTTCGATCCCTGGGTCAGGAAGATCCCCTGGAGAAGGGAATGGCTACCCACTCCAGTATTCTTGCCTGGAGAATTCCGTGGACAGAGGAGCCTGCAGGCTACAGTCCATGTAGTCATAGTTGCAGACCTGAGTGACACTAACAGTTACGAACTTGACTTCAAACAGATTGAAGTTTAAGATTTTAATAAATGTTTGGAAACTATCAAGTTGAGCATCATTGGTAGAGAAAGAAAGGAAATTCTTCATAAGGATACTTTCGTTTTCTAGTAAAAATACATAGATGTTTGTTGAGTGTTTATTCCTTTTAACATGCAGTTTATTTTTATAGTTAATTATACTCGACCAGTGATCATATTGGGACCTATGAAAGACAGGATAAATGATGACCTGATCTCAGAATTTCCTGACAAATTCGGATCATGTGTTCCTCGTGAGTAACTCACATAAAAATTCTTAGTGTTCTTAACATTTTGTCACTGTGTGGTCAGAGTAAGCATTACCTTTTTTTTCCTCTTTTTTATTTTTTAAATTATGAAAGTATGAAACGCATTTATAGGAGACTTGGTAAATACAGAACAAAGTTATATATAGTTTCACTATTAATATTACAATTATTTTTTTACTAGATAAATTAAGATTTTTAGTTGGAGTTTCAATAGCAAACTCTCAAAAATTAATACAGTAAATATACAGAAAAGTAGAAGAATGTAGTAGACCTCAAAAGCACTATAACCAATTCAACATTATTAAGATTTATATAGTTTTCACACTATAGTGGGAAGCAAATTCTATTCAGGTTCCCATAAACTATAAACTAGGAGACACTGGAACATATCCAGGGACATAAAACAGGTACAGAAAAAATTTGTGGTCTAATGAAACTGAAATCATACAGAGTCTGTCCTGTTACCACTGTGAAATTATGTTAAAAATCAGTATCAAAAGATATTTGAAAATAAGCACATATTTTCAAGTGTAGTGTGACATTTACCAATAGAGATCTTTGACCTAGCCATTGAAAGCCTCATTACAGTTAGAAGACTGAAAAAACACAGACGGTGATTGTAGAGAAGAAAACATTTAAGTGAGAAATTAATATCAAAGATAGTTAAGTAGAAGTACATGCACTCATCTCCTCCTGCAAGAGCACTAAAATTACAACTAGCTATTGAACAACATTCAACAGGACACTGGAACCCACCAAAAAAAGATAATCCATGTCCAAAGACAAAGAAGCTGCAACAAGATGGTGGGAGAGGTGCAAACACAATAAAATCAAATCCCATACCTGCTGGGTGGCCCACCCACAATCTAGAGAACAGTAGTACCAAAGAAGTTCTCCTCCTGTTGTGACAGTTCTGAGCCTCCTGTCAGGATTTGCAGCCTGCACATCCAGCAAAGGGACTGGGAATCGCCAGGCAGTCTGACTTTGAAGGCCAGTGGAATTTGATTACAGACTAGGGGAAACAGAGACTGCACTCTTGGAGGACACAAACAAAATCTTGTACACGCCAAGACCCAGGGGAAAGGAGCAGTGACTCCACAGGAGACTGAACCAAGCCTACCTGCTAGTGTTGGAGGGTCTCCTGTGGAGGTGTGAGTCAGCAGTGGCTTGCCATAGGGACAGAGGCACTGGCAGGAGCAGTCCTAGGGGGGCCCTTTGGTGTAAGTCCTCTTGGAAAGTTGCCATTAACCCATAGAGCCTATAAACCCCAGGGCTTAAGTCAAACAACTAATAGGGAGGGAGCACAGCCCCACCCATCAGTAGATAATTGGATTGAAGTTTTACTGAGCACAGCCCTGCCCACCAGAGCAAGACTCAGTTTTTCCCACCACCAGTCCCTCCCATCAGGAAGCCTATACAAGCCTCTTAGCCTCATTCACCAGAGGGCAGACAGTAGAAGCGAGAATAATTACAATCCCACAGCAGCTAGAAACAAAACCACATCACAGAAAGTTAACCAGGATGAAAAAGCAGAGGGTTTTGTCCCATATGAAGGGACAAGGTAAAACCCCAGAAAAACACATGAATGAAGTGGTGATGGGCAACCTTCCAGAAAAAGAATTCAGAATAATGATAGTGGAGATGATCTAGGATCTCGGGAAAAGAATGGAGGCAAAGATTGAGAAGATTCAAGAAATGTTTACCAAAGACCTAGAAAGAACAAACCAGTGAAGGCAATGGCACCCCACTCCAGTACTCTTGCCTGGAGAGTCCCATGGACTTGGGAGCCTGGTGGGCTGCCATCTGTGGGGTCGCGAAGAGTCGGACATGACTGAAGCGACTTAGCAGCAGCAGAAAGAACAAATGAAAATGAACAATACACTAGAAGGAATCAATAGCAGAATAACTGATGCAGAACAGATAAGTGACCTATAGTACACAATGGTGAAAATCACTGCTGCAGAACAGAGTATAGGAAAAAATAAAAAGCCTAAGAGACCTCTGAGACAGCATTAAACACACCACCATTCACATTATAAGGGTCCCAGAAGGAGGAGAAAGAGAGAGAAAGGACCTGAGAAAATATTTGAAGAGATAATAGCCAAAAGCTTCCCTAAAGTGGGAAAGGAAATAGCCAAGTCCAAGAAGCACAGAGAGTCCCAGGCAGGATAAACTCAAGGAGGAATACACCAAGACACATAGTAGTCAAACTGACAGAAATTAAAGACAAAATATTAAAAGCAAAAAGGGGAAAATGACAAATAACATACAGGGCAATTCCCATAAGGTTATCAGCTGGTATCTCAACAGAAACTCTCTATGGCAGAAGAAAATGGCACAGTATATTTAAAGCGATGAAAGGGAAGAACCTACAACCAAGAATACTCTACCCAGCAAGATTCTCATTCAGATTTGACAGAGAAATCAAAAGCTTTCTAGGCAAGCAAAAGTTAAGAAAATTCAATACCAAACCCAGCTTTACGACAAACACTAAAGGAACTTCTCTAGGCAGGAAACCCAAGACAAGGACAAGACCTACAAAAAATAAATCCAAAACAATTAAGAAAATGGATAAAGAATCATACATATGGACAATTACCTTAACTCTGAATGGATTAAATGAAACAACCAAAAGACCTAGATGGGCTGGGCAGATGAGAACATGTGCATGTATGCACTTCTACTAACCACATCACTCTACTTAACCCCCCAAATTGTATGTAATTATTTTATATTATTAGGTTAAAGATGTTTCCATTATGGCTTGCAATTGTAATTATCTCTTTTATTGTCTGGTTATCGATTGTGAAAACTGATAAACATCTTTTACTATTGTGATTATGTAACTATTAATACCATTGTATCATGATTGGTCAACAGAAAATAATAGAATTCTGTATCACTGCTACTGCTGCTGCTAAGTCGCTTCAGTCGTGTCCGACTCTGTGCGACCCCATAGATGGAAGCCCACTAGGCTCCCCCGTCCCTGGGATTCTCCAGGCAAGAACACTGGAGTGGGTTGCCATTTCCTTCTCCAATGCATGAAAGTGAAAGTGAAGTCGCTCAGTCATGTCCGACTCCCAGTGACCCCATGGACTGCAGCCCACCAGGCTCTCTTCTAAGATGTACATATATACAATGGAGTATTACCCTGCCATAAAAAGAGTGAAATAATGCCATTTGCAGCAACATGAATAGACCTAGAGATTGTCATACTGAGTTTTAAGGCATACAAAGAAAAACCAATGTATGATACCGCTTATATGTGGGATGTAAAAAAAAAAAATGATACAAATGAATCTGTTTACAGAATGGAAGCAGGCTCACAGACATAGAAAACAAATCTATAGTTACCAAAGGGAAAAGAGGTAGGGGAGGGATTAATTAGGAGTTTAGAATTAGCAGATACATGCTACTTGCTTGAAAGTGAAAGTGAAGTCTTTCAGTTGTGTCCGACTCTTAGCAACCCCATGGACTGCAGCCTTTCAGGCTCTCTGTCCATGGGATTCTCTAGGCAAGAATACTGGAGTGGGTTGCCATGACTTTCTCCAGGGGATCTTCTCGACCCAGGGATCAAACCTGTGTCTCCTGCCTTTCAGGCAGATTCTTTACCACTGAGCCACGAGGGAAGCCCAATCTGAATACTGTCTCCTATCAAATGTATCACCATCCTCCAGATTTAGAGCATATGCTGGCATAAACTGTTACATCACAGTTAAGCGTGAAACCTTGCTTCAAAATATTGCTCATTATTAATTTTCAGAAGATGCATCATAGGACCATAGGAGTAACTGGTGGACAAATGGCTGAGAAATACCAAGTACAGAACAAAATACCAATTACAACAGATATAAACTAATATATATATTAGTTATCTATAACTAGATAACTAATAAGGACCTATTGTGTAGCACAAGGAAGTCTACACAGTACTCTATAATGACGAATATGGGTAAAGAATCTATAAAGAGTGGATATATGTATAACTGAGTCACCTTTCTATACAGCAGAAACTAACACAAAATTTTAAATCAACTATATACTCCAATAAATTTTTTTAAAAGATACTTTAAAGATTCGATGTATTTGGAAGTTGTCCATTTTTAAATGATGGGTGTATCTAAGAAACCATAACAAGGAAAGTTAGAAAATATATGTAACAGAATAAAAATTTTACCAGAATTTGTTGCATGCAGCTGAAGATGCTCAGTGCAACTAAATACAATGTGGAATTTTGAATAAGATCCATTATTTAATGGACACTAGCATAAAATCTTGTGAAATTATGAACAAAATCTGCACTTTAGTTAATAATACTGTATCACTGTATACTATTTGTTTCCTGGGGTGAGGGGGTTGTGTTTTTTTTTTACAACATAGTATTTATTCTCAGAATTGGATTAGAAGTTTCAAGTCTCATTCAAATTTTTTTTTTTTTAAATCACCAAGATAATAAACTTTCTAGACTTTTAGCAGTAATATTAGATGCCAAAATACATGGAATTATATCAAATTTTGAGAGAATATAAATTAGAAATCTAGCATTCTCAATCATACGAAGTCACACAAGTGGAATTAAAATGTCATAAATTTTTTAGCTAGGCAAAAATTCATAAGTTTTCTAATATATATATATTATATGTACCATATTATTTATATGTGTGTGTGTGTGTGTACAAAAGCTTTCCTACTACCTTTGATAAAGTCTTGAGAAAGAAGAACAAGAAAAGACATGGAAAATTTGGAAAACAAACTAAACGAAATGGGAGTACTGAATATGAAGTAGAAACAGTGAACAAACTAGATAAAAGTAAAAAATCATTGTATAGTCCAGTTGTTTTTAAACATGGATGCTTGTTAAAAGCACATCTGGAGCCTTGGAGGAAAAAATCAATACCTGAGCATTTGTATTTTTCAGAAAATTCGAATATCCATATGGATTTTAAAAATTACATGGTTTTATGTTAAATGGTAGTTTTAATGATAGAGAATTCTGTTATTTTCTGTTGACCAGTCATAATACGGTGGTATTAAGTGAATAATAGTTACATAATCACAATAGTAAAAGGTGTTTATCAGTCTTTACAGTCAATAACCAGATAAAAAATAAAAGCTAATTATAATCACAATCCATAACAGAAACATAATTAATCTAACAATATAAAAGAATTGCATATAATTTCGGGGGCTCAGTAGAGTGATATGGCAACACATTACCATTGTTTAGTGGTTTATATTTACTTTATTAATTATTCCTCCATCCTTCATATTATTGTCACTTGCAATCTCTGTTACACTGAACTTTACAAAACAGTTCTTCAAGTAGCAAATGGATTTCTTGTGCCTTTTAATATTAAACACTTCAAGTTCTTTTTTATTAAAGATACAACTAGACCAAAACGAGATTATGAGGTGGATGGAAGAGATTATCATTTTGTGACTTCAAGAGAACAAATGGAAAAAGATATCCAGGAACATAAATTCATTGAAGCTGGCCAGTATAATAACCATCTGTATGGAACAAGTGTTCAGTCTGTGCGAGAAGTAGCAGAAAAGGTAAGTATCAAAGTGATCTCAGAATGAAATTTCTAATCATATACACCTTTGACAGTATGAAAGAATGATGAGATAGAAACTTTTAATTCATGTTTATGAAAAAATGTAGGTGCATGTTGCAGCATTGATTAGTTTAAGCAGTGTTATAAATTTATTCAACTAAATATTAACATTTAGGTTAATTTTAGAAAAATATGTAAGATAAAGTAGATTAAGAAGATCAACAGTCATTGTTGGTTGAAAATCACGTTTGACTTTGGCCATGGCCACAGGTGAGATTCAGCACCCAGAGCCAC
Source organism: Bison bison bison (assembly GCF_000754665.1). NCBI lineage: Eukaryota > Metazoa > Chordata > Mammalia > Artiodactyla > Bovidae > Bison > Bison bison. The sequence continues at coordinate 5,194,789 of NW_011494604.1, read as the reverse complement.
TAGGGGCCTTAGCTCACTGCCCGCTTCTCCATGTGGGGAGGTGAAACCCAGGCCCTGACACACACACAAAAAAAGATCAACTGGGAAAATAAGGATAGAAATGATAACATAAGTCTTTCTTAAGAGGCCTGTGTCACGTGTACTTGGTCATGTCCAACTCTTTGCGACCCTATGGACTGCAGCCCACCTGGCTCCCCTGTCCGTGGAATTTTTCTAGGCAAGAATACTGGAGTGGGCTCCCGTTTCCTTCTCCAAGGGATCTTCCTGACCCAGAGATCAAACCTGCGTCTCCTGCAACTCCTGTATTCACAGGTGGATTCTTTACCACTGAGCCACTTGGGAAGCCCCCTCTTGAAGAGGGGTGGGTGATTATTTTGAGGTCCTGTCCATTTGCTAGAGATTGACCTTTTGTGTAGCTCTAGCTTTCCAACATCTAGCATAATTAAGAAGCTAAGATCAGCAATGTCCATCAATAAAAATGAACCAGATGTTCAAGATAAGTGTGAGTTGCTCTTGGTACTGAGACTAGACAAAAATTTCCCCTGAATGGTCATTTAATAAAAGACAGAATGGAAATTCTCAATAACACTGTAACAGCAACAGATTTTTTGAAAGCAGCCTGATGATATATTGACCTTGGGTTAAAGCAGTCTTAATGGTAAAGTCAAAACAGTGTGCTCCACGTGTGCTGCTTGACTTAAATAATTTTTGGGCCTAGAGAATAAACATCAACAAAGTATTTTATACCTTCAAAACTATATAGTAGTTTAAGATTTAGTCATGAGATATCTACAAAAATACAGCAGTAATTCAGCATCTCAGTTTTCCATCTCTTAGTGCTCCTTTTTCTACTAAGAGGTTTGATTAATTCTTAATTAGAACTAATAATTAGAGCTAATTCTAATTAGTTTAAAAATCATAAAAATGGACATGTTCAGTGATGATAGGAATTTGGGAAAATAGAAAATCCTATTAGATATTATTAAAGGGGGGTAAAATGAATAGAACTTCATTTGAGAATAATTTGGCAATACCAAATAAATGTATACAACCTGTGACTCAGAAATTCTACTTTTTGATATCTAAGTAGAGGTTTTGATATCTAAGTATGTGTAATGATATGCATAGTAGAACTTTACAGTAGTGAAAAATTAGACTCAGCAAAGGAGAATGAATAATTATTTATGCATGCAGTAGGATGCAGCAGCTAAAGTGAATAAACTAGAATATCGACTAATTGTGTGTAGCCACATTAATAAATCTCAAAATTGTAAGTCAATAAAGTTGTAAAAGATATATACAGGATGACACTATTTACGGAGAAGGCAATGGCACCCCACTCCAGTACTCTTGCCTGGAAAATCCCATGGATGGAGGAGCCTGGTAGGCTGCAGTCCATGGGGTCACTAAGAGTCGGACACGACTGAGCAACTTCACTTTCACTTTTCACTTTCCTGCATTGGAGAAGGAAATGGCAGCCCACTCCAGTGTTCTTGCCTGGAGAATCCCAGGGACAGGGGAGCCTGGTGGGTTTCCGTCTATGGGGTCGAACAGAGTCGGACACAACTGAAGCGACTTAGCAGCAGCAGACACTATTTATATAAACTTTAATTAACATAAAACAGCCTAAATAGATTATTGATACATATTTTGTGTTTTTATAAATGTATTTTATGTTTTCATTAACCTAAAAACAGGCATAGGTATAATAAAATAAACTATGAGGAGATATAGTACAGCACAAGGAATATAATAACTATAAATAGAATATAACCTTTAAAATGTATGAATCACTATGTTTTATACCAGAAACTTCTATAATATTGTACTTATACAGTATTGTGTGTTGCTCTTTCCTACTCCAGGGGGATCTTCCCAACCAAGGGATCAAACCCACATATTTTGCATCTCCTATATTGACAGGCAGATTTTTTACTACTGCACCAGCTGGGTTGCCCAGTATGCTCCTTAATACCCTTAATTTGGCTAAAATAAAAGTACCTCTTAAATGTGACTACATTGTCTCTGGTTGTTTTCCTGTTCCATAGCTTGCGTGTGCACATCCTCAGTCACATCCAGCTGTTTGCGAACCCATGGACTATAGCCTACCAGGTTCCTCTATCTGTGGAATTTTCCAAGCAAGAATACTGGAGTGGGTTGCTATTTCCTACTCCAGGAGATCTTCCCAACCCAGGGATCAAATCCATGTCTCTTGCATCTCCTTCATTGGCAGGTGGATTCTTTACCACTGAACCACCTGAAATAGTATGAAATCACATGCTGAATATCTTTATATAAATAAAGTTCAAAACTTGGTTGAAATGGATAATTTCCTGGAAAAATACAGTTTACCAAAATTGACCTATTAGGGATGAAAAGAGTTATAGAAGAAAAAGTCTTTAGAAGAAATAGAGCAAGTTAATCAAGGAACTCTCCCACAAAAAGCATAAGGTCCAGATGACTTCATGGGGGAATTTTAACAAATCTTGAAAGGTTAGATCATCCTAAAGCTCTATAAATACCATTCAAGAGCATTCTTTTTATGAAGCAAATCTAATATTGATATCTAAACCTGATGAAGACAGTGAAAATTACAGACCAATCTTACTGATAAATACTAATACAGAAGTATTAAATATCTTAATAAACAGAATCCAGTACCACATTGCAAAAATAATATACCATGACCAAGTGGAATTAAAGCTATTTAAAGTCAGCTCAATATTAGGAAATCCATTAATGTAATCTATTACATTAACAGATCTAAAGAGAAAAAAATATATTCATAGATGCCTGAAAAGCATTTGGTAAAATTCATTACCTCTGCCTGGAGGAAGAAATCTCAAAAACATAGAGATTATTATTTTTTAAAGAGTAAAAGGAAAAAGATTGAGATGGATGGATTGATAATCTTCATTTTAAATCCTTAATGGGAAGAACACTGAGACAGTGCCATTATGATGAGGAGGAAGGCAAGGACGTCCGTCTCTACTACTACTCAAGGTATTGTCAGTGCTATTACACAATACAGATCAATCAGAGGCATAATAATTGGAAAGAAAACTGTCTCTGTTTTCAGATATTATAGTATTCCTGCTGCTGCTAAGTCGCTTCAGTCATATCCAACTCTGTGTGACCCCACAGATGGCAGCCCACCAGGCTTCTCCATCCCTGGGATTCTCCAGGCAAGAACACTGGAGTGGGTTGCCATTTCCTTCTCCAATGCGTGCATGCAAAGTCGCTTCAGTTGTGTCCGACTCCGTGCAACCCCATGGACAGCAGCCCACCAGGCTCCTCTGTCCACGGGATTCTCCAGGCAAGAATATACCATAAAAAATCTATTATAAAATTTATTTGATAAAATATAAATTTACTATAAAATTAAAGACTATAAAATCAAAGACATAAAAAAGCTAGAGTAAGGTAGCTTATAAAATTAATCTGCAGAGATTAATAGGTTTTACATGAATAGTAATCAGAAGATGATAGAGAAAACCATATTTATAATAGAGGAAATAGAATGTAAAATACTTAGTGAACTTAATGAGAAATATTCTGACTTATATGAGGAAATCTGTAAAACACTCCTAGAAGAGTATTAGACTTGAACAAATAAAAAGACATCCCTTATTCTTAGCTATGACAATTCAACATTATAAAGTTGCCAGTTCTAAGCTAATTTATATATAAACACAATCCTGATAAAAATGACTGCCAGGTTTTTTATGAAGTTAAAGAAATTGAATTGAAGTTCGTATAAGAAGCCAGGACAACACACAAAAAAAAAGCTACAAGAGATTCTAGCCGTACCAGATATTAAAGGATACTGTGAATTCTTAACTAAAACAGTGTGCTCATGACTGAAGCGACTTAGCAGCAGCAGCATGGCCCATGAGTAGGACAAAGAGTTGAGTAGATCCAAAGAAAAGAAAATCCAGGAAAGACCCAAATACATATGAAAATACAGTATATGATAAAGGTGCAATCTCAAGTCACTGGGGCTTTTAATAATGGACTTTTTAATAGAACAACTGAAGAAAAGATACATTAGAACCATACTTCACACCATATGCAAAAATTGGCTCTAATAAAGTTGACAGGCTTCCCTGGTTGCTCAGTGGTAAACAACCCACCTGCCATGCAGGAGACATGGGTTCAGTCCCTAGGTCGGGAAGATCCCCCAGAGAAGAAAATGGCAAGCCACTCCAGTGTTCTTGCCTGGGAAATCCCGTGGACAGAGGAGCCTGGCAGGCTGCAGTCCATGGGGTCGCAAAAGAGTCAGACACGACTTAGAGACAAAGCAACAATAATAGAAGAAAATATAACCTGGGCATAGGAAAGATTTTTTAACCATAAATCAATATTCAGATGCAATAAAAGACTGATAAATTCTAACCATATGAAAATAAAAAGACTTTGGCTTGCAAAGAAATTTTTTCAAAAACTAATATAAAACACCATCCCCAGTGTCACAAAACAACTGATAAAAAGCCTGCAAGCCAAGGGGTGATATTCTCAAAATATTAAACACACTTAAAAATTGAGGGACTAAAGACCAAAATCTAACAGAAAATAGACAAAAGATATAAATAATTCACACAGAAGTAAGATTAAAAAAAAATTTTTTTAATGATAAGCCTAAGATGAGTTACCTACAGAGGGAGGATTGGAAAGGATGAGAGAGAGGGATTGAGGAAGAATGGGTAGAGGTGTAGCAATTCTCCAAGTATACCTTTTTGTATAATTTTGACTTTAGCACTATGTTAACGTTTTGTATATTCAAACAATAAAAAGAGAAGATAGGAGAAAGCAGAATGATATATGAACAAACTAAATCTAATCTAACTATTTCAAATAGTTATTTTTAAATTAATTTTCAAATAACTTCATTGAAGAGGGGAAGGGAAGGGGAAAAGTCTTAATCCCAATAATCTTTGAAGATAGGCTAAAAATAGAAAACCTGTGAACAAATACTGAACTCTAGTAGGTTTGTTTTTCAGAGTGGTATGGGATAATAGGTCTGAAACTAATATATGTTTTAGAGTTGAGCAAATAATATATTTACAGTTCATGGGAGCTAGATTTCTCACTGTCAATGCAGGGATTTTAGAAATAAGGATAGAATAAACTGTGATAATTGGATTGGAATTAGAGATATGAATGTAAATCCATATATCTTAATATAGTAGATATAGAAAATACAAATGTGTGTATGTATTTTCTTGCTCTGTCCACAAAGAAGGCCTAAAAATGATGACTCTCAGTAATACCTATGGCACCCCACTCCAGTACTCTTGCCTGGAAAATCCCATGGATGGAGGAGCCTGGTAGGCTGAAGTCCACGGGGTCACTAAGAGTTGGACACGACTGAGCGACTTCACTTTCACTTTTCACTTTCATGCATTGGAGAAGGAAATGGCAACCCACTCCAGTATTCTTGCCTGGAGAATCCCAGGGATGGGGGAGCCTGGTGGGCTTCCGTCTATGGGGTCGCACAGAGTCGGACACAACTGAAGCAACTTAGCAGCAGCAGCAGCAGATCTTGTTTTCTAAATACTATCCTCCATTAAAAAGATCCAGAACTCATTAGTATTATGGCTGATTCCATTGCGAAAGTACAAGATCAGCCTAGAACATTTTGCTATGCAAAAAACTAAGGAAGTGCTTAAAGAATGATACAAGTATTCCAGAAAGACACTGAAGTCAACCTGTAAAGTCCCCAGTGGCCAAGTTTGGAAAAATTAAAATATTAAAATGATACACAGAGAATAAGAATCTAAGAGTTCACAATGGTATAAGTAAATACATGAATAAATAAATAAGTGGATGTAAGGGAAGCTTTACCTTACATTATTAATGTCTACTAATAAAAGTTAGAGGGAGTAATGGAGTTAGATCTCTCTTGACAACTACCATAATAACTGTTTAAGGCAAGAGTCACCAGTGTATGCTAAAATTATTGAGTGAATTAATTACTATCTGATGAGAAACAGGATATTTACATAATTTCAACATATCCTTCCCCAAAATACTTATCAATTATAAAAGGGAAATAGTAATCTTACAGTGGTGAAATCTGGCAGACAAAACCTTTAAAAAGTGATCGGAATTAACATCAGGATTTCCCTGGTGGTCTTGTGGTTAGAAATCTGTCAGTCAGTGCAAGAGACATGTATTCGATCCTTGGATTGGAAGATCCCACATGCCATGGAGCAAACTAAGCCCTCATGCCACAACTATTGAACCCACACCGTAGAGCCTGTACTCTGCAACAAGAAAAGCCACTGTAGTGAGAAGCCCAAACACCATTATGAAGAGTAGCCCCATTTGCCACAACTAGAGGAAAAAAAAACCTGCATACAGCAACAGAGACCCAGCACAACCAGAAATAAATTTAAAAAAATTTTTTTTAATTAACATCACTAAAGAAAAGTATTAAAATCACTAGTAGACATCATATGCTTCCTGGACTGAGCATGATGGACTGAGAAAGATGCAACATCTTTTCTGTACTGTTGCTGTCAAAAATGTGTACCTGCCATCTGATGAGAAACATTAGGCAAACCCAGGTTGAGGCATATTCTCTGAAAAAAATATTCAGTACTATCAGAAATATCAAGATCATGAAAGAGACTAAAGAATTGTGCCAGCTGGACAGAGACTAAAGACACATTACAACTAAATGCAATGTGTTGTCCTGGACTGGCCGTAGAGCAAGAACTTTTTTTTTCCTTTTGTGGTAAACGATACTAGATGACCAACTGAAATTGTACTGTGGTTATGTAAGAGATGTTATTGAGTTCAGGAAGTAAGGAGTAAAGAAGTTGTTATGTCTACAATTTGTATACGTAAATAGAGAGGGATAAAATAAAGCAAATAAGATATAATATTAATGTTTCAGTGTAAAGTTTTTTAATTTCTAAGCAATCAGGTAAAACTAATATTTAATAAAAGTGGGTGGTGGGTACATGTATGTCTGTTATTTATTTTTCTGTGTGTCTGAAGTATTCATACAATATTAATTTTTTTTTTATTTTAAATATTCCTACTAAATTGAAATTACCATTCATTGAACTGGATTCAAGCCCTTAGATTTCAAGATGCATTATGGGGGAGTACCTGATTTTAGTGCTAAGTCATTTCAGTCATGTTCAACTCTTTGTGACCCCATGGACTGTAGCCCTCTAGGCTCCTCTGTCCACAGGGATTCTCCAGGCAAGAATACTGGAATGGGTTGCCATTTCATCTTCTGGGGATCTTCCCAATCCAGGGATTGAACCCAGGTCTCCCGCATTGCAAGTGGATTCTTTACTGTCTCAGCCACCAGGGAAATGTTATAATAAAATCTGTTTGATAAATTAGAAGTGAAAGTGAAGTCGCTCAGTTGTGTCTGACTCTGCAATCCCAAGGACTATAGCCTACCAGGCTCCTCCGTCCATGGAATTTTCCAGGCAAGAGTCCTGGCGTGGATTGCCATTTCCTTCTCCACGGGATCTTCCCAACCCAGGGATCAAACCCGGGTGTCCTGCACTGCTGGCAGACACTTTACCATCTGAGCCAAGGGAAGGGACAAAAATCTTCAACATATGTGGTTAGTGAAAGTTGCTAAGTCATGTCCTACTCTGCAACCCCACGGACTATACAGTTCATGGAATTCTCCAGGCCAGAATACCGGAGTGGGTAGCCTTTCCCTTCTCCAGGGAATCTTCCCAACCCAGGGATGGAACCCAGGTCTCCCACATTGCGGGCAGATTCTTTACCAGCTGAGCCACCAGGGAAGCCCAAGAATACTGGAGTGGGTAGCCTATCCCTTCTCCAGCGAATCTTCCTGATCCAGGAATTGAACCAGGGTCTCCTGCATTGCAGGCAGATTCTTTACCAGCTGAGCCACCAGGGACCCTATTTAACATGGAAATACTCCTCTTTACTAAAAACCTTAATGGCCTTTGGCAGTGAATTTAAGTAAGTCAGGAAAGTTTCTTAAATTCAGAACTGGGGTTTTCAAATGTTCTAGTTTGTGATAAAGTTTTCACTGCTCCCCATCAAGATGAAAAATAGGATAGGATAGTGGTAATATATATGCAGTTTTAAAAAGTCTTCTTTATCTTAGGCTTTTACCTTCTTGTTTGATCATATATTCTTTTATAAAATGATTATGATAAGATGGTAACCTTAGGATATATTTTAGTACCCTTTCTCAGCAAAATAAAAGACAGGAACCCCATATTTGTTGCCATTTTGAGAGATTACTGGTCTGTGGAAACTGCGTTTTTATTCCTTTTTAAATGTAATGTTTGAGAATGGAAAATTAACTATCTATAGTCATTATACATTGTCTTCATAATAGAAATGACAGATTTGCTTAAAGTGAACAGAATCCAAACATAATAATTAAGATTTTGTATTTCTAGGAAATATACTTGTGATATAATTGAAAATACTTGGTTCACTTATTTTTCTTCTCTATCCCCTCTATTTTAGGGCAAACACTGTATCCTTGATGTGTCTGGAAATGCCATAAAGAGATTACAGATTGCACAACTTTACCCAATCTCCATTTTTATTAAACCCAAATCCATGGAAAATATCATGTAAGTATAAATTCCTAAGGCACAGCCTCTAAGTACAAATCCAGTCTCTGTTACTTACTAGATTGGAAAATTTACTTACCCTTTTTGCATCTCAATTCCTTTGTCTGTAAAATGCAGATAATAATAGTATATCCACTTCAGAGGGTTGTCATGAGGATTAAATAAGCACTCGCGATACTATCATAATCAACATTAATATACTATGTATTAAGTAACATTGGAATTTTTAAGTTTAATCACATGGATCTACTACTATTTAATTAGATGGTGCAGCTCTGATAAAGAGAATCAAATAATATATAACTTTATCTAATAGAGGACAAAAAATAGAATTTAAATAAATACTAAAAGAGGGGAATGAGCAAATAGAAACATGATATACAGATAGTAAGATAGTATAAATTAACCCAAATGTTTAATTAATTAAATGCTAGCCTAAGTGGTCCAATTAAAAGACAAAAATTGTCAGAAGAATGAAAAATAAATAACTATATGTTACTTTTGTAGAAAAGGAAAAATATCTTTACCTTTTACTTCTCTAGGTTCTCAGCTGGGCCTCTAACAAAAGACAAATTAACAGGAGAAAAGCGTGCAAATCTACATTTTACGGTCACATAGGATGCTTCATAAGGAAATGAAAACTCAAAGAAATAGTTAAACCTGAACACTTTTATACTAGGTTAGATGAAGAGTGGAGAGTGATGGGGAAATTTGATAGGACCAGAGGATATGACTTAAGAGTAGTAACCTGGTGGAAACTTAGTAAGGCTTGTTCATTCAAATTCTTTCAGCTTCCCTCTCTTCAGGGATAAGGATGCTGCTTTTCTTTAGATATAGGGAGGTCACCTCTCACGTGAGGGTCTTTTGCTTCAGAGAAAGGTCAGAGAGTCCCTCCTGCACCTGTCATTTACACATTCCTTCAACTTAAAATGTTCATTATACCAAAGTGTCATATTTTGGGAAAGTGTATTTGGGAAATATTTGGGAAAACCCATCAGTCATATGACAGACTTTAATTATTAGTCTGTGAAAAGGCTGAGAGAGAAGGGGAAAAAAGGATATACCGTGGAAAACCCACAAATTAAAGCTGGTTTATGCTACTTTCAAAGTATACTTCAAGTTAGAAGTATTACTAGAGATAAAGAGGGACATTCATAAAAGTTAAAGTTTTACTCCATTAGTAAGATACATTTATACCTTTGCTTTGCACCTTGAGTAGCACAGTAGGAGTGTAAATTGGTATATCCACATTGGTAAACTGTTTACAGTATCTCCTAAAGCTGAACATATACATTACTTAGGACCCAAAAGTCTCATTTCTAGATATACACTCAACAGAAATGTTTACCTGTGTTTACAAAGACAAGTACTAGATTAGACAGAAATACTATACTAAATAACCAGAAACTTGAAATTATCCAAATGCCCATCATATGTACGTGAATTATAACATATTCACACAATGAAATATTCTACATTAATGGGAATGAACAGTCTCTAACCACACACAAAAGTATAGAAGAATCTGATAAATATAATTTGAGTGAAACAAAAATCCAGACCTGAAAGTATAAGTATATTCCATGGCCCCAAATTTAATCATTATAAAAATCAAATAGAGGTTACTCTTTGAGGGTTGGTTGGTGACTGGAGTGAAGATACTCAGATTCCTAGGTGCCGAGGTAATGTGCTCTATCTCAGTCTAGGTACTGGATATACAGGTAAGCGTAAGTTGTTGAAAACTCATTTATGATATTTGTCTTCTGTTAGAGAATTACACTTTAAAAGATCTGAAGAAATAGAAAAGGAAAAAAAGAATCTAGGCCTGTATTACTAAAGAACTTAACTCTATTATGGAAAGCCTTCCTACAAATAAAACACTGAGCCAAGAGAACTTACTGAATTCTACCAAAAACTAGGAAGCAATACTAGTCTTAAAAAGATTCTTCAACTAATTTTATAGGCATTAATTTAATACCAAAATCTGTCAGATACTTCACAAGAAATGAAACTGACAGACCAGTCTTACCATGAATATAGATGCAGAAATCCTTACCAAAATATGAGCAAATTGAATCCAGCAGTTTTTATAAGATAAAATATAACAGCCAAGTTGAGTTTATTTAAGGAATGCAAGGCTAGATTCACATTTGAGATTAATCCATGATAGAGGCAGAGAGAAGCTGGAGTAGGAAGCACCAGGAATTCATCTCCCCACCTAGACAACAATTGGGACTTGCAGAATTTCTCTGATGTGACTACAGTTCATCCTTGAACATCGCAGGTTTGAACTGCATCAGTTCAGTTCTGTCCGACTTATTGCCACCCCATGGACTACAGCACGCCAGGCTTCCCTGTTCTTCACCAATTCCCGGAGCCTGCTCAAACTCATGTCCATCTCGTCGGTGATGCCATCCAATCATCTCTTCCTCTGCCATCCCCTTCTCCACCTGCCTTCAATCTTTCCCACTGTCAGGGTCTTTTCTAATGAGTCAGCTCTTTGCATCAGGTGGCCAAACTATTGATCAGTCCTTCCAATGGGTCTACTTAAACATGGGTCTTCTTTCAGTAGTAAATACTGCAGTACTACTCAGCCTACAGTTGACTGTGTGGATGTGGAAGTATGGATACAGAGGAACCAAGTATATGGAGGGCTGACTGTGTGGAGGGTTGGCATCCCTAACCCCAGCCTTGTTCAGGGGTCAGCATCTGCCAGTGCAGGGGGTGCAGGTTCAATCCCTGATTGTAGAACCAAGATCCCATATGCCTTATAGCTAAAAAACCAAAACATAAAACAGAAGCAGTATTGTAACAAATTCAGTAAATACTTTAAAAATGGTCCATGTCAAACAAAAATCTTTTAAAAAAAAAATGGAAAGGATAGTCTGTTTAACAGATGATGCCACGAAAGCTTCGTATCCACATGCAAAAGAATGAAGGTGGACCCTTACCTAACACTACATACAAAAGTCAGCTAAAAATGGATCAAGGCCCTAAACATAAGACAGTAAAACTCTTAGAATGAAACATAGGACAGAAGCTTCACAACATTGGATTTGGCAGTGATTTCTTAGATATGACACCAAAGACACAGGTAACAAAAGAAAAAAGGGAGGTTGGGTTAGACTTCGTGACTGCTTAAAGCTTTTTATATCAAAAGACACTACCCACAGAATAAAAAGGTAATCCATAGAATGGGAGAAAATATTTGTAAATCATAGATCTGATAACAGATTAAAATCCACAATATATAGAAAACTAAAACTCAACAACAACATAAAACTCAATTCAAAAATGGGGATAGGACTTGAATAGATTCATTTCTCCAAAGAGGAGAGATAAACAAATGGCCAGTAAGCACATTAAAAGGTGCCTGGCATCACTAATCAGTAGGGAAATACAAATCAAAACTACAGTGACGTACCACCTCACACCAATTACCATGGCTACCGTCAAAAGGCAGAAAATACATGCTGCCAAGGGTGTGGGAAAACTGGAACTCTTGTGTAGGTGGGAATATAAAATGGTACAGCTGCTGTAGAAAATAGTATGGGACTTTCTCAACATATTAAAAATCAGATGACCATATGATATTGGACCCAGAGATCCAACCTGGGTCTCCTGCATTGCAGGTGGATTTTTTATCATCTGAACCACCAGAGAAGCCCCTTTACCACAATTTTTAAAGTAATTTTAAAAAATCAGTGTATTATAGAAAACAAACATGATTATTACCAAAGGGGAGATGGAAAAATGAATTAGGAATTGAAGGATTAATAGGTACACGCTGCTGTTGCTACTGCTAAGTCGCTTCAGTCGTGTCCGACTCTGTGCGACCCCACAGACTGCAGCCCACCAGGCCCCACCGTCCCTGGGATTCTCCAGGCAAGAACACTGGAGTGGGTTGCCATTTCCTCCTCCAGTGCACGAAAGTGAAAAGTGAAAGTGAAGTCACCCAGTTGTGTCCGACTCTTAGCAACCCCATGGACTGCAGCCTACCAGGCTCCTCCATCCATGGGATTTTCCAGGCAAGAGTACTGGAGTGGGGTGCCATTGCCTTCTCCGAGGTACACGCTACTATATATAAAATAGATAAACACCAGGGACCTACTATACAGCACAGAGAACTATATTTAGTATCTTGTAATAACATAAAATGGAAAAGAATCTGAAAAAGTATTTATATATATGAAAAGAATATATGTACACATATAGATAAAACAGAATCACTTTGCACCTAAAACTAAGAGCATTTTAAATCAGCAATACTTCAGTTTTTTAAAAAGTCAGTGGAGTGTACCACATTAACAATTTTACAGGAATTCTCCTGGCAGTCTAGTGATTAGGACTTGGTGATTTCCTGTGGTGACCCAGGTTCAGTTTCAGTCCCTGGCTGGGGAATTAAGATCCCACAAGCTGCACAGCACATTCCGAGCCCCCCCCCCCCAAAAAAAAGATTTTAGTAAAAGGTCATTTTAATGTAAAAAAAGCATTTGGTAAAATTAACATTTATTCATGACAAAACCATTTTGTAAACTATGAATAAAAGGGAATTTTCCTTAATCTGATGAAAGTCATCTACAGAATATCAAAAGTAAAAGTGAAGTCGCTCAGTCGTGTCCGACTCTTCGAGACCCCGTGGACTGCAGCCTACCAGGCTCCTCTGTCCATGGGATTTTTTCAGGCAAGAGTACTGGAGTGGGGTGCCATAATCTGATGAAAGTTATCTACAGAATATCAAAGCAGATGTCATATTTGAAGGTGAAACATTGAAAGCTTTCTCTCAAGTTGGGAACAAACTTTCATATATCCATCATCCAGCTGTAATATAATTATCACCTACAATTAATCTTGTTTATCTATCCCAACACCTCCTTAACCCTCCACTCCAGATTATTTTGAAACAAATCCCAGACATTGTATGATTTCATCCTTACATCTTTATATGTATTTGAAAGATAAAATTTCTTGTTAAAAACATCACTGTGTGGATAAGGAAATGGCAACGCACTCCAGTGTTCTTGCCTGGAGAATCCCAGTGACGGGGGAGCCTGGTGGGCTGCCGTCTATGGGGTCGCAGAGTCGGACACGACTGAAGCGACTTAGCAGCAGCAGCAGCTTTTGTTCTATCTTGTACAGAAAACAGTAATAGTATCATTGAATATGTTTTTTTCAGAACCATATAAATATGTCTGTAACATTAATACTTCCTTTCGAGACAAATATAAATTCAAAAGAGATTTTATTTAGAGAAACTGTTCTAACTAAAATTATTTTCCTTCACGCTAAGTGTATATTTAGATTCATAATTGTTGAGAGAAAAGAATTCACTGTAAAATAATGCCAACCTATATAATGCTATAATAAATTATTTTGTACTTAAAAAAAAAAAATCACTGTGATGTCATACTGAAACAGTAGTTCCTTGATAGCATCAGATCATATTTTCTTGTTTCTTAAGTTTATGTTTTTTCAGTTTGTTTGAATCAAGTTCCAAACAAAGTCTATTCATGACAGTTTGTTAAGTCTTTTGATCTACAGATTCTCCCTCCCATCTTTTCATTTTTTCTGTTTCTTTGTTGAAGAAACCAACTCACTTACTCAGCAGTTTGACCCAGACTATTTTGCTGATTGCCTTCTCATGGTATTATTTAATGTGTTCATGTATCCCCTTTACTACCTTATAAATTGGTAAGTAGATCTGTAAGTCATATTTTAATATGAGATTTTCATCACAGTCAAAACTGACAAATTAATGTTTGGGTTTTTTTGGCTGTCCCGAACTAATGTAAGAAAGTGTTGAAACCCTTCTGTCATTCCAGATACAAAGCTACATGGTCAGTGACCGAATACAGTTTGCAATTACATTACATTTCTCAACAGGTCTCAGCTTTTCATGATTTTATATATGTCTTCTCTCCTTTGTCACCCTTTTTCAGAAGTATTACAATGTAATTATTAATTTCTAAATTTATTTGCCTAGGGAAATGAATAAGCGTCTGACAGAAGAACAAGCCAGAAAGACATTTGAGAGAGCCATGAAACTGGAACAAGAATTTACTGAACATTTCACAGGTTGGCATTATGTGTAGATGTTTGTATGTTAGAATTTTGCTTTGGGGCCATAAGAATTGACTCAATGAAATAAATTTTGAACTATGTCCACAGTTACCAGTAGTAATAATAAGTGCTATCATTTTCAGAATAATTCATCTAATCTAGGTTGTAGTGATGAAGAATCTTGAAAACTAGTGTATCTTAGGTTGTTGATACGGAGAAGGCAATGGCACCCCACTCCAGTACTCTTGCCTGGAAAATCCCATGGATAGAGGAGCCTGACAGGCTGTAGTCCATGGGGTTGCGAAGAGTCGGGCACGACTGAGCGACTTCCCTTTCACTTTTCACTTTCATGCATTGGAGAAGGAAATGGCAACCCACTCCAGTATTCTTGCCTGGAGAATCCCAGGGATGGGGGAGCCTGGTGGGCTTCTGTCTATGGAGCCACACAGAGTCGGACACGACTGAAGCGACTTAGCAGCAGCAGCAGCAGGTTGTTGATAAGGACAGCATGTATAGGAATAACTCATACTGACCAGAGGGAAACATTCAGAGTTGATTTCTTCTTACGATACTGATTTTTCTCTTATCCTGTATAAATTTTGATCCATTTTTAAGATATTTGTTTAGAAAGAGAAGAGTAGAGAGCAGTTGCCAAATTCAATTCCCAAATTTTATTCAAGTTATTCCTTAGGTATCTTTGGGTAGGTTTTTGTTGTTAATTATTTGCTTGAAATAATGATTAACTTATATTTTGTGTTCATATTATTAATAAGTACCATTAAGTATCATGGAATTTTAACCCAAGTATTTTTTTGTTAAGGATTTTTTAATAATTTCAGACTTAACAGAAAAATCACAAGAATAGTACCAGCACTTACATATACTCATATTCCACCACCGCTAACATTTTACCACATTTATACTTTTTTATGAAACATTTAAGAGTAAGTTGCAGATAGCTGTTCTTTTGCCTCTAATTACTTCAGTGTCTATTTCCCAATTGTACAAAGTAAAAATCATCAAGTCTTGCTTTTTGATAAACTTTTGAAATAAAATGTTTTCCATTTTACGAATAGGAAAATTAATAAAATGAGCTTTTTACTAGTTAAACAATACATAAATAGTATTTCTTCCTGAATAAGTGATTCTGGTTATTTTACAAATAATTGTAATGGTGAAGATAAGCAATTAATGGAGGTTTCTGATTCTGTCATTACAGCTATTGTGCAGGGAGATACGCTGGAAGACATTTACAACCAAGTGAAGCAGATCATAGAAGAACAGTCTGGTCCTTACATTTGGGTTCCAGCAAAAGAAAAGTTATGAGGACTGATATTTCTCTATTTCTCTTTTCCACAGTCTCATTTTCTGCAACACTTCTTTGTCCTTTCCTTCTTGAGCCTGTCTTCATTACTTCTTTCTTGTTGAATCATATCCCACTCATCATGGTCTGCAGTTGCACTTATTTTTGATGTCTTAGTGTCTCCCTCAAGTTGTACTATCGGTATTATTTCATGTCACTGTTGGTTTGTGGCCATTTTTCACAGCTGAAGATGGAATGGCCTGACCAGCTATTAATAGGATTTCAGGAGATGGGGTAATTGTGGTAAAATTCCTTAATGTTTAAGGGAAAGTAACTTTAAGAGATTTTCAGAAAAGCTTTATATACATTCTTTCCAAATTTCAACATAAATGAAAGAAAAGTGGTTTTAATCAATGATTTAGTGAATTTTGAGCAACAATGCACGCTTAACTTTAATAGCATGGTTTGGCCAATATGTTAACTCTCAAGTCCTTTTCTCAATTGACTCTTGTTATCAAAGCAAATATTTCATACAGATAAATAACAGAAATATATCTCTTAATTTCAAAATTAATATGAGTTAACTAATAATTTCACAAGGAATATTCATTTTTCATAAGCGTTCTTCTTAAAGTCTTCTATTATTTGAAGTTTGTTTTTTTTCCTCCCAGTAGATTTGCTAGGAATAACAGTGTTTAAATGTTTTTAATCTACTTGTGCAACAATATAGTGTCCTACAAAAGTTGTTCATACATAATGATCATCACATTTTCTGAATTGAGGCCATGTTTAGGTGCTTGAGGAGCTCACCTTTTACACATAAGGTTGAGAAGATTTCATGGACATAAATACAAAACAGACATTACAGTGGTGATGTAGTATTCATTATGGCAGTGGGAAAGAAGTCCAGTAAGTAGTCTAAAACTTTAAATGCATTCTTAGAGGTCAGATTTTAATGAATATTTTACCCACAATAACTGACTATTTTGTTATAATAAAATATATATATATAAATATATATAAAACTTTCTTTAAACTCTGTAACTATGGGAATTATTTTCTTTACATAGTTGCACACACACACACAAACATATATATGTATATTTAAAATATATTTTTTCTTTAGCCACCTACTCTTTTTGTTTGGTTTTTAAATTAAATATTAATTGATTAGACTATCTTCCTTAATCATGTGAAGTGAAAATGAGAGTATGGTGGTATGGAAAGAAACCTTTAGGGAAATTAGGTTATAAGTAAAAACATGGGCATGTTCTCCTCTTTTCTATAAAAGTTTTCAGATGGTTCCTGGTTGGTTTTTTGTGGGGGGTGTTTTTTCAGGGGGGTGATTTTTCGTTGTTACTGTTGTTCTGTCATTGGTTTTGGATTTGGTCTCCACCTCTTTCCAGTTCTTCTTTATTCATAGGCAAAAGCCTCATGTGTATGAGTGTTTTCCCCTCAGACTGCACACCTTTCATCTCTTGTAGCTGCTCTGCCGTAGAGTTGCACAGATCTTCATGGTGAGCAATTAAGAAATTTTAGTGAAAAGTAGATAACAATTTCAGAAATCAGTTTCTCTGGTCTTTTGTAATACTGTTTGGCTTCCCATGGCTTTTTTTGGAGTTGTTTATTGAATATGTGTTTTTGACAGCCTCCTCATTACAGTTTCTTAAATGCATACTGGTTTGTAAAGAATTATTGACGTTATCCATTCCATTTATGAGAAAGAGGAGAACAGCTAATAAACTTTATTGTAAAATCTGTATGTTAAATGTGTCTTGTATTACAAAAGAAAAAATTATTTTACAAGCTAGCATTTTGGGGACAATTTGGGGCATCACATAATTTGTAAACAGAATTCAAGGATTGTTAGGTAGATTTTGGAATTGAATATGTTAACACGTTGAAATATATACCATAGGTGTTACATGCTGAATATAGTAAGTTGTTACCAAACATAAATATATCCGAAGACTGCTGTTGTCATTTGATCTCCAGAGCCCCAGAAATCATCTTATAGCAGGACCCAGCCTAGGCCATTTTGCAGCATTTACTGGTTGAATGTAAACTATCAGGAGGTTATAAAATGATGCCATTTATGTGTTAAATGTATTGCTTTCTGAATGTCCTCATTAAGTGATTTTTTTGGGGGGAAGAGGATACTAACTTGTGTGCACCTTTCTAGATTGTATAGAATTATTAATAAAAGTACCAGTTGCTTAGTACTGCTGTGCAACAGCCACTTTAGTATAGTATCATTTAATTTTTTAAAAGAAGATACAAGTTACTGGCTCCACTCTAAGGCTTAAGCAGAATCACTTTGCCAAGCTTACTTAGCTAGTAAATGGCAGTGCTGGGTATCCGTATCAAAGTTTCTCTGTTGCGGGTTTTTTCCTGATAAACTAGGCTGCCTCATTTTTCAGCCCCTACTGTGTAAGGCACTATAACTTAAATTATGTGATATTATTGTCTCTTTAAAGATAAAGGTAGACTTAGATGAAGGTCCTTGCCCAGAGTCGCACAGTAAGGACAGACACACAGAATACGGCATTCCCATCACAGCTGAAAGGACTATTTCTGGCAAACAAGTAAGCCTAGCACTGTCAAATTGGCAAAGAACCTCTTTAGGATTAAAAATGGAACACTATTCATTAGGGGGAAAGTCCACTATTTGAACACACAGGGAATACTACTATTTTGAAAGTTTTATGAAATATTCCATATTTATATTATGTTCCTTATGCTGTTCTCAGTTGCTCAGTCATGTCTGACTCTTTGCGACCCCAGCAACTGTAACCCACCAGGCTCCTCTGTCCATGGGATTTCCCAGGCAAGAATACTGGAGCGGGTTGCCATTTCCTATTCCAGGGGATCTTCCCGACCCCAGGATCGAATTCAAGTCTCTTGTGTCTCCTCCATTGGCAGGCAGATTCTTTACCACTACACCACTTTGGTAGCCCAGTATGCACCTTAATACCATTAATTTGGCAAAAATAAAAGTACCTCTTAAATATGACTACATGTCTCTGGTTGCTTTGCTATTCGATATCTCTGCAGGGCTCTTCAAAAAATGATGGAGTGAGCTTCAGACAGAAAGCACTGGTCAGCACACACCTGCTGAACCACTGCAGTCTTAAACTCCAAACACGGCAATTTGGGGACTTTACTGGTGTGGAAATTTTGTTTTCCAAAGTACTAAACAGTTACATTCTGAGATTCTGCCTTGAATACTCTTGATTTACAGGTAGTGAAACAGAAGCCAGAGATCCCTGTGTCTTAATCAAAGTTGTGCTGCAGCCAGGGACGGAGCCAGGATTAGAGCCTGCAGCTCTTGGCTCCTGGAACAGTTGTTTTTCTCCCATTCCAGGTCCTTTTCTTCCCCTTGTTGAGAACTTAATTAAGTGGGCTATTCAGTCCCTCAAATTTTGAATTACTGATTAAAAGAAAGTATCTGTGAGCTTGAGATTTTATTGAGGTGTATGAATTTAAAAGATATCAGAACACAAATGTCACTTTTCTGACCCAAGTTTAGATAGTTTAGTCCAATATTGAAGACTCTGTTTATCTCACTCCAGAATTGCACAGGATAGCTATCATTGGCTTTGGCAGCAGAAGACTATAATGTGAAGAATGTGGGCTATGGAATCACAGCTTGACTTGAACGACAGCTTTGCCACTTACTGGTTATATAACATTAGTTGGGCAAGTCATCTCATCCCTCTTTGTGTTTACTTATCTGTAAAATGGAGATATTTTGAGAATCAGTAAGATTACAAATAAAGGGGGCCCTTTAAAATCAATTCCCTTTTCCTTGGAATTAGAAGCCTGGATTTGTTCCAATTCCCTTTGTATAAAGATTAACTTGAGCCCTCATTTTGCTATATTTTAAGTGAGATTTGATTGACTTCTTTGCAGGGTTGTTAATAAGGGTTAAATAAAGCAGTGTGTAAAAAGCACTTATTACAGCATCTGATGCTTGACTCTCAATGTCTGTTCTTTCCCTTGCTCTGGAGTGTGTTTATGGTGCAGAAGACTGAGAAAGAAGAACATGGTCCCCCATTCTACATCCCTATAAATTCTGACAGACTTTTAGTTACAAAATTATTTTCATTTTAGTCAGTCTCTGTGACAGACTTTATTTTCTTGGGCTCCAAAATCACTGCAGATTGGTGACTGCAGCCATGAAATTAAAAGATGCTTGCACCTTGGAAGAAAAGCTGTGACCAACCTAGATGGCATATTAAAAAACAGACATTATTTTGCCAAAAAAGGTCTGTCTAATCAAAGCTATAGTTTTCCCAGTAGTCACATATGGATGTGAGAGTCAGACCATAAAGAAGACTGAGTGCCAAAGAATTGATACTTTTGAACTGTGGTGTTGGAGAAGACTCTTGAGAGCCCTTTGGACTGCAAGGAGATCAAACCAGTCAATCCTAAAGGAAATCAGTCCTGAATATTCATTGGAAGGACTGATGCTAAAGTTGAAACTCCAATACTTTGGCCACCTGATGCGAAGAGCCGACTCATTAGAAAAGACCCTGATGCTGGGAAAGATTGAGGGCAGGAGGAGAAGGGGGTGACAGAGGATGAGATGGTTGGATGGCATCACCAACTCAATGGACATGAGTTTGAGTAAGCTCTGGGAGATGGTGAAGGACAGGGACACCTGTTTTGCTGCAGTCCATGGGGTCGCAAAGAGACTCAACCAAGCAACTGAATAACAACATAATCATGTTTACTCATCTTCTTCTAAGGATTCCCACCTTTTTGTCAGAGATGCTGTGACTGTGACCTATGGTAACTCAAACATGGAACTGGAAGGCATCAAGATTTCGTAACCTATTCTCAGACGTCTCTGCAGTGTTAGACCCTACAGTTACAGCAAAATATGTAAAAAATATTAATTTTTGAGATACATGTCTGGAAAGCCTTAAATTGCCCTGATAAGGTACATTTTCTTTCAATTTAAGAATAAAACAATGACTACTACTCATTGACTAGTTTCTCATTCACCTCCTACTACTACCAGCTCTTTCTGCATTCCACCCTCAAATACAGTTACCTGAGAACTGGCAAAACAAACCTTGGTCTGCCAGACAGCACTGTGAACAGAATTGGTTGTCAAGACTTTTAGGAACAAGTACCAAAACCTTACCAGGGAGAATTTCACACTAGAGTTTTTCTGGTGGCTTCTGTTACCTAAAGTGGTAGTATATAGATAATGGGAAGAATTAGGGGAAGGAGACCAGGGGACAGTGAAGGTTGGAATTCTGTCTCACCATCTCTTGTTTACTTTTTATTGAATTATAATATATAGAAACATATGCCTCATTGAATTATTACAAACCAACATCTCCCATGTAACCAGCTTGAAGCTCAGAGAACATGACCAGCACCCCAGGCACTGCCACCCCCTCAGCTCACTCCCAGTCACTGCTTCTTACTGCAAAGAAGCCACTATCCTAACTTTCTTATTGTATTTATCTTTCAGTTATGCACAGTAGAATGGTGTACATTCTGTGAGTGTTGATATGTGCATAGAGTCATGTAACCACTCTGACAGAAATACAGAACACTTCCATTATCTCCAAAATCCCTCATTCTTGCTCCTAGGTAGTCAATACTTCCTCCAGACCCAACTTCTGATAACCACCAATCTTTTCTTAGTAACTGTCTAGTTTTACCTTCCTCAGAATGTCATATAAATGGAATCGTATCACATATGTAGCATTTAGGGTGTGGCTTCATTCACTTTAATCAAAATACATCCAAGGTTCATCCCTGTTGCAGCAGGTATCAAGTTTGCTAATTTTCATTACTGAATCGTAGTCCATTTATGAATGTACTACAGTTCGTTTTTCCAGTCACTGAAGAGATCTGGGATTGTTTCCAGTTTTCCCGGCTATGCTTTTGTACTTCATTACAGCCATAAGCCTGCAGGAACTAGGAGCAAAGCCGGAAATGGGTCTGATCTGACAGACATGGCAGGCCCTCCCCAGGCCCACCTTTATCTCTACTGTGAGCATCACGCATTTTGGCAGTTGCACAGGAGCCTGTCATCCTAAAACAAACTTTAAATGCAGAGTAATAGATCCCAAGAGCCTGTTTACAGAACAGAATTGTGCCTAAACTAGGAGACTGCTAGAATAAGCAATTTAGGACTTGTAGAATTTCAGGTTCCCAGGAATAACACTCAGATGATCCAGAAGCTAGATGTGCCAGTTACTGGTGCCAGATTCTCAGTTAGTTTCCTAAGGAAACTATAGTTTATTTAGGACAGTAGTAAATAAGAGAGTCATATGAGCAACAAATGAAAACAACTATTTGTCAGACATGAAATTGATAGCCTTATAATTTAGAAAACAGTCTGTGAAGAGACAGCCCTACCTAACCTTTTAAGAAAATCTAGTTTGTTGAACACCCACAGACTGTTTTTTCTTTTTAATTATTAACTATCAATTTTATTTAGACGTAACCTCTCTCAATCTTAAATACTACTAATACTATGTGATGAACAGAAATCTAATTTTAGTGCTACGTACTCAAGGAATCTGAACCAGAGTTGGCCTCCTGGTTGATTGGTTTGACTCTCAACCATTTTGCATATAGATGGAACACTCATCTTGTGGCCTTTTCTATTATCACAACATGACTTGATTTCTCATGTGTTTTCAAAAAAAAAAAAAAGGTCATGCCTTTAAACTGGTTATAGACTAAAGCTTAGGAACTACCTGGTCTTCACTCAAAGTACTTGAGTACATAACCACCCCTACTTCTGCTACTCAGATGTTAATGACAGATTTCATTTGGACAGTTTTTAACTACAGTAGAATAATCTTTTTTAACTATTCAGAAGTCAGTGCACAAAGCAATTAGCATGTGAAACAAGGTACAGTGAATTTTCTGGTGGAAGTAAAGACTAGAACAAGTGATGTAATCTTTCTTTAGGATGTCTAAAATTAGGTTCATTTACCTCACAGATGGGAGGGCTAAAAACAAGAGGAAGGTCCATATGTTCCACACTATAAATCTCTACCA
This sequence comes from Bison bison bison, assembly GCF_000754665.1. Classification (NCBI taxonomy): domain Eukaryota; kingdom Metazoa; phylum Chordata; class Mammalia; order Artiodactyla; family Bovidae; genus Bison; species Bison bison. Next base: position 5,171,800 of record NW_011494604.1, on the reverse strand, counting down.
AAAGGTTTTCTAAATCTTGTGAGAGTCATTTAATCAAAAATATCTACTTCCCTAGTGGTATTTAAGACTAAAGATACCTTTCGATGATAGATCCATTTCTTTCTCTGAAAGTTCAGTGCTTGGTTCAGATTTAGTTTATCTGACATTCCTGATTGCTTCCTTACGAGGAAAAAAGCTATACTAGCCTTTTAACTATTTTTCTACCTTTGGCTAATCATAGCTGAACTTAATGGAATATTCTCTCCATCACATTCTCTTCCTCAAATATCTAGTCACTAGATACTATTGATTCTTCCTAAGCATATTTTCCTTGCTGTCATTTCCACTGTTATCACTCTAATCCAGGACCTTAACCCAGTCTCACCCCCAGGCCTGGATTATTGCAGTAGCCCCTTAAATCCTTGCCCAACTTCTGATCCCTGCCTTGCTAATCCACCAGATGCCTTTTCTTAAAATGCAACTTGGATCGTGCATCTCTTCAATGACCTTCATGGGGACTAAACACACACGAATCCATGTACCTGTATAGTTCCTGGAACGTAATTTGTGGCCGATAAATCATCTACCTCCCCAGTCACCCTTAGTCACACAGCCTCTGCAGTGCTTGTCTTGAGACTGGTGATCATGCAGATTCCTACTATGCTAATTGCTGAATCCTCCCTACCCAGGTCCCCCTGACCAAGGCTCCACCTTTCTTCAAGGACCCCCTGAGTCCCTCCTGCAGAAGCCTTCCCAGTTACAGTCTTCGATGCCCGAAATCCTGCAGTACTTACTGGGTGTCCACTTAATACTGAGCACGTGCTCTCTGGGCTGCCTTTGCAGATGAGCTGGGTTCACCTTGTATTCCTCTGTCCCCCTAAGTGTCTGGGGCAGGTGGTCAGGGCACACAGCTCCTCTACTTGTCCAGAGACTGCAGGCCTCTCAACAGCATGGTCATCTTCACTGCTATGGTTTTTAATGGGCTAAAAATAGCCTTGTATAAAGTGTTGGCTGTGTTTTCATTTGCAAATTGATAAGAGTTGGGAACATAGAGAATAAATGAGAGTGGATAAAAAGGTCTGACAATAAATCTCTAAATTAGCTAAATTTTTGTGTTTAATTATAGCGCTTTCCTTTTCTGTTCCTGGAATAACAATCTCCCTTCCTGAACATGCTGTGTGACTTTTCTCTTTTTGTATCAATTTTGTCTTCCTGTGCATACGTTTTCATAATAAGTCATCTGAAATATCGTTAAGTAGCTGGATATGAATTTTTCTGAAAGTCTTATTGACAGAGCCAAATACAATATTGTTGGATTTTATTTCTTTGCTCTTTAGCTTCCTTTTATACTGGTTTCCATTTAGATTAAATCTATTCAATGAAATAGAGATTTATTAATAGTTTTTAAAGCTGTATCTCCAGAATTAATCTTGGAGCATTTTAATCTTCTAAATTTTAAAGTCTGGACTGCAAGGAGAATTTTCAAGGGGAAACAAACTTTTGTGGTTTGATAATTAAACTGAGCTCCAGGATGAGAGACTTACCCTTGAATGCAGGTCTGACTCAGGTGGTCTCCTACCCCTAATTTTACCCATCTCCAAGGAAGAAGAATTTCTCTTTTCAAGATCACTCTGCTTGTCTTCCTAATCTTATTCCTTCCATCTTCTTCCATCATCCTCTTTTTCTGTATCATTATTTTCCTTCCTGCATGGGCTACTTGTGCTCTGACTATATGATCAACTCTCTCCTATCCTATGAAACTTTCCCTTGACCCTGAATCTCCTGAAAACAACCTCTCTTCTCTTCCTTTCTTAGCCAAATATCTTGAGACACACTGTCCACTTTTCACTTAAATAATGTTTATTGAATGCCTGCTTATCCCAGGCACGGTGCTGGACATTGGGAATGGTGGCAGACAAGGTAACACTCAGGCCCTTGTGGAGTTCAGCCTCCTGGTCAAGCCTTAGCCCTTGCCATGCCATTGAAATGGCTTAGACAAAACTTCTGGGGATCTACTCCCAGTTTCTGTGGCTCTTCTCAGCCTCCTCCCTCCAACAGTAAAAGAGACCTTAACAATGGTAGTAATATCCTCAAACCTAATAGCTCACACTTAGAAATCATCCTCCCATTCAAGGCCCTGTGATGAGAGAATCTGCCTTTGAAAAGGTTACACATAAGGTATCATGTAGCCCAAATACAGTCAGTTCAGTTGCTCAAGTTGTGTCCAACTCTTTGCGACCCTATGGACTGCAGAATGCCAGCCTTCCCTGTCCATTACCAACTCCAGGAGCTTGCTCAAATTCATGTCCATCAAGTCGGTGATGCAATCCAACTATCTCATCCTCTGTCATCCCCTTCTCCTCCCGCCTTCAGTCTTGCCCAGCATCAGGGTCTTTTCTAATGAGTTGGCTCTTCGCATCAGGTGGCCAAAGTATTGGAGTTTCAGCTTCAGCATCAGTCC
>NW_011494604.1:5162008-5169260 GCF_000754665.1 Bison bison bison | reverse complement strand
GTCAGCTCCAACACCACAGTTCAAAAGCATCAATTCTTCAGCGCTCAGCTTTCTTTATAGTCCAACTCTCACATCCATACGTGACTACCGGAGAAACCATAGCTTTGACTAGATGGACCTTAATATGCTGCCTAGGTTGGTCATAGCTTTTCTTCCAAGAGGCTTCTTCTAAGTCCAGTTTCATAGGGTAAATACTTTTAGAGAAGCAAAAGCTTTTATTCACAAAATTTGCTTAATATGCCTACCATTGATCTCAATATACAAATCCAGATGTGTTAAACAGCAACTCTTAGGGAGTGATATAAGAAATAAGAATATCCTTTGATGACACATTTACCTCTGTAAGTGTTCACCATGCCTGATTTCTCTGGGCATAGTAGCCCTTTCAACTATCCAGAATAAAGTGGACTTTTTCCTAGTCATAGACATGAAAACTCTTAGAAAAATACAAATTATGGTTTGTTGAAAAAAATTTTAATTTTCCTAATATTCTGGGTAAAAGGATTGTTCACGTTTTGCTGTCTCATTAACCCCCATCTGCCCATACAGGTTCTCTGCTCCCTGTCAAAGGCCCTCTCTTCTGAGTCCCCAGAGTCTACCTTTGGTGTGTTCCATCCAGCAGCATTGGCTCCTTACAAGCAAGCTCCTGAATCCTTGGAGAACCAGAGCTGTGTCTCTGGTAGAAAAGGGCTCTCTGTATCTCATGTTATGAAATAAGGTCAGGAAGCCCCAAAGCACTGTTGCTTTGGCCCCAACATCTTACATAAGTGTAAAGCCAGTTCTTATTGTTTTTATCCTCTCCCTCTAACCCTAGTGTAAGTCCAGAGTGGGAACCAGCTATGCCCAGTGCCTCTGCTCCTCCATAAGGCTATTCCTGGGTTACATTACTCTCATCGCATCCCACCCATTCCTCTGATTCACTCAGATATGTCTGCACCCCAGAAATAGCATCCAGGTTCAAGCCCTGGCAGAGTTCCCCATTACACAGCAGCATCAATGCTAAGCAATGTCCATGCTGAGGTCAGGCAAATGGGCCTGAGGTAGAAGGCCCAGGAGCCCACCAACAGCTAGTTCCCTGATGCACCACAGTTGAGGAATGACTCCTAAGAGACAGGAAAAGAACCCATTATGAAAGAGCTCACCCAAGCTCTTAGCTTATAGATGTTTGACACCTTATCAGTGTCACTTGGAGTTTTACTAAAGGAATAATGTAATGAACACAAATCCTGTCAGGAACTTCTGGTTGCTCCTGGAGTGTGATAAAGTGAGCCTTTTCATCCTCACGGAGTGAGGCTTGCTAAGAACACCTATTCCCTCTCCTAGGACAAGCTATAGCCCCCCTTCCAGGGTTACCTGCCATCTCTGTGTGAATTAGAGGTACCCATCCTCCTGATGGATCCAGCTGGGGATGAAGAAGCAGCTCCCACCAAACGTTCTCCCCTCAGATTCTCCAGAGCAGACAGCTCTGGAGATGTCAGGATGTCAGGGTCATCATGACCTGCCTTTTACAGGGGAAGCAAGCCCAGAGAGAATGAACTTGCTGAGATCACACAGTGAGTCAGTGATAACAAGAGAGAAGGTCTCCTGAAGCCCAGCCCATGTGATTTCCACTGATTATCTCAGGGTGTGATAAGTAACAGCTTCATGATCCAATCAGAAAAGCCAAGGCTCCCTTCCCCAGGGAGCAGAGCAAACTTGGGGACTGACAAGGTTCCTTCTCTCTCACAGAGTATTCTTGTCCTCTACCCAAGACAGGGAGGGTCTCATTCCTGGGTACTCATGGCTGGGGGGGCTGGGGGGGCGGGGGGGTGGTGATGACCAATGATGAGGCTATAAATGGAGGTAGATCACTGAGTAACCATTTCTGTTAGATCACTGAGTAACCATTTTTCCGTTCCTCATGCCGTCAGTATACATGGAGAACTACAATTCCAGTCTACTGAGAGCAGTGCTTCTTAAACCCTGCTGTGCACCAGAATCTAAAACATAGATTGTTGATTGTCTACCCCTAGAGTTCTTGATTCAGTGAGTTGGATGTGAGCCTGAGAATCTGCATAGCTAACAGGTTCCCAAGTGATGCTGCTGCTGTTGATTTGGGGACCACACTTTGAGAACCACTGGCCTAGACAGACAGACAACCCACTCTTTTGTCCCTCACCTTCTTCACTCTCTTCCTCCTCTCATCCCCGTCTTTGTCTTTTCTGCTTCCTCTTCTTCCCCGTCTTTACTCTCCTTCCCATCCACCAAAGCATGATGGAATGGGCCAGGCTCTGCCGGAGACCTGGGCTCCAGTTCCAGCACTGTCACTGTCTGAATGTGTGACCCAGGGCAAGTCACTTACCTGCTCCAGATCCAAGAAGAGGCAGGGAGATCCCCCCACCGCCAGTTTCTCCCCAGCCAGGACCGCGTCAACTTGAGGTCATGTCTGTAGCCCCACATTCTCTGTACAAACCTGTGTTTGAAGAGATGCTGGTGAATGAATTCCATTGCTTTTGAGCTTCCTGCCTTCCAGCTCATGCCCTAGGATTCTGACCTCTTCATCTTTCCAAACCTGAACTTTCCCCTTTCCAGTGGAATAAGCTATTGGGGATCTTTCTAGGACAAGAGAGGGATGTTCTGGAATAAGGGGCAGACTGTTAAAGGGAGAGAGCCCAGAAACACCGGTCAGCTCGGGGAATCAAGCCCTAGACAGCAGTTACCTGACTCTCAGAAACAGCTATGTGTGCTTGTCCAGGCCTAGGAGCACGGGGATCAGGAGACTTGAGAGACTACTCCACCACCCACTGCGCACCTGCAGAGGCTCCAGCAGGGGGCACCAGAGGGAAGGGCAGGGCCACCCAGGTCAGCCCAGGTGTCCAATCGAGGGTGGGCGGGTGCACGCTAGAGGCGTGGACGCCACCAAAGCACGCCCCGGCCGCTCATAAGGAGCTGAAGGCCAGTGCCAGAGAGGAAGGAGGAAGAAAGCCCTCTGCTGCTGACCCTCTGGGACCTAGAAGTAGACAAAATCCGCGCCCAGCCCAGCCCCAGCTAGCTGCGCCATGCGGGGTTCCAGCGTGGCTCTGTGGCTCTTCGTGACTCTGCGCACTGGTGAGACCCCACCGCCCGGCCCTGGGAGAGGGAGCTGGGGCGCGGGTCCTGGGTTCTCCAGCCACAACCCCCACCCCCAGCCACAGGAGGGTCTCGCGGGCTGAAAAGTGTGTCCTGAACTTTGTTTCCCAGGAAAGAGGGGAGATTAGGAAAGGCGCGAAGGACGACAGAGGAGGGTACTAGCACTGACCCGAGCAGACCAGGATGTCTGGAGGGCTTCTTGGAGGAAGCGGCATTGAGCTGGGCATTGAAAAAGCGAAGGTAGCCAAGAGAGGCGCCGGCAGAGGCATGGAGGCGAGAGTCCTGGAATGCTGAGAGGTCCGGAGAGTGAATGCTCTCGATGCCTAGGAAGCCCAGGGAGCGTCTAGGAGCCAGAGAGGCTCTACTTTTTCCGGAGGGAGGCGGGAGAAGACTCTGAGAGACTGGAGGGGAGGCGAGAGATACTGCCCTGGAGGCCGCTCCAGGGTGCCCAGCATGGACAGAGGAGGGGGTGCAGGCAGGGTCTTCTCCTTTGGCAGTCCACTCCCAAAGGAGTCAGGATCCCTGACGCTGAGACTTGAGGTGGGACCTCCGGGGAGCTGCCCGGCTGCCTGCAGGGATCGCGGGCAGAGGCTGGTGAAAGGATGGCTTTAAGCCACTGCTCTGACCATCAGTACAGAAAATGGACCTGCCACTCCAGTCAGGGCCAGCAGTTGCCAGATCTACCAGGGTGCAGGTTTGGAGCACTGGAGAGGGGAGAGCAGTTCTACATCCCTGGGGCGGAGCTGGGGGAGGCCAAGAGAGGCAAAAGGGAGACTGGAGGAATCTGCAGTCTTGACCCTTGGAGTAGGGATGGGAAGCACAGACTGCCGTGGGAGGGTCCTTGCCTGGTGGAAATGGACCCAAAACCTCAGGGCAGGCCTGGCTGGGAGGGTGATTAGTGGAGGAGGCTCCCTGCTGGGCCCCTAGACTGGGGGCTCTCTGGAACTCTGACCTGGTCAGATCCCAGGACCCAAGAGGGTCCCTACCAGAGGAGGAGCCTAAGTGGAAGTCAACTGAGGACCCTGTATCCTGACTCTCTACAGAGGTTTACTTTCTAGCGCAGAAGGTATTGCCCTCATCTGCTTTCTCAGACAATAAAACAGGCTCAGAGAGGTCAAATAAGTTGCCTGAAGCCACCAGCTGGAGGAAGAGGAACTTGAGGCCAACCTGCTGACTCCCCTCCCTCCCCTTGTCAGGGGCCTGGAGCTTTGCCCACAGAGGGTGGGTCTGCGTGGATGTAACCACCGATGCTCCAAGGGGCACAAGTCTCCTCAGGGGGCAGCCACAACCATTTCCTGGTCTCAGGTCCCAGTTTATGATGGGGGCCCAGGGACACTGCTGAGGGTGAGGACCCAGTCCAGCACTCTCTTGCTAGAGGACACAAAGTCTCAAGAGGGGCAGGAACCAGCCGGTGCTCCTTCCATCCACCAGGCTGTGCTCCAGGCCGGGGAGGGGTGGGGGAGGAAAACCTGGCTGCTACACTGGGAGACCCTCCCTGGCCAATGCAAAGGGCCAGATGTCTGCCCCCGGGCAAGTGCAGGGAATGCATGGCCCACACGTGGCTTTACAGGTGAGCCCAGCCCTTTCCTGGGCTGCCACACCTCTTTGTGCCCTAGCACCCCACAGTGGGAGGGCAGGGCTGTGGCGAGGAATGGCTATTTGTGCTGAAGGGTCCCAGAGTAGGCTGGGGCTGCAGGGGCCTGGCCTCACTGTTCTGCCCATCCCCAGTGCTTGGCGGGATGGAGGTGCGGTGGTGCACCATCTCAGACCCAGAGCAGCAGAAGTGCAGTGACATGAGCAAGGCCTTCCAGCAAGCAGGCATCCAGCCCTCTGTCCTGTGTGTCCAGGGCACCTCCGCTGACCACTGTGTCCAGCTCATCACGGTGAGTCCTCTCCCTTCCGTTCTGCCCAGACAAGAGGGCTGTGACTCAGGAGGAAGCACACAAGAGCTTCATTCACCGGGAAAGGTTCCCAAGTCCCCCTGCCAGGGCTGGGCGATAGGATCGCCTGAGTTTCCCTGGTAACAAGGGCCAGCCTGTTTCCTGCCGAGGAGGGGCAGGCCAGGCACTGGGAGGCCCCGGGAGGGCCCTGCTCAGGCACTGGTGGGGAAAGGTGTCTGAGAGGCAGAGTTTCCTTACACGGGGGACACGACCTGCCCCAGCCAGGGGAGCCCGTACAACAGACAACTCAGTGGCCCACAGCAGTTTCTCCCTCCTCCCTGGACTTTTCTAGAACAGGGCTTGTTTCTTTTCTGGGACAGTCCTGGGTGGGTGCGTGGGGAGTGGGAGAGATTTCCTGAGTGGTGGGAGGTCTGCTAACTAGCGCTGACAGTTAAGAGGCAGGACTTTAGTACAGGACAAGGTGTGGAGGGAGGCACTGGGGAAAGGAACAGGGCACTTGGATCTTCCCTCCAGTTCAAGCCCGGATATGCCCCCAGAGCGAATCCAGTCAGAGTCCATGTGGCCAGGGCTTGGATCCACCATAAGAGTGGAAAGCAATTATGTTGAATCATCATTCTATCATGACCCCATTTGTGTTTTTTAAAACGAAAAGGAATAAACTGAACTGAAGAGAGCATCTGTAGGATTCAACCTGCATCTTAGAGAGAAAACCCGGGAAACAGGTTAGCGGTAGAGACAAGGGGTGGAGAAACAAGAAAGTGAGGGACACTCACTTTTCACTGATTTTCATTTTGTGCTTATTTTTAGCTATGTGTTTCTATTATAGTGCTTAGTCGCTCAGTCGTAGCCCTCCAGGCTCCTCCGTCCATGAGACTCTCCAGGCAAGAATACTGGAGCAGGTTGCCATACCCTTCTCTAGGGGATCTTCCTAACCCAGGGATCGAACCCAGGTCTCCCCATTGCAGGCAGCTTCTTAACCATCTGAGCCACTAGAGTCCAATAAAATTAAAAATAATATAATTAGAAAAATAAGGCGAGCCCTTGGTCCTGATGAGGGGAGACCCCTGGGCCCTGGCAAGGAGGGGCCTGCAAGGCTGAGCCAGGATGGGGCTCCTGGGCCAGATGGAAGGACTGTGTGCACCCCCAGGGCTATTCGAGGGCAGGCTGGTGGGCATCCCCAAGCTCCTGGCTGAGCAGCCCTGGGGCCAGGCTGCACTGACCCACATGTTCCCAGCAGGCCCAGGAGGCTGATGCCATCACTCTGGATGGAGGAGCCATTTACCAGGCGGGGAAGGAGCACGGCCTGAAGCCTGTGGTGGGCGAGGTGTACGATCAAGGTCAGAGGGCAAGTGGGAAGGGTGGCAGGAGAGAGGAGGTCTCTCAGCGGTGTGTCATTGCTGGACTTGGCCCGACTCCATAGCCCCCGAGCTGGTCAGTGGTCCTGTCCCCAGAGTGTCCTGCCCCTGAGACCCGGGGGTGCCAGAAACACGCAGGGCTGACTTGAGTTTGTTCTTCCTCATGGGGAGCCCAGAAGCCCCTTTTCACCCATCAGCTCTTACTGAGGGGCTGCCCCACACCTGGTATAAGGCTGGGCATGATAGCCAGGTGAAGACGGCATCAGTGAGGCCCAGCTGCCTGCATCCCAGTGACCCCTGTGAGATACAGCAGGCAGTGGGGCCGGGCCGGACAGGAAATGGTGACCAGGATCTGCAGAGCCCAACAGACCATGAAGACCAGGGTTCTGTCCTTGCCGTCATCTTCTGTGACCCCTGACGCCCTCCACACGCCCTCCTCCGGACCATAACATCAGGACAGTGATCCCTGCCTTGTCACGTGGATTCAGTGAGCGGGTCTGTGTGCCCCTGACATGTGGGTGCAGTTGGGAATGTGGGTCCTGCGCTCACACCACACCTGCCTCTGGCTCAGCTGCTGGTTGGATCCCCTCCCCACCTGTCCAGTGCCTCTAGTCTCTCCAAGCCCAGCTCAGCTGTCCCCACCAAAGAGCTCCCCTGGGCCCTCCCACCGCTGCAAAGGCCTCTCCTTCCTGTTTTTCAGAGCACTCACTCACTCCACAAGGTCCTGTCCCCTCTGTCTGTCTTTTTTGTCCTCAGCACAACGAGTCCCCTGAGGCAGGCCTGGTCCGCATCCTTGTATAGCCCCGGTGCCTGGTACCCAGCACAGGGTCTTACTTGGTCACTTGATAACTGTCAGAGGACACAGGACATGGTCCAGCCCTGCAAACC
>NW_011494604.1:5160006-5161908 GCF_000754665.1 Bison bison bison | reverse complement strand
TCAGAGGAGACAGGCCATGGCCCGGCCCTGCAACCCAGCCAGCCTTTCCACTCAATGGCCAGAAACAGCCCTGCCTCGTGGGCCCCAGACACAGCTCTTCTTTTAATTAATTCAACATGTCAATTGAGCATCTCCAACCAGTCATGAGCATAGACTAGTAAACAAGAGAGCCCGTTCCTGCCCTCACAGAGCAGGAGTCACATGGTAAATAAACACCAAATGCTTCAGTTACAGATGTGCTGGGTGCTGTGAGCACAGTAACGGCCATGCAGGAGAAGATAAGGGCGATGGGCAACCTGCTGACATAGAGCAGCAGAAGGGCTTCTCTGGAGATGTGAGCTCTGAGAAAGGCCCAGAGAAGAAAGAGCTTGGTGCATTCCAGGAGCTAGAAAGGATGGCCACACTGGGGAGTCAGGGGGTGAAACCCGATGGGGCTACTTAGATTGGCACAGGCCAGCCTCAGGTGTGCAGGAAATTACACCAGCTTGGTTTTCTCGAATTTAACTTCATTCTGATCATGGGCATCTCGCCGCCCCGGGCAGCTGTGTGTGTGTCTGTGTGTGTGTGCTGGGATGCTCCCTGGTCGTCGGACCCCATAGAGGAGTCATCCCTGTCTTGTCTGAATAGCCTCTTCCGGGCAACATTTGGTCCAGGGGACTCTTTTGCAAGGCTTAGACCCTTGCCTGCCCACATGCACCCTATTCATCTGACAGTCATCAGGTGACCAAGTGAGACCCTGTGCTGGGTTGGGGGCTACACAAGGATGCACACCAGGCCCATCTTAGGCGGCTCACTGTGGCTATTTGGGATAACTCACTTGAGTGATTTGGGACCACATTGCTAGTGTTTCTCTTCCAGTCTTTCTATCCTCCCACCCCCGGCCCAGCACTGAGAAATCACTTTTTCTAATCTGGGGGAAGCCCCTGCCCTGCTCCCTCTGCTCCTCGCAACCACCCTTATTCCCATAACAGGACACCATTCCCTCCGTTCCTTTAGGTTCTCCTAAGGGCCTATACTTTTGGAAAACAAAAGACTTACAGGCTACTGCTGTTTTTGGTCTGGCTGCAGAGCTCCCTTGATGTGTGCAAATGTAGTGCCAGCTGGCTTGGGAAGGAAAAGGGGGAAATTAATGCATGAATTACCATCTCAGGATAATAGGTACCACCTGAGGCTGGCGGGGGTGGGGTCTTGTGATGACATGTGCATTGCACCCACTTGCTGTCTCAGTACTAGAACGGCGCACATGCATGCGTGAGCACATCCACACGCACCCTTCCCCCTCCGCCCTCCCGGGCAGGGTCCCAGCCTCTTTTGCAGCTTCTCCCTTGCCACCCTCACTACTCTCCTCTCCCCTCCTTCTAGAGATTGGTACCTCCTATTATGCCGTAGCTGTGGTCAAGAGGGGCTCCCAGGTGACCATCAACACCCTGAAAGGCATGAAGTCCTGCCACACAGGCATCAACCGGACGGTGGGCTGGAACGTGCCCGTGGGCTACCTGGTAGAGAGCGGCCGCCTCTCGGTGATGGGCTGTGACGTGCTCAGAGGTGAGGGCTAGGCCGCCAGAGGCTTCTCCTGCAAGGGCTCTGCATTTCCCCTCATAGGATACCCTCTCCCCAGGCTCACCTTCACGGCACCCTTTAAGGAGCAGCACAGTCCCCACTCCTCTGGGCCCTCGGGACACCTGGTCAGTGACCACTCCCTCCTCTCCTGCTGGCCGGCCTGGTGTTGCACCACTTACATTCCTGGTTGGTCGGCCCCTCCAGGCACTGGGCCCTCGTCCAGGCTTCCACAGCACAGCCAAGCACAGGGCCCACAAGAGGCCCACAAAGCCCACCTCGTAGGAGACGGTGAATCGCCCAGGAGAGCCTTCCATCTGCGGCAGACATGGTTGCTATTTCCAT
>NW_011494604.1:5139755-5159900 GCF_000754665.1 Bison bison bison | reverse complement strand
CCATAAATGTGCCATCAGCTTCACAGGGTCAGAAGCTGTATTTTTTCAGGACTCAGACGAGGCTTGTACCCAGGAAGCTCATAAGTAGCTAATCAGAGCCCCACATTGATTCACAGGTGGTGAGAATAGGGTTGTCCTGCAGACGAAATGTGTCCCTGAGAGTTGGGTGAGGGCGGGGGTTCCCGGGGGGCCTGGCCGGGAGCCCAGAGCCCTGGTTCTCATGCTTTGGGCTTCTTTTCCCAGTCAGCCACTGGCCATTGTGCTGTGTCCATCTGAGGTGGCCTCCAACACGTCACAACTACATTATTATCAAACTTCCTTCTTGGGACTATAGCACACCTCAGAGTTTCGGGTGTCCCCAAACCCTGTATCCCTGAGCAGGCTGCTTCCTGGTTTGTCTGCACCTGGGAGAGCATGTCGTCTTTCAAAGCCCAGACTTTTCTGTGGGAACACATGAGTGAAAACATTGGCTCAGCATGGCCTGCCCTCAGAAAGATTACACAATGAACTTCACTCTTCTCCCCTGCAAAATGGGGAGGTTAAGACTTACTACAATGCTGTGGTTTGGAGGACTGAGATCCTGCACACAGTGCCTTTGCAGTATGCACAGGGTGTGCGCTCGCTGCTGGGAGCTGCTGTTACTATGAGCTCAACTTTCATACCTCCCAGTGGGCTTCTCACAGTGGTGCACACACACAAACCCATAGACTACACACATGCGTGCTACCTCTGCCATCAACACACATACACAGATACTCTGCCCGCACAGAGCCTCATGCATAAGAACCTAGAAGCCATGTCCTCTCAAACAGTGACCAGGGGTGGGAGGTTTACCAGCCACTTGGCACATTTATTAAATATCTACTGCCCTGTGAGGACGCAGAAAGACTGAGAAAGGAACCCACCTTGGAAGAGCTTGGTTTAGCCAAGCACGATGCAACTGGCCCAGTGTAGTACCAGCGTTTGCTCACCCTGCATGGCACTAGGGTGTAGCTGGGCACAGGATAAATATTTGCCAAGAGGGTGGACTTGGGGCCCGGGTGCTTGAAGAGGCCCCCAAATCCTGCAGATCCCGACCCTCTTCACCAACCAGGCCTCCTGAACGGATCCAGTTCCCCAGGTCTGCTCAGACTGGAGTCTGCAGAGTCTAGCCTTCCTGACTACAGCCTGAGTGGCCCGAGCCCTCCCTGGAGGATGGGGTGGGGGTCTGATGCTGTGTGATTGACCCCCCTCTGTCTTCTCCCACAGCTGTCAGTGACTATTTTGGGGGCAGCTGTGTCCCGGGGGCAGGAGAGACCAGTTACTCAGAGTCCCTCTGTCGCCTCTGCCGGGGTGACTCCACTGGGGAAGGAGTGTGTGACAAGAGCCCCCTGGAGAGATACTACGACTACAGCGGGGCCTTCCGGTGAGAGGGGCTGGGGTGGGGCCACAAGCACTGGGAAAACACACCTCGTCATTGAATGGGCCCCTAGGGGAGTGGTGATGTCAGCTGCCTCTCATCAAAGCACCCTTTTTATAGTTCATGTGCCTGGTTGGTTTAAAAACCTCAAACCAGAATATGCCAGACAGGATTTACTCATAAAATCAACATGTTTGGTATATTTAGAGAAGTAAGGGCTCAGAGAGAAGACAATGGCAAAAATGGCCCTTTGCTGCTCCCAGATCCCCATTCTGGTGTCTGGGACCAGCAGGGAGGATGCTGGAGGGGGGCAGTGTGGCAGGGACCCCAAGGCGTGAACTCAGGGCTGGCCTCTCTTTGCTCCTATTCAGGCTGGCCCTTTAAATCAGTGCTCCATGGAGACAGGAGTCTCTTAACTGCTTGTGGGGCCCTTCCATCTGTCCACAAAAAAGGAAATATGCCTGGTGGGGGCTGGCATGGAAGTCTCCTGGTTCTTTCTCTCTGGTTACAGTGTTTCCATCTGGAACCCCAGTGTTTACACCCTAGGGTGTAATAGGGGAAATGAAGTTTGGGGTACAGAGGAGAAATGGTTCTTGGTCCTCCAAGTCAGAGACTCACCCACCCTGCCTCTCCTGGAGACATGCCCCAGTCCAGTCCCGGCTTGTTTGCTGACTGTAGGGACCTGGGCAGCCCCTTTGCCCAGGGGCCCTGACCTGCCTCCTTCACTGGGCAGTGACAGATGGAGGATCCATAAAGTCCTGGGCCTTTCCACACAGGGTTGTTGATGTGGCTTGAGAAGGTCTAGCCCAATCCCCTGCCTTAGGACAGAGTCATCTTCAAAACATCCTGAGCGTTAAGGCTGCCGATCAAGCAGCTGCCCTATGAGCACCCGCTCCTTTCAGGCCCCAAGCTCAGCTGCACAGAATCTACATGGATTATAAAGGATCTCTCTCTAGGGGAGCTGCTTTCTCATCCCTACTTTAGAGGCAATAGAGGTTAGGAAGGTTCCACAATTTGCCAAAGCCACACAGCCACACAGACTGGGGAACTGGAACCCGGGCTGCATGACTGTGAAACCCATGCCCGCCGAGAGCCCACCCAGCACAGCCCAGGCCAGACCTCCCGAGGCGGAGGATGGCAGCTGGACCCCAGCCTGCCTCATTGCTTCCACCTGCGCAGGTGCCTGGCAGAAGGGGCCGGGGACGTGGCCTTTGTGAAGCACAGCACAGTGCTGGAGAACACAGATGGTGAGTGGAGGGGCTGGCCCCCAGCAGCGGGTTTCAGGCCCCGTAAGCCTCCCTGACGGAAAGGAAGAGCTGGGTCTCACCAGTGGAGCTTAAACTGCTCTGCGCACAGGGGGGCTGAGGAGCCACTCTGCCTGCTCTGATACATATCTGGCCGTGGGTTCATTTTCCTTGTGAAGATTGGGTTCTGCTTTTGAAAAAAAAAAAGTTTATAAACCTCTGCGTTCAGTTAAGTTCAGTTCAGTCACTCAGTTGTGTCCGACTCTTTGCGACCCCATGAATTGCAGCATGCCAGGCCTCCCTGTCCATCACCAACTCCTGGAGTTCACTCAGACTCACGTCCATCGAGTCAGTGATGCCATCCAGCCATCTCATCCTCTGTCGTCCCCTTCTCCTCCTGCCCTCAATCCCTCCCAGCATCAGAGTCTTTTACAATCAGTCAAATCTTCCCATGAGGTGACCAAAGTACTGGAGTTTCAGCTTTAGCATCATTCCTTCCAAAGAAATCCCAGGGCTGATCTCCTCCAGAATGGACTGGTTGGATCTCCTTGCAGTCCAAGGGACTCTCAAGAGTCTTCTCCAACACCACAGTTCAAAAGCATCAATTCTTCGGCTCTCAGCCTTCTTCAGTCCAGCTCTCGCATCCATACATGATCACAGGGAAAACCATAGCCTTGACTGGACGGACCTTTGTTGGCAAAGTAACGTCTCTGCCTTTCAATATGCTATCTAGGTTGGTCATAACTTTTTTCCAAGGAGTAAGCATCTTAATTTCATGGCTGCAATCACCATCTGCAGTGATTTTGGAGCCCAAAAAAATAAAGTCTGACACTGTTTCCATTGTTTCCCCATCTATTTCCCATGAAGTGATGGGACCAGATGCCATGATCTTAGTTTTCTGAATGTTGAGCTTTAAGCCAACTTTTTCACTCTCCTCGTTCACTTTCATCAAAAGGCTCATTAGTTCTCTTCACTTTCTGCCATAAGGGTGGTGTCATCTGCATATCTGAGGTTACTGATATTTCTCCCAGCAATCTTGATTCCAGCTTGTGCTTCCTCCAGCCCAGCATTTCTCATGGTGTACTCTACATGTAAGTTAAATAAGCAGGATGACAATATACAGCCTTGATGTACTCCTTTTCCTATTTGGAACCAGTCTGTTGTTCCATGTCCAGTTCTAACTGTTGGTTCCTGACCTGCATACAGGTTTCTCAAGAGGCAGGTCAGGTGGTCTGGTATTCCCATCTCTTTCAGAATTTTCCACAGTTTATTGTGATCCACACAGTCAAAGGCTTTGGCATAGTCAATAAAGCAGAAATAGATGTTTTTCTGGAACTCTCTTCCTTTTTCTATGATCCAGCGTATGTTGGCAATTTGATCTCTGGTTCCTCTGCCTTTTCTAAAACCAGCTTGAACATCTGGAAGTTCACAGTTCATGTATTGCTGAAGCCTGGCATTAGGGATGTATTGGGTTATAATCATTTAAAATTTTGATGATAATCTAAGGAAATCTAAGAAAGTAATTATTTAAAGAGTTGTCTTTAAAGATTGCAAAAAGACTGATAAGAGCAAAAGAGTGGTATTGACATAAATGTGCAAAGTAGTGAAGTAATATGGTTTTAATTGTCCCTAGTGAAGGAAAATGGGAGTGGCAGATTGAAATACCTAAATGATGCATTTGTCTCAGGGGAAGGCCAAGCGATCCCCCAGAATTCTATTACAAAGGTTTTGTAGCAGTTTAAAAATAGAGGAAAGTTGAGGAGTGGAGAGAGAATGACACTGAGTAATTGTTGAGAGTGCTATAAATTATCATGCAGTCATTAAAAATGACCTTTATGGAGTTTTACAAACTATTACTTTCTTGGTTTTTTGGTTTGTTTTTAAATAGCTTTGGAGTGAATAGAGTGTTTGTGATCACACAAAGTATCTTTTCCCTCCTGTTATCTAGCAACGGTTTATCTTCCTCATTTTAAAATTTAAAAGTCATTAAAATATTGTTATGTAGGGCCATCTGTGGTATATTTTATTGCATGAGTTACAATCCTTAAAATTAGTCTTATTAATATTCCTGTTTGGTGTTGATATTCAGTCTTATAAAGGAGTTTTATGGAAAGCTTCCAGTAATGTGGAAAAATATTTTTAAATAAGTGAAAAAAATATAGGATGTAAAACTGCTTACCATGTATGGCTTTAACCATATTTAAAATGGTTAGAGGATAGAATAGAAAAAAGAACATGGAGGAAAAATACCAAAATATTAATAGTTGGAGTGGTGGGGGAAGCTTCGAGAATTTGCCCTCTTCTATCTGGGCCATGGTTCTGGAAAATTTTGTCGGGGTTTGTTTCCACCATTGCCCTATGCTCGGAACTAAATTTAGTGCCAGATGGTGGTGGTGAACTCCCGATATATTTCTCTCTCATCCTCGGTTTCTCTTACTTTCTTATTCTTTTTGTCTTTAATAAGCAGTTCTGTTTATATGTGTTATTTTATTATCAGATATCTCAAATCCTTTTTATTAGAAATTGGTGACAAATTTAAAATGTAAGTAAACAGACACAGTCTATAGAGACATCTGATTTTGTACAGTGCAGCCACCAAGCTCCTCTTCATTCTGAGTTCCGGTTCTCACCTCCTGGTATGATTCTGGGTTCTCACTTCTTGGTGTGGTTTTGGTTCTCACTTCCTGTAAGGGTCGCTTTTCACTGTGTGTCTGTGGTCTGTGACACCCTAGGCTCTCCCCAGGCCCCCTCCCAAGGGTCCTCCCCGATGTCCTCACCAAGCCCCACCCAGGACAGGAGTTGGCTCATGACAGGATTCCCATCTTCTCAGGGAAAACCCTGCCCTCCTGGGGCCAGGCACTGCTGTCACAGGACTTTGAGCTGCTGTGCCAGGATGGCACCAGGGCTGATGTCACCGAATGGAGGCAATGCCACTTGGCTCGGGTACCAGCTCACGCTGTGGTGGTCCGGGCCGACACAGATGGAGGCCTCATCTTCCGGCTGCTCAATGAAGGCCAGGTGAGTTCAGGGCACCCCACACAGCTTCTCGGGGTGGCAGGACCTTCTCATCTTTCACCAGGGTGGGAGCTCAGAGCCATCCCGGGGCTGCACCAGCCAGAGCAGGGGCAGGACCCAGAGGCAGAACATACAAGCAAGTAAACAAAATGACTAAACAAATAAATGTCAAAGTACACCATTAATTAAATGTGGTGTATAATGTTTTACTGATACCGCTGTGTAGAACAGCAGCAAGTTTCTGCCCACAGGCCGCACCAGCTTTGGTTAGTTTTGTTCATCCTGCCACCGAATTCGGCCCCACTGCTTGTGCTCAGTACCATTGCACACCTGAGCCTTAAGCCATGTGTTCAGGTAGCTGAGTGTGAAAAGGCAGAATGCACTGGGGAGCGCAAGGGAAGGAGAAAGCTCATGCAGTCCTCAGAGTGGGTGCCTGGCCTGCAGGCACAGGAAGAAGGAAGCGGGAGCTGAACTAGAAAGAAAGGATTCTCCCCACAGTACATCATCAGCCCCCACCCCTGCCCCTTGACACACAGCGTCTGTTCAGCCATGAGGGTAGCAGCTTCCACATGTTCAGCTCTGAGGCCTATGGCCAGAAGAACCTGCTATTTAAAGACGCCACCTCCGAGCTGGTGCCCATCGCCACACAGACCTATGAGGCATGGCTGGGCCGCGAATACCTGCATGCCATGAAGGGTCTCCTCTGTGACCCCAACCGTAAGTCTACCTTTCTCTTCTCCTGCTGGCCCCAGCCTGACTATGGGTGTGGTCAGGCTTGCTGGAGAGGTGGCCACAGGAGGACACACACCCCAGGAGGTATGTGTGCTTCTTGGCCTCAATGGGAACCTGTTTCTTCCACCTCCCTGCCTCTCATGGTTGGGGAAGAAGCATCTCTGGAGTCAAATGGCAGCATTGTACCCTGGAAACCCTACCTGCTCTGGGGGGTGGGATCCAGAACCCCAGGGTCTGTCTTGAAGGGTCTCTGCCCCTCCACCCAGTATTTGTCAAGTCCTGTCTTTCTCCCTCCACAGTGGCTTACTCCTCCCACAATGCCCTCATTCTCCCACAGTGCCTCACTCCTCCCACAATGCCCCTATCTTCCCACAGTGCCTCACTCCTCCTCCTCACCATGTGGCCATGGCCCTGGTTCTGGCGCTGTTTCTCATCTGGACCCTTACAGTAGTCTACCAATGACTTCATGCCTCTAGCCCCCACCCCCATGTATCCACCACCTACAGCCAGAGAGATGCTGTGCCTCAAGGTTTCTCACAGCCCCACGAAAGGGATTCTGTCCTCTCCTTTCTGGGTAAGAAAACAGGATCAGATGGAGAAATAACTTACCTTTATAGCTAACCATGGAAAGAAAGAGCCAGAATTCCTCTTGGGTCTGATTCTAGGCTCTTCCTGCTTAGGGCCAGCCCCTGATGCAGGCCAGTGTGATCACATGCTCACACCCACACAGGACTGCCCCATTACCTGCGCTGGTGTGTGCTGTCCACGCCTGAGATCCAGAAGTGTGGAGACATGGCTGTGGCCTTCAGCCGGCAGAGGCTCAAGCCAGAGATCCAGTGTGTGTCAGCTGAGTCCCCCCAGCAGTGCATGGAACGAATCCAGGTGGGAGCTGGGTCCAGAGGGCAGATCTGCCCAGGTGGGCAGGCAGTGGCAGTGCCTGGGATGGTCCTTACTGGCCCTCCCTCTGCCTACTTGGTCTGGAGGATACAGGGCAGCCTGAGTAGAAGAAAGTCTCCTATGACAATTCCACAGAAAGAGGGGAGGGGAAGTTGCCACAGGAAGCAGCCACCACCCCTTGGCGAGGGGTAGGGGAAAGGCAGGGAGAAGGGGGCTATTTCCCTTGGGGGAGCCTCAGAGACTCCTCCCTGCTAAGCAGGTGGGCCAGGAGCAGAAGGACCATGGGACTGGCCCAGCTTGGCACTAATGACCCTGTGGCCTTGGTCAAGTCCTTTTTCCTTTCTGAGTCTCAGTTTCCTCTTGTGCACATCAATGGGTGGCATTGGGTCATCATTTATTAAACCTCAATGCAATCAGAAATACATTTTACATCACAGTCTAGCACACAAAAAAGTTTTCTTTCAGAAATAAACCTGTAAAAATATATATCCCCTGTAGAGAGGTATGAAACCAAACAGTGTTCACCTTTACTAAGTACAATGTATGCTAATAGTTTCTGTGTATTCTATCCTAGTCTCATTTTTTTAAGCTTATCATGGCCCATTAAATTGATTAAGCATTCATTAATATGCATGCCACCTGACCCTGGTCTTGAGACCCATTCAGCTCTGTCCTGCTTTGCTTCTATGACTGGAGACTGAGGCCAGGAATGGGAAGCAGTCCCATGGCCCTGCAGTCAGGGCTGAGGTCCTACTGAGGTCACAGGGGTCTCCTCTGCTCCTGGACTGCTTCCTTCCTGTTTTTTTTTTAAGATCAACTTCAGGCCCCAACCCCATCAGAGTGGGGCCTGATGGTGAGGAGCTCTTTTCAAGGTGGTCCTCAAGTGCAGACCAAGTCACATGCCCTGGGGTGTCCACCCTGCCCCAGCCAAGCAGCACATTGACTTGAAAAGAGGCAAGCGAGCAGGAATGACATGGGGCCAGGATCATGACACTAACAATCTCATAAGCACTCACTTCCCACGTACCCCGCACTGTGCTAAGCCTTCATGTGGGTGATCTCAGTTAATCCTTATGACGACACTTGTGGGGTGGGTATGACTACTATCAGAAGTGGAGACTGAGTCTAGGGGAGGCTGAGGAGGTAACTTGCTCCAGGACACCCACGTCAAGGGTGGGGGAGCCTCTCTCCCCAGAGGTTGCCTGGAGCCTGCTATGGCACTGAGGGAGGAGAGACCAGCTGGAATCAAGGAAGGGAGATTCAGGGGTTGGGACTCGTCTTTTCCAAGTCGCGGGCAGGCTGTCCTGTGGAGGAGTGGCTGGTTGCAGGGGGCCCAGACCAGGCAGAGCTGCAGGGAGCTTAAGCTCTCTCCAGGAATAATTCCTCTCTTCATCTGAGCTCACAGAGGACCACGGGAGGAAAGGGCTGGCATTAGGGGGGTCCTGAAAACCCCAGAAAAAGGCTCAGAGATCCTCAGTTCTAACTTCTAAGGCTCTCAGAGATGATGTCCAGTGTAGCTCTAATATCCATTTCCTGCCTGACCACAGTGACCCAGGCAAGCAGGGGTCAGCTGGCCTGGCCCCTGGACTGTGGCTTAGGGTCTGGGTTCCTCCTCAGCATCGCAATGTGTAGAAGGTCTAAGTGGGAGGGAAGGGGTGCCCCAGAGATGCCCCACTAGGCTCAGAATATCAACATCACTGCCTTTATTCTGTCATCATAACTTCAAGCCTCAGCTCTGGACCGTGGGGGGCACCTTCCTGGGGTGCCGATGTCCCCTCTCTCCCTGGACCACCTCTTCCTTGGGGTATGGCTTGATTATCAGCTAATCTCTTTGCAGGGTCTGAGGAGCCACCTGTCCAGAGGCTTCAGAATGGACAAGTGGGGATGGGGCACAGGTGACCGGAGGGCTCTAGAGGCTTCTGAGGGGGGACGGACCTGGGCTACTCCTGAGGCAGGGCTCTATCCTTCCACCCTGGAGCCTCCTCCCGTAGACCCTGAGACTGTCTTCTTTGCAGACCCGGCTCGTTCACCCATTCACAGGCACATTTGAGAAGCATGTAAAGCACTCCTGCTGTGTGCCAGTCCTTGGCCAGGTTCTGGGGGTGCAGTACAATGCCCAGGTCCCTGAGGCTGGGGAGCCATGGGGAGACCCACATGGAGTGCAAGAGCAGGCGCTGTGCTAGGTTCTGCTCAGAACAGGGTCTGGCAACAGGAGACCCTCAGAAAACATGTGCTGCAAGATTAAAAGACACCCATGAATGGGAGTGCTGATGCTGGACGGTTTCAGGCCTCTGGTCCTCCAAGCATCCTTACAAGGAGAGGAAGGGGCAGATGGGACAGGATAGGGTTCCCAGGGGAAGGGAGCCTGAGGCCAGAGTTCCTGAGAGACCCAGCTTTGGCACCTCTGTCAGATCCTGACACCCAGAGCTGTCTGGGGACCCACCTCAGCTTGACCACTCTTTCTGTCCCCTCTGCAGGCTGGGCAGATTGATGCTGTGACCCTAAAGGGCGAGGACATTTACACAGCAGGGAAGACATATGGGCTGGTCCCAGCAGCCGGGGAGCACTATACCCGTGAGTGCAGGTGCCAGCCCACTGGCCTCAGTGGGGAGGTGGTTGATTTTTTTTTTTTACAAAAACTTCTCTAAAAAAGTCTTTCTCCCAGTTGCTGTCTGTCACAGGAAAACCACTCTGGCCCCAGGAACAGTGTACCCACCCAGTCACTGGAAGCCTGGCAGGCTTTAGTGAACTTTCTGTGAAGGGTCAGAGAGTAAACACTTCAGGCTCTGAAGGCCACATACAGACTCTGCTGCATGTTCTTTTTTTAAACAACACTTTAAAAATATAAAAATTATTTTTAGCTTGCATCCCAGGCTGTACAAAAACAGGCTGAGTAATTTGCCAGGGTCTGAACTAGAAAGCCTCCTCAGCCTCTTCCATCCAGACCATGTGGCTCATGGCAAGTGGCCCTGGGACCCACCTTCCTGTCAGCTCATGAACACCTTTTCAATGGCCGGGGCCCAGGTGCTCTGTCCCTAGGTCTACTGACCTCAGGTCCACTCCACTTGGACATGAGAACTCTCTCATCTTAGGGAAAGCGCATCTGCAACCTCAGCTATGCCTCCACTTTTCTCCCAGAAGGTGAGAAAAATACCACCTGAGTGTAAGGAAAGAAAGAAATTCTTCTGGTTTCAGCAGTTGGAGCTGCTGAAAAGTGGAGCCCCACAGGCTGCCCCTCAGCAATGAGGGGACACGCACAGGTCTCGCTGCCAGAAACGCTCTCTGAACACCTGCCTGGCTCTTGGCCTGGGCGCTGTTGAGCCTGGGCAGCCAGGGGAGCAGTGCATGGGGCCAGAGCCACTGCTCTGAGGTCAAAGCAACTGGAGGGAACAGATTGCAGGCTCTGGCCTGGCTCCTGCTCAGCTGAGGCCACTAAGCACAGACAAAGGGCCTCACTGGTGTCCCTTCCCCAGCGGAGGACAGGAGTAACTCGTACTTCGTGGTGGCTGTGGTGAAGCGGAACAGCTCCTATGCCTTCACCCTGGATGAGCTGCGGGGCAAGCGCTCCTGCCACCCAGGCTTCGGCAGCCCCGTGGGCTGGGACATCCCTGTGGGCACCCTCGTGCAGAGGGGCTTCATCCGGCCCAGGGACTGCGACGTCCTCACAGGTACTGCCCCCCGCAGACACACACACGTGCAAGCTCTTCTTGGGGGTTCACTGGGGTCAGGGCCAGTTCTGAGGGTTGAGGTCCTCTCCCAGCAGGACCCCAGAGAAGGCAGCCCCAGAGAGATTTCCTCTTCCTCTTTGACGTGCCCCTTGCTCTCGGGAAGGTTAGGGAATATTCTTGGCCACACCCAGGACAATGGTGTCTGGTTCTGTGGAGGGTACCCCTACCCACTTACTCAGAGTGGAATATTTTCAGTGGGGCGGGGAGCAGGCCAAGTGCATTGCTCAAGGCCTGGCTCACACTGTCCTGGCTCACAGGCTGTCTAGTCCAGTTACTGGGCATCTGGGGGACCTTGTTGGGAAGTGGCCAGCCATCTATATAAGTGCTGAAGAAGACACGTTTACCCAGCACCTACCATATGCCATAGGCAGGGCCCTCCCTGGGTGTTAAATCATGCACATTCATGGTGCGAGGAAGGCAGGAGGAAGCTGGCTGAACACACACCTCTGTCCCGGCTGGCACGTTGGAGGAAAATAACACATCTTTTTTCTAACCACCCACACAAGCACATGTAAGGTGTTAGGACTGGCTGCTCCCACTCCCAGACAGCTGGGCAGTTACTCTGACTGCAACAGAAGAGTTTATGAGGTAGTGAGTTCCCTGTCCCTGAGGGAGTTCAAGGGAAGGTGGGTTCTCTTATTTAGACAATCTTTGCATTCCCCCATCCCCGTGATCCTCACAGGAGGGGACGTGCCGCTCTGAGATGGATGGGCAGGAGCAAATGGGTGGCCTGGAGCCATAGCACCAGGCAAGGGGGGCAGATCGGTGGGGGAGCAGTCACCCTCTCTGCCATGGTCCCTCAACACAGCCCTCTCCCTCTGCCCCAGCGGTGAGTGAGTTCTTCAGTGCCAGCTGTGTGCCTGTGAACAACCCCCAAAACTACCCCTCCTCACTGTGTGCACTCTGCGTGGGGGATGAGCAAGGCCGCAACAAGTGTGTGGGCAACAGCCAGGAGAGGTACTACGGCTACAGTGGCGCCTTCAGGTACCCGGTGGGCTGGGGCCGGGCGGCAGGGGAGGGGTCCTGGGGCCAGGGGCCAGGATGGGACCTCCTGCCAATACCTGTCTTGACTTCTTGTGTGGCAGGTGCCTGGTTGAGAATGCAGGGGACGTTGCCTTCGTCAAGCACACGACGGTCTTTGACAATACAAATGGTATGTGTCGGCCCTGGGACATGACAGGGCCAGACTGGTAGGGCTCTTCCCCATCTCCCGCAGAATCCAGCACCAGATGTTCCTGGCACTGCAGGCCTAGTGGCAGCAGGGAAAGACTGAGTCTAGAAGGCTCTGCCCCTTGGGGAGCCCAGGAGCCCGAGGGCCAAACAGTAAGAACGGGCCTCGGGCTACATGTCCAGGTGCACAGGCCACCTGACAGTCTATGTCTCTGGAAGCCAAATTCCCATTCTACCAAAATGGTAGCCACTCAGTCCATTTGGAGAAACCCCATCCAGGGCGTTTACATGGCACCAAGGTGTGTGGGTTGGGTGGCAGGGACCGCTCGCCCCAGGGTCTTCAGTTCACATTAGCAGCTTGCGTTTGTTCCCGAGCGCGTCAGTGCCGTGCGCAGGGAGGTCACCGCAGCCCCAGGGTGCGTGAGGCAAGGCACGCCCCCCATTCACATCATGAGGTGGTGTTTTTCTCTGGAGTCGCCTTCCTGGGCTCCACTGAGGAGAAGAGGCCAGGAACTCTTCTCCGGGGCCCCAGGCCCCCACCTGAAGTTCTACTGGGTTGCAGGCCTGTACCTGACTCCCCTGCCCTGTTCTGTTCTCCCTCCTTGGGGAAGGAGAGAGAAATGGATTTTGCATTTTGAAGACTGGAAACTATTTCCCTTCAACATTTTTTGTTTGCGTTTTCTGTATGCCCTGCCTACACCCCAGGCTTTGCAACCCCAAACACTGGAAGCTAAGTCTTCTCCACTCTCTCCTAACACATCTCTTCCCAGGAACTCAGGGCAGAAAGGCAGAAGGCCTGAAGGGGAGGTGGAGATTGGTGAAGGGAAAACAAGATATGCAGGGAAAAAACATCAATCAGTATTTCAAAACTCAGATTCCACCATGCCTATGGAAAGTCACTAAGGCTGAAAACCAGTTGCCTCAACAGAGCTGGAAGGGTTCCAGCTCACCTGCCAACCACCCACCAACAGCACTGGGGGTCATCCCCCAGAAGGAGGGAGCAGTGAGCCCTGCCTGGGCCCAGCCTGTGCCCTCTGTGTCCTGGGCTGGGGGTTCAGGGAGAAGACGGGGCCCTTGTGAGGTTCACCTGCGGAGAGGCACCCACTTCCCAGAGCCACTCAAATTTTTTTATCTCTACTCAAGGACCCACCTGGAGTTCCTCCTGGAGATAGAAAGGCAGTGTATACTAAGTGAATATACAAAGGCACAAAATAATGTGATTCCCGAAAGTAGTGTTTGTCAGGAAGCCTTTGGACCAGCCACTTGCATCAGAATTACTGAGTTACTGGTTTAAAATGCAGATTCCTGGGTCCCATTCTAGCTTACCTGATGAGATTCTTTGCAAGAAGGGGCATTTGAAATTGCCTCTTATAGATCAACAACATGTGATGTTTTATTCCGTCTGGCTTGAGAATTTCAGCTGTTAGGGGAGAGTCCATCGTACCCTCAAGCCTGAGACCTATGACACAAAGATGGAGTTCTTTGCCTAAGAGTGATTAAGAGCCTGTTCCTCCACCTGTAAAACGGGAGTGATTATATAGTTCATTGCTACATAGTACATGCTTCTTATTCCCTACAAATAACATTATAAGCCCAGCTGGGTTCTCTCATTCTGGTTATAGATACAGCAGAGCAGTTGAAGAGTGGAGAGGGTTGGGGAGCTGGCCAGATATCACCACCTCTCCCCAGTCAAGGACTTGGGGTCCCTGAGGAGAGCAGTCTGTCTATCCTCTCCCCCACTCTGCTTCATCCCTTCAGGCCACAGTTCTGAGCCCTGGGCTGCTGAGCTCATGTCAGAGGACTACGAGCTGCTGTGTCCCAATGGGGCCCGGGCTGAGGTGACCCAGTTTGCAGCCTGCAACCTGGCACAGATACCATCCCATGCTGTCATGGTCCGTCCAGACACCAACATCTTCACTGTGTATGGACTGCTGGACAAGGCCCAGGTGAGCGAGGGCAGGAGCTGCCCCGCTGGGTGGTTTGCGGGGTAGGGATGATGACAGAGGCGAGCCAAGCCCCTCAGTCACCTCAGTCTACCTGGAGCAGACTTCAGGAGAAACTGAGGAAATTCTAGGGAATTTCTCAGAAATTCTGTGAATGTCACTTAGTCAAGGCCATCCCTCCAAGCACTGTCCCCTCTGTCTCCTGTATCATTAATTTTCCCTTCTCAGCCAGACCATTCCCACCAACATACAAACCTGCTATTACTTCTGCTGCTGCTGCTGCTAAGTCGCTTCAGTCGTGTCCAACTCTGTGCGACCCCATAGACGGCAGCCCACCAGGCTCCCCCATCCCTGGGATTCTCCAGGCAAGAACACTGGAGTGGGTTGCCATTTCCTTCTCCAATGCATGAAAGTGAAAAGTGAAAGTGAAGTCGCTCAGTCGTGTCCGACTCTTAGCGACCCCATGGACTGCAGCCTACCAGGCTCCTCCGTCCATGGGATTTTCCAAGCAAGAGTACTGGAGTGGGGTGCCATTGCCTTCTCCAGCTATTACTTCTACCATCCTGTAAACACAAGTGAACCTTCTTTTGGTCTCACATCCCCTTATAACCATAACCCCACTCCCTTTTATAGCAGAATTCCTTCAAAGAGCCATCTCTAGTCTGGAATCATCAATTCCTCCTTTCCTGACCTCTCTTAAGGATGGAGACTATTCCAGATAGGCCCCTCCAGGTGCTGAGACTGCCTTGGTCGAGGTCTCACTGGCCCGTGCTTACATCCCGTGGCTGTTGCTCAGTCCATGTCTCCCCGGCCTCTCAGCAGCACTGGCTGCAGCTCCCTCTTCCTGAAGTTCACCGCCCTCCTGAATGCAGTTTCCCCCATGCCTGCCTGGCTGTCCCGCCACCTCCCCAGCCTCCCCTCCATCCCCTTTGCTGGCTCTTCCTCATTTCCCTGGCTGGTAACCACTGGAGCCCCCCAGGCTTCATCCTAAGCCGTCTTCTCTGTCGCACCTCTACCCCTATTGATCTCATCCAGCCCCATCGTTAACTACCATCCGTATAGTGATGACTGCTAAGTGTACATCCTCAACCCTGCTTCAGTCTCACCCTTTAATCTCAAACGTACATCTTTGGCAGCTGCCTATTAGACATTTCCATTTCTAACAGGCGTCTTGACCTGAACAAGTCAAAGTTGGACTCCTCTTTTTCCCTCCATCTTCCCCACTTCAGTGAATAGCAGCCTCAGACTTCCCATTTCCTCAGGAGTCAGGTCAGACTCCTGTCTTCCT
The DNA here is from genome assembly GCF_000754665.1 of Bison bison bison. Classification (NCBI taxonomy): domain Eukaryota; kingdom Metazoa; phylum Chordata; class Mammalia; order Artiodactyla; family Bovidae; genus Bison; species Bison bison. The sequence goes on along the minus strand of NW_011494604.1, from coordinate 5,144,484 downwards.
GTCATGCCCTACTTCCAGTCAATCAACAAATTAACTTTCAAAACACATCTGAAATTTGAACACAGGCCATCTGACAAGACTGCCCCAGGTTCCAAACCTTCCCCTCTACACACCCCCAACCTGATATAGACTGAAATTGACCTCATTTCCCTCCTTCCATAAGCACCACAGACTTGCAGAGCCAGCTGACCCTCCAGGCCAGTTCCTAACCTTGGAAATGATGTTTAATCTCATCTTTCCTATGGAATCCCTCTGTCTCAGAAGTTCTTAACTCTGGGTCTGTGGGCTTCCCCAAGGTTCCCGAAACCCTCTGAAGTGATGTGGGGGAAGAGCCCTGTATGGATGTGCACTTTTCTGGGGAGAAGGCTGAGAGCTTTCATCACATCCTCACGAGGATCCATGAGTACCCCCAAAAGATCAATAGCCACCTTACTCTTTCTTTCCCCTTTGACCAGTATTTGAAGGCTGAAGTGGGCATTTGTCCATGCTCTTCTGATGTCCTGTATTGTATTCCTCATTTCTCACATCCCTTCTGGCCTTTTTACTGACTGTCTCAGGACAGGAGCCATAGCACACTCACCCTGAGAACCCTCAACAGGGAAGAGAACAGCTCCTCAAGAACTTCTTGAGTGTGAGGAGGGTGGGTTAGTAAAGGATATTCAACTTACCTAGTACTTTCTTAGTACTGGTATCAGAAGGAATGGCTCTCTTATGAAATCATTTTGGTTGGGGATAAAGGATACCCATAAAAAAGAGTGAGAAAGCCTGGTAGAAAAGGATGAGAAATGCTGAGCAGACTTAGCAGACCCCTCAGTAGTCTCACCCACATCCTCTCTCATTTCTGAGTTTTCTTCCTGTGAAGGCTCAGGCTTCAATATCCAAGAGCTAGTTTGGTGTGATGTTTCTGGATGGCTGTCTTACTGTGGTGGCTCTGGTCATCTCTTATTCCACATCAGCTTTGGTGACAGAGGTCATTGAGTCGATGATTTTAAAGCAGAGTCTTGGCACCTGACTGTCCTTGCTCCTTGGTGCATAAAGCAATTAATGGCAAATGATACCCAGGTGACCATTGGTAAGCCCAGGTGCAAAGCTGATCTGCTGTGTGCTTCCAGGACCTCTTTGGAGATGACCACAATAAGAATGGGTTCAAAATGTTCGACTCCTCCAGCTATCATGGCCAAGACCTGCTTTTCAAGGATGCCACCATCCGGGTGGTACCTGTGGGAGAAAAGACGACATATCGTAGCTGGCTGGGCCCCGACTACGTGGTGGCTCTGGAAGGGATGCTGTCTCAGCAGTGCTCAGGCACAGGTAGGGCGGGCTGGCAGGGTCACACCCCACAGAAGAGTGGGCACAATCCCTGGGCATCCTCCCAAGCCTTTCTCCCCAAACCTTGAGTGAACCGAAGGGCGCTCTGCATCTTTGCAAACGATCAAGATGAAGTGCCCTGAGAGGGTCTTCAGTTATAGCAGAAACACTGGCTGTGGAATCCAGACAGACCTGGATAATGAATATAAATGTTAAAAATAATCATCCAAAGAGGATTCAGGCAACTGCATAAATATACATGTAGTGTAATTTTGAAAGAAATGAATATGTAAAGAAACCAGGGGAAAGAAAAATTATAATAGGGTAGCAAGAGGGAGCCTGGAGTGAATTTAGTACACAAAAATACACTCCGTCTAGTCCTGCACATGAGTGGCAATGGGCCACAAACACAGCTCCTGGCACTTCAAGGCCCTTTACTGTCTGTGTTTAATCCCTCAGTGACCGCGGCCTCCAGGGTCTCCCTACTCCTGCTGCTGCTCCCGCTGGCCCTCACGGCCAGCCTCCTCCAGCCCTGCCTCTGAAGCATCTCTGGGCCAGCCTTGCCCTCCTTTGGAATGGAAACCTATTCAGAAATCTCTCTAAATCGGGCTGTTCTCCTCAGTAAATCCGGTTAACACTGCTCAGAGAAAAAAATGTGTGATGGGAAAGGAAGCGTGAAAAACCATAGAGCTCCTCAGGGCTGCAATTCCAGCACTGAAGTTTCTGTGATTGCTTCAAAGTGGAATAAAGATGAATGTTAAAACAAAGTGCCCCCAACTGGACTGAGCGGGTCCCTCCTGCTGGAACCCAGCCTCTGCCTCCCAGGCACCACCTGTCCCTCCGCTACCTGGGTGGCGCGCTGGCCCGCCTCCAGTCACGCCCCACCCACAGGCTGGCACAGCTGCTTCCCTGCAGGTCTGCAGGCTCCCACCACGCAGATCCTCACCAGCCTCGGGTTTGGAAAAGACCGGTTGCCAAGGAAACAGGCTGAACCTGAGCTTCCCACATGGCCCTCTCTGCTGGAACTCGCCCTGCTGAGCCGCCCAGGGGGGCCTGGTGAGATGACAGGCCTGCCGGCCCCTCCCTGCCAGTTACCACCTCCTCCTCTGGGGAATGGACACCGCACCCAGCACCTCCCATCAGCCCCCGCTCCGTCTGTCTCTGGACTCCAGCCTCCCTCGTGAGGATACTGTGTGTCTGTCTGTCCACTGAGGCAGTACCTGATGAGGCTGGAGCCAGGCCCTCCAAGGAGGCAAAGCTTCTGGGCACTCACAGCCCTTTGTCCTTGTCTTCTGCGGCTTGGCATGGCTAGGACCACCGGACCCCTAATTGTGCTGGGCTGGGGAGGCCAGGGCTGGACCCTAGGGATGAAGTCCTCAAGGGTCCTGGGGCAACGGAAATGCTTCTCAGAATTTTTACTAGGTAGGGGGCTTGATGCAGGGTTGGAGGTCTAAAATCTTGCCTAAATACCTGTCTGTGTAAGAAGGGCAGGCCTCAGAACAAAGTGTGATCTGTGTGCCCTGCCCTTTGGTGGTTCAGCTGCACCAGGCTCTGTCCTGAGGCTCAGCCCCGCAAGGAGAAATCCCCACTCCTGAGTTTCCTCCTCTTAGGCTCCATCACAGTTTACCCTCTCCTGCTCTGCTGTGATGTCCACCGCTCTGGAGCTGCTCCTGTACCTCTGGCAGCAGTGGTTTTCTCCAAATCAAAGGGTTCAGCCTTCGGGGCTACCCAGTGATCTCCAGGCGCTCAAGTGTGGGGGGTGCCTCTGAAGAGCTGGGGATGGGGAGATGCCATTCTGTTTGTCAGAGGAGCCTCAGGCCAGCGAGGAGCTGAGGGGAGTCCTGGCTCCTCAGGTGTGAGCACAGGGTCTCTTCCTCCCAGACGTCCTCTGACTGGGCCCGAGGGCCACTCATTTCAGAGGAAGGCTCCATCCTCCCCATCCCCTTCAAATCAGTGGAAACTGCTGGGAGAGGGTCTCTATTATCGTCATGGTTGTTTGGAAAGCAGGAAAAAGTTCCCCGAACTGCCAGCTCTTACTCTGAAATCTGCTCCCTTTAAAAAAGTAAAAAGAAGAAACGAGAGCAAGCCACCTTCGTCAGCAGGCTGGGAGCCGCGTGGGCCTGGAGCTATTTGCATCTTCGTCTGCGGGGGCCTCGGGGATGCTGATGACAGGCTGGGCTCCCAGTGCTTCGCCCCCACCTGTGGGCGTTGGGATGGATCCCTTCCATCCTCAGTGGAGAAGGAGGCCACTGGCCATGTCCTGGCTATGGTCACACCATCCTGAGGAGTCCTGGCCTCCACCCCACTGTGAGAGGCCAGAAGGAGCCGGCCTCAGCTACCAAGCGTGTACCCTCTTCTCTGAAGGAGCAAAATAATTCTTCTCTGACTTGATGATTGTTTGATTTCTTTTTCTTTTTTATTTTTCAAAGGGAAATTTGTGCAGTGAGGAGTGTATTACCATGTGGCCATCCTGGGCCAGCGTGCTGCCCAGGGTGTGACACGGTACTGTGAGCCCCTCAAGGTGTGACCTGCCTGAATGCTGGATGGCTTCTGACTGTCAGGTGACAGCAAGGAGCCACCTCTGTGTTAGCACTCATGAAAGACGTTGGTTTGTTCTTTCAAATAAAGCCAAACAACCTGCACTGGCTGAGGCTTGGATTCTGATAGAAAACTGCTGATGATGGTTCACTTTTTTCTTCTTAGGTGGGCAGAGGTCTGCAAGCCCCAGGTCACCCCCTGCCTCCCAGAATGACAGATTCCACTCAGAACCTCAGTCAGGAACCAGTCCGAGCCTCCATCCAGCGAGGCCCACAGCTCCCTTCTCTAGTATGGACTGGTTCTCTGGCCTCAGCCATCCCAGCACATCCCAGCTGACTCCTTCCTCTCGGCCTCTTGGGCGTCTGTTCCTCTGGGGACCAGGTGCAGAGCAGTGCAGTCTTCTCCACCACCCCCTGCCCTTTGTCTCCAAAATAAGTCACCCACACCATTCCTTTGGCAAGCTGGCTGCTAACTCACTGGAGGAAGGGAAGGAGGGGTCAGTCCTCACAGTGGGCACTCTCTGGCCTTACTTAAGTGTGGCAGGTGGGCTGGTCTTGGCTGGTGCCCCACACTCACTTGGGAAGTGGAGGTTCTTCGTGCTCCCCTCTCCCAGGGCTCCCGCCCTTCATTCTTCCCCAAGCCTGCCTCTTCCCTCCCTCCCTTCCTCCATCCCTCCTCACGGCCACCTCACAGAGCTGGGACCCGGCTCCCCACGGCACCCAATCACCATGAAGCCAGGAAGTCTGGGGTCCTGGCAGCAGAAGTTGATAACGTCTCTGTACCACATGGCTCGGGTTTGGCCAATCAGCTGTCTTGATGCCGTCCCTGCCTCCCCTAATCCCTTGGGGGAGTTATTTAAATTCAAGCCACAGCTCCTCCTCTA
>NW_011494604.1:5130700-5139655 GCF_000754665.1 Bison bison bison | reverse complement strand
AGCCACAGCTCCTCCTCTAACCAACAAACAGAATAATAATACCCACCTGATGAGGTTGATGTGAAGATAGGATATTTATACTATATGTAAAACACTCAGCACTGTGCTTGGCACATAACAACAGGTGCAGGAGATATTAACTATTGCTACTGCTGTTACTCTGGGATCTGGATTTGGGGGCTTAAGTTTCAGATTTCTGGGGGAGAAATCTGGACCCAAAGTGGGTCAGGTGACTGCTGCTGGACCAATCACCTCTGGCCACAGAGGCCCCAGAGAAAGACGAGATTAAAGAATTGTGAGCCGGGAAGCCACTCACCTCAGCTGGTTTAGGTGACATTTGGCATTCGTTGAGCAAACGTTTATTAATACCCACTATTAGTACCCCTAGACCTGGGTTGGAGAAGGCAATGGCACCCCACTCCAGTACTCCTGCCTGGAAAATCCCATGGATGGAGGAGCCTGGTAGGCTGCAGTCCATGGGGTCGCTAAGAGCGACTTCACTTTCACGTTTCACTTTCATGTATTGGAGAAGGAAATGGCGACCCACTCCACTGTTCTTGCCTAGAGAATCACAGGGACGAGTGGGCTGCCGTCTCTGGGGTCGCACAGAGTCGGACATGACTGAAGCGACTTAGCAGCAGCAGCAGCAGACCTGGGTAAGACGGACCTTGGGCCTGAGCTTTATGACTTAGGACAAACCTCTGCAAACCTGCACACGAATCCCTGGGGATCTTGTTAGACTGCCAGTTCTGACTCCGTAGGTCTGCAGCAAGGCTGCAGCTCTAACCAGCACCCAAGAGGTGTCCATATTGCCAGTCCTGGGACTGCATTTTAAGAAGTGAGCCCTTCTCTGACCACTGCCCCCAACAGCTGGAGGAGTCATGGGGAAAGGGGACATGTTCACCTGAAGCCCAGACCCCATTTTTTAGACATGCTTCTGAAATTCTTATCCCAGCTTCCAGGGTCTGGATGGCCTCTTCTCCAGGTCCTGCCTCCAAGGGTAGTCAAAAGATGGCCCTTGGCAGGGAGGTGTGGCTGGAGCTTGATGAACAGGCCCTCAAAGAACGGGATGGAACCTGCGTAAGAAGAGCTATGAGGTGGAGCCTGTTCCCTCTGAACCTCAGATTTCAGTCAGCCAAGTCTATATAAAGGTTTATTTGTCAAAGTAGGAGGACAGGACACGTTTAAGTTTGTTAGCTTGATTTGTAAGTTTCAAATTTGTAGCCGTGTGGTAGAAACTGTCTGGGTGCTGCAGACAGTTGCACCAGCCTGCTGTGTGCACAGCTCTTTTCAGGGCTCCAGAAGACACAAGTTCAGTTAAAGCCCACTACCCCTGTCCTTGGGCTCATTTGGTGAGGCCACTGGGCTAGTGTGTGGAAGAAGGGACAGTGAGAAAATGAGTGACCCCCCCAACAAGGATGGATGGTCCTCCTGGCTTCTCAGCACACTGAGGAGGAAACACCACCCCACCTCCAGACTCCTCCCCAGGGCTTTCTTTACAGGTTTGCAATGAGGATGGCTTCCTTAGGACCATGACCTACGAAGGTTCACACAGTAGGTATACATGCTATAATTTTTTTAAGTTGTTTCAATTTGGGGAGAAACATAAACCTAGGGCTGAAGAAATTTGAACTGTAGTTCCGCTTTTGGTGTTCACCCCAGGGAAATGCTTTCTCCTGTCTCAACCTCAGTCCCCAACTCTACAAAATGGAGATTTGGATGGGCCCTCTGTAGCTCCAAGCCCAAACAATTCTTCTTAGACTCAACAGTCTCCATCTTCCCAGGATTATTCCCTGGTTGGTGCTGAGCACAAAGGGGCCAGGTGGGCTCTTTTTATTTCTGCTTCCCCAGCTGCTTTAGGGTTGGCACAAACAGCCTAAAAGCTGTTTCACAACCTGAAAGTCATTACATGTTAGTGATTCTCAACCTGGACCATTTACCAGAAACCACCCGGAGCGCTGGCCCCACCCTGAGCATTTCTGACTCCGTGGGGCAGGGGTGGGGCCCAAGAATGAGCATTTCTGATGCTGCTCCTCAGGCCACTTTGATTTGGAGAGGACTGTGAAAGACAGTGAGAGCGTGACAAGGGCTGCCCCGGTGGGGTGGGGGCCTGGTGAGAAAGGCGCATAGTTCGGAGGCCCTCATGGAGGGAGCTGCACCAGCCTGGAAGGAGGGGGGTGGCCTGTGACCACGCTCCGTGCTCCATGGCGGAGGGGAGGGAGGTGCAGGATGATGCTGAAGTGCCCAGCCAAGGGGTCCCAGCAAGGTAGCTGAGGGTAAGGGCAGCATCCTGACTTTGGCTTCCCACGTAACATGGCTCTTGGCTCCCGCTGCCCCTGGGTTCCCCACCAAGCGTTTCTGAGTAGGGCTTTCAGGAGAGGGAGAGCTCTCAAAGACGAGCATGAGGAGCACATGTGGTCAGGATAACCCTCTTCCACTTTTCTAGTTTCTGACATGCCCAGAAACCCCCAACTCCATTTTGCATTGTCTACTGTGGCCCTCCTTTGGGACACTGGGGGATGAAGAGAAGGGCCTGGCAACTTGCCGGCGGAGAACTAGTTGCCAAAATCCCCATCCAGGCAGATTCATGGCAGACTCTGCCTGTGGCATCCACCATCCCCTCCCACGTCTTCCTCCCTGGCACACCTTGGTTTGCTGCAGAATGTCAGCAAGTTCAGCTGAAACTCTTCACTCTGAATGGCCAGGGAACACAGGCCCGGCTGATGAAACAAGTCGAAGTTACGGAGTAGGGATTTCAGGAAGGCGCTTTCACGGGAGCCACTCGGGCTATCATAGCCCTGCACTTTCTCTCTTCTTGGGCCCAGAAAGCAGACACAAGAGTCTTGCTGTGCGAGGCACCAAGCACTGGATGAGCACATGGTGAGCAGAGCAAAAAGAGGGAGGCGCTGGGGTCGAGTGAGCCGCAGTGCCCAGGCCAGACTGTTCTAATTTGATTTTCTAATCCATTGTTTGAGCTGAATGTACGCACGAGGTATACAGTGCTAACAGTGGGAAGGGCACGAGTTGGGTTTGGGGGACTTGTCCTGGTTTTTTAATAGGCTGTGTGATTCAGGGAAAGTCATTGGGTTCTTGTGTCTTCATCTGTGGGAATAAACTTCATCTGTGGGTCTCCAGGGTCTCTATATGACCTTCTGTGGCTCAAATCAAGAATCAGAGTTGGTGTCATCTGAGACTTCCAGGGCTGGGCTTCAGGGGGGATTTCAGTGATAAAGCAGGAGGTGACCTTAGGAATAAGTAGCACCGTGAGGAATACAATGTTTAGCTGAAGCACAGAATTAGAGGTGTCAGCAATAATTCAGTCCAGCTGTCATAAGCCTTTGAGTATCCTCAGAGAGTGGTTAATGTTTGTCCCTGAAAGGAGCTCCGGAGCAGCTGTGCAGACCTGTGCCCTGTCCCACAGCCCCTGTCATCAGGTGGATGCCAGCTGGACTTCTCGCTGCATCGGGGAGGATGGGGCATGGTGCCGTGGCAGGAGAGAAGTCTGAGACCCTTCTGATTGGTGTCAGCCAGGTCATAAGTTGTCCTCTGCGACATATGGATTAGTAGAGCCATCCCCCAAAAGTACAAGGTCTAAGAATGGGGGTACGTGTGCTGTGTGCTCAGTCACGTCTGACTCTTTGCGACCCCATGAAATAGCCTGCCAGCGTTTCTGTCCATGGAATTTTCCAGGCAAGAATACTGGAATGGGTTGCCATTCCCTCCTCCAGAGGATCCTCCTACCCAGGGATTGAATTCGAGTCTCTTGTGTCTCCTGCATTGGCAGGAGAACTCTTTACCACTGCACCACCAGGGAAGCCCAAGACTGGGGGAGGAAGGGGAAAATCAGAGTACTGTGATTAAAGATCAGGAAATGGAGAGAGGCTGCTAGGAGCCTGATCATCCTCCACCCTGGCACAGCCTCAGCCCTGTCCTGAAATGGATCCCTAACAGCACGTGCTGCCTCTGTCAGCTTCCTGAGTAAGCAGGGGTGGGGCCCTCCTGTCTTAGCAAGAGGAAGAATACAGCAAGAGCTCTTTTAATTTTTACTGGAGTATTATTGATATACAATGTCATATTTCAGGATACAGTGAAGTGATTCAGTTATACATTTATCTACTCTTTCAGATTCTTTTCCCATATAGGTTATTACAGAATATTGAGTAGAAGTCCTTGTGCTCTACAGTAGGTCCTTACTGATTATTTTATGTATAGTAGTGTGTATATGTTAATCCCAAACTCTTGATTTATCGCTCCCTCCACTTTTCCCCTTTGGTAACCATGAGTTTATTTTTTCAAGTCTGTGAGTCTGATTCTATTTTACAAGTCATATATATCATTGTTTTTAGATTCCACATATAAGCTACAAGGGCGTCCCTCATAGCTCAGTCAGTAAAGAATCTGCCTGCAATGCAGGAGACTCAGGTTTGATTCCTGGGTCAAAAAGATCCCCTGGAGAAGAAAATGGCAACCCACTCCAGCATTCTTGCCTAGAGAATCCCATGGACAAAGGAGCCTGGCAGGCTACAGACTATGGGGTCGCAAGAGTCGGACATGACTGAGAGACTAAGCACAGCACATATTTGTCTTTTCTCTGACTTATTTTACTTAGTATGATGATCTCTAGTTGTATCCATATTGCTGCAAAAGGCAGCGATTATTTCTTTATGATTAATATTCCATTGTGTATATATGTACCACATCTTCCTTATTCATTCGTCTGTCAATGGATATTTACATTGCTGCCATGTCTTACTATGGTAAATAGTGCTGCAAAGAACATTGGGATGCATGTATCTTTTCAAATTATGGTTTCCTTCCGATCTGATCATGGTGTATGATCCTTTTAATGTATTACTGGATTTGGGCTTGCTAGTATCTTGTTGAGGATTTTTGCATCCATGTTTATCAGTGATATTGGCCTATAATTTTCTTTTTTGTGGTAACTTTGATTTTCGTAACAGGGTGTTTCGGTTTACAGTAGCCATGAGGTTTTGATATATCAGTCTATGTGTATACACAAGATTGTTTCAAGTTGCTGTTCTCTTCATTTCAAATGCATTTCCAATATTCTGCAATATTCCAATATTTGTACTGTTCTCTTCTCACAATGTCTGGGTTTGATATCGTAATTTTCTGTGCATGATTTCCTACCTTTATGTCTGCCTTTACAGGTGAGCTTTCCCATTCGTGATTTTCCGGTTTCTAGTTGTTGTCTTTTCCATCTAGGGGAGTTCCCTGAGCATTTGTTGTAAAGCTGGTTTAGTGGTACCAAATTCTCTTAGCTTTTGCTTGTCTGTAAAGCCTTTGATTTCTCCCCGGTATCTGAAAAAGAGCCTTGCTGGGTAGAGTATTCTTGGTTGTACATTTTTCCCCGAAAGCACTTTTGAAGACCATCTCCTGGGAGGAGGCACTAACTGGCAACCGTGACAGTCAAGGTCATGATCAGTCTGGTGGGTGTCTGCTCAGGGATGGTCATCTCCATGGAAACAACCTGGATGACTCATAGATAGGCTCTCACTGCCAAGACTCTGGGACTCTGCTGTCCTCTCCCCCATTCCCTTCTCACCCTCTTTAGCAGGCCTCCTCCAGACCTCAAACCCAGCCCCTGATAGAGTCATTGTACCCCAGCAAACCAACCCATGACCTTGGGACACACTTGAGGGGCGCAGAGGAAACCTTGCCTTTGAAAATGGTGAAATAGGTTCACCTGTGTCTCTCCCCTTGGCAAAAAGCTCTGTATGAGTGTTGAGGGAGTGTATTCATAACAATGAAAGTTGCCCTGACTTCGTTTTCTTTTAAGTTTCCATTTATTTATTTTTGGCTGCACTAGGTCCTCGTTGCCGTGTGGGCTTTTCTCTAGTTGTGGTGAGCAGGGGTCACTGTCTTGTTGCAGCACAGGCTTCTCTTGCCGTGGAGCGCGGGCTCTAGGGCAGGTGGGCTCCTCTAGTTGTAGCATGAGGGCTCAGTTGTCCTGCAGCATGCGGAATCTTCCCAGGCCAGAGATCTAACCCATGTCCACTGCATTTGCAGGTGGATTCTTAACCACTGGACCACCAGGGAAGGCCACTTTGTTTTTTAAAAAATAAGCCTTAGCTGGCTAAGGTATAGACTAAAGTCTGCTAATGAAGTAACTACCATCCAAAACCCTCCAACCCCCACACCTTGCTTCCCTCAAGTGCGTGAGAATTGGCAGTTAGCCCTCCTGCCTGTGGGCTCTCCCCTGCTGCTAAGTCGCTTCAGTCGTGTCCGACTCTGCTCGACCTCATAGACGGCAGCCCACCAGGCTCCCCTGCCCCTGGGATTCTCCAGGCAAGAACACTGGAGTGGGTTGCCATTTCCTTCCCCAATTCATGAAAGTGAAAAGTGAAAGTGAAGTCTCTCAGTCATGTCCCACTCTTCGCGACCCCATGGACTGCAGCCCACCAGGCTCCTCCGTCATGGGATTTTCCAGGCAAGAGTACTGGAGTGGGGTGCCATTGCCTTCTCCGGGCTCTCCCCTTCCAACTGTGAAATCTTCCCTTCCTTGGTTCTGCTTACCAGCCCTACAGACCTACCTTACTAGATAAAAGCGCAGGTCGATAAATGAATCAGTGGGGTACCAAGCCCAGGCTTCCATCATGGCCCACTGGCAGCCTTTGGCCCAAGGTCTTTAGGCCTCACCTGACCCTTTGGCATCCTAGAGGGCACAGTCAAGCCCCTGGCTGAGTTGCAGGCCATCGAGCCCCACCAACCTCTGTAGGGCTGATTCATGTGGCCTGGTTGTGTCTTTGGATTTGGACTTGGAAATTTCACAGGTTGGGGTCAAAGCCCACCCTGCATCCTACCCAGAGCTGCCCAAGAGATAAAAAAGCTGCATCCCTGAGCGTGTGTCTGCTGAGCCGCCATGAGAGAATGTGGAGGAGCCCCTGGAAAACAAAACTCTGTGACTGGAATGAGGCAGCAGAGTAGCCACCGCTGCTGTGGGAATTTTCTCTAAGATCAGCATGCTAGAATGTGCCCGGAGACCACAGGTGGACAAATGGCCAAGATAGAAGTGTGGTAATGTTCATCAGAGAGTCTCTGTGACAGCAAAATCTTGCAAACAACCTAAATGCCCAGGGTTTTAGGTTGGATAAATGCAAGATAATGCATATTTTCACTTGCAGTGAAATACAATGGATGGTCTGCAGCCAGCAAATGAAGGACAGAGCTATATTTACCCATGTGGAAAGATTTCCATGACATATTGTTGAGTAAAAAGAGTTGGTTATGAAACAGCTGATGATTCCATTATCATAAAATATCACACACACACACGGAGCCGTCTGGAAATCTGTTCACCAAACTGTTAACAGTAACTGTCTCCAGTTGGTAGAATTTAAGGGTAATTTTTACTTTACCTTTTTTTTCTTTAAATTTAAATTTTGAATTTTAAAGCATTCTATCTAACTAATTTTCATTTGGGAATGAATAAATAAACAAGCAAACCTAAAACCTTCCATTGTCCCGATCACAGTCCTGATGTTTCACATCCTCTCATCTCTTGCCAAACAGTTCTGAGTCTGCCCCAGTGAGGAGCAGAGCAGGCCAGCAGGAGGACTGGGCTTGGAGCTACTCTGTGCTGGAGGGAAGTGGCTCTTCCATGAGCCATGGAACCTTCAAGAAGACAGTGAACCCTTCAGAGCCTCCATTTCTTCCCTGAGTGTCTGCCTCATGGGCTGGTGGGGAGGCAACAATGGTGAGTCAAGTGCTCATGTGTCTCCTGGAGGGGATGGAGAGGGGATGGAGTAGGTCCCGCCTGCCCAGGCCAGTGCAGGAGCACAAACCCAAGGCCCCATGCACCAGACCCCACGACATGGGTCTGATTCTCCTACTTCTGTAACTGAGTGATCCTGAGCCCACACCTTCCTGCCAGGCTGTGGACAGATGTGGGAGGAAGAAAGAGAAATCTATGAAGCCAAGCTTTTCCTGAGAGAAGTGGACAAAAATCCAAGCTCACTGAGGTCAGAATTAGAACCCATGGGCCTGGGGGAGGGCTAGGGGCCTGACCCCAAGATCAGCCTGGCCACTTCAGGGAAGGTGGGGACACACAAAATCCCCTAAAGACCCCTCCACCCACCACCACCTCGCATATTCACACTCTTGTCTCCAAGGCATTCCCTTTGCTCCTGTCAGCCCCGACCCACTTCCATCACTAGTTCACTTGCGAAGAATCCGAGAGCTGAAGAAATCTCAGTAAATCAACTTGTCCAATCGGTGTCTCGCATGCCCTCACCTCTGAGGAAAACAAGGCCTACAAGGGCAGCACTTTCTGCTGATGGGAATGTGGCTCCAGGCTCACACTCAGAGCCTGGTTCTCAGCTCACAGGACGCAGTGCACAGCAACCAGCACAAACCTATGCACTGCCTTCCAGAAGACTCCCAGCCAGGGTCACCACCTGGGAAAGTTTTAACAATGTGCTACAACTATGTGCCTGAGGTCCTTATTGCCTGCTAGACCACGATCCAGCACCAAGATCCCATTTTGAAGTCTATTCCTAGGCTGTCTCCTGGCATCACTATTCACTGTCACAGGTTGGGTTGAGATGGGTGTGTGTGCAGATTTATTGAGGAGAGCTCTCAGGAACAGTACCTACAAGGGGGTGAGGATTCATGAAATGGGTGGAGAGGAGTTGAAATGCGATGCTGTAGCAAGGGAGATCCCAGCTGATCCCACAAGGAGCTCCAGTGTCCCTTCAGGATCATCCTGCTGTGCAGCCAGAGGGTCAGGCCTTTATATGCCTTCCTCAACCCTCCAGGGGAGGCAGGTTTGAGGAGTTGGGGGAGGGAACATGTGACCTTGAGCAAGGTGACTTTCTTCCGCTGAGGGCAAGTCCTGGCGAGAAGCGCAACTGGGACCCATCAGCCACCAACATTGCCAGCAGCTCGGGACTGAGCGCCTCAGTCTTAAAGGGGCTTGGGGCAGTGGACCACAGC
>NW_011494604.1:5111123-5130600 GCF_000754665.1 Bison bison bison | reverse complement strand
CAGCTTCCACCACAGAGTGGGGAAGAAACTTGCCTGAGATCACACAGCCAGTAAATGATGGAGTTGAATTCAAATCCAGATGGTCAAAGCCCACATACTTTTTTTTATTTTATTGAAGTATAGTTGATTTAAATGTGTTCATGTCTGCTGTGTATGACTCAGTTTTTTATATATATTCTTTTCCATTACATTTTATCACAGACTATTGAATATGGTTCCTTGTGCTATTCAGCAAGATCTTGTTGTTTATCCATCCGGTATATACTAGCGTTCACATCTGCTAATCCTAAGTTTCCAATTCTTCCCTAACCCAACTACCTCCCTTCTAGCAATTACAAGTCTGTTTTCTGTCTGTGAGTCTATTTCATAGATATGTTGATTTGTGTCATATTTTAGATTCCACATATGAGGGATAGCATATGGCATTTGTCTATTTCTGACTGACTTCATTTAGTATGATAATCTCTAGATCTATTCATGTTGCTGCAGATGGCATTATTTCATTCTTCTTGATGGCTGAGTAATATTCCATTGTATTTATATACCACATGTTCTTTATCCATACATTTGTCGGTGGACATTTAGATTGTGTCCATGTCTTGGCTATCGTAAATGGTGCTGCTATGAACATCAGGGTGCATGTATCTTTTTGAATTATAGTTTTGTCTGGGTATATGCCCAGGAGTGAGATAGCTGGATCATATCACAACTCTGGGTTTTCAAAGAACCTCCGTACTGTTTTCCAAAATGGCTGCACCAATTTACATTTCCAGCAACAGTGTAGGAGAGTTCCCTTTTTCTCCACACCCTCTCCAACATTTATTATTTGTAGACTTTTTAATGTTGGCCATTCTGACTGTCAAAGCTATGGTTTTTCCAGTAGTCATGTATGGATGTGAGAGTTGGGCCATAAAGAAGGTTGAGTGCCAAAGAATTGATGCTTTGTACCTGTGGTGCTGGAGAAGACTCTTGAAAGTCCCTTGGACATCAAGGAGATCAAGCCAGTCAACCCTAAAGGAAATCAACCCTGGATATTCATTGGAAGGACTGATGCTTAAGCTGAATCTCCAGTGCTTTGGCCACCTGATGTGAAGAGCTGACCCACTGGAAAAGACCCTGATGCTGGGAAAAATTGAGGGCAAAACGAGAAGGGGGTGCCAGATGATGAGATGCTTGGATGGCATCACTGATTCAATGGACATGAGTTTAAGCAAACTCAGGGAGATAGTGATGGACGTAGAAGCTTGGCTCGCTCTAGTTCATGGGGTCGCAAAGAATCGGACACAACTTAGCAATTGAACAGCAACAGTAGTTCTGACTGGTGTGAGGTGGTACCTCATTGTAGTTTTGATTTACATTTCTCTAAAGCGATGTTGAGCATCTTTTCATGTGCCAGTTGGTCATCTGTGTTTCTTCTTTGGAAAAATGTCTATTTAGATCTTTTGCCCATTTTTCTATTGGGTTATTTGTGTTTTTTGTTAATTAGTTGTATGCACTATTTGTATATTTTGGAAATTAAGCCCTTGTCAGTTGCATCATTTGCAAATATTTTCTCCCAGTCTGTAGTTTGTCTTTTCGTTTCATCTTCCTTTGCTGTACAGAAGATTGTAAGTTTGACTAGGTCCCATTTGTTTCTTTTTGTTTTTATCTCTATTGACTTGGGAGACTGACTTAAGAAAACATTGGTACTCTTTATGTCAGAGAATGTTTTACCTTTGTTCCCTTCTAGGAGTTTCATGGTATCAGGTCTTATGTTTAAGTCTTTAAGCCACTTTGAGTTTATTTTTGTGCCCGGTATGAGAATGTGTTCAAACTTCATTGACTTACATGTGGCTAACACCACTTGCTGAAGAGACTATCTTTTTCCCATTGTATATTCTTGCCTCTTTTGCTGAACATTAATTGCCCAGAGGTGTGTGGGTTTATTCCTGGGCTCTCTATTGTGTTCCAATGACCTATATGTCTGGTTTTGTGCCAATACCAAGCTGTTCCGATTCCTGCAGCTTTGGAGTATTGTCTGAAGTCTATAACCCTCCCACTTTGCTTCGGCAATTCTGGGTCTTTTATGGTTCCATATAAATTTTAGGATTATTTGTTCTAGTTCTGTGAAAAATGTCATAAGTAATTTGATAGGGATCACATTAAACCTGTAGATTGCTTTGGGTAGTATGGCCATTTCAACAATATTAATTCTTCCAGTCCAACAGCATGCAAAGCCCAGATCTTAATCTCAATACTCATGTGAATGTCTAATGATTAAAGAGTGTGCTTACTGTGCTGGGCATTGTACCAGACACTTTCTGTAAGTTATATAGCTTACCTCTCAAAACAACCCTCAAAAGCAGGTGTATGGTATTACAGCCACATTTTACAGATGAAGCACTTGAAGCTTGGTGATGATAAGTAACTGGCCCAAGGTCACTCAGCTAATAAGTCAGGATTTGAGCCCAGAGCCACTGCATGATAAGGCCACACTGATAAACTGAACCCTTGTTCAGTAGCTTGTGGATAATGTGCATCTTCTGAATGTTTTCTGGAGTAAGAGGAGAACATGGTGAACTGTACCTCTGCAAGCTGCCTGCTGGTCTGCAGGCTGCCAGACACTCGAGGATGCTGAGCCCACCTGGGGTCTGCACTGCTCTGTAGGCTCCCTACTCTAAGCCTGGTTGGAGGAGTCCACGTCTCACCTCTTCTCACAGCTCAAGTTCAAGCAGGGCCACTGGCACTGGGCACCGAACAGGCAACCTAGAGTTTGGCTCCATAATCCCCACAGAGCCCTGCCCAGAGGACTCTGGGAAGCTCAGTTCACAGAGCTGTAAATGAGGGCCATCCTCGTTGTTATTCCTGCGTTGCTCCAGGACTGAGAGGCCTGCTGGAGAGAAATGATTGTAACACATACTGCAAACCACAAGTGCTAGCTGTGTTCTGCAGCATCACCAGCCCCAGCAAAAGATTATCTTTGACAGCCAGAAACCCCACATTCCTTGGACATAGTGTGTTTCCACCTTGGGGGTGGGGTGTGGCCCTCTCTACCCATGAGAGGCTGTCCTGGGAACCCAGATCCCTGTGCCCCAAAGCCTGGCAGCTGTACAGGGAAGGCTGACAGGGAGGAACAGACCAGAAGTCTGCTTGCCATGTTCTCCCAGGCTCTTCTCTCCCCTCCTCAATTAACAGTTTGTGTTTGGGAAAGATCTATCCCCAGACCCAGTTATTCAAGGGTAGAGACCAAGCCTGCCCTCTGTCTACTGCAGTCCCAAGGCCAAGCTCAATCTGGAACATAGCCACAGCCTAATAAGGTGTTAGCTAAAAGAATGAATGAATGGGCAAGAGAGATAAAATGCTAGTTTTGCATTCTGGAAGTGGACCTTTCCTGGAGGAGTCTCTGGCAACTCCCAGACTATGGAGCTGACAAAGAAAGGATTACTGCTGGCATTAGGGTTGGCCAGTGTCTATTCCTAGGCATGAGGCTGGCTCCTTTCCCAGATGTGTATATAGTTTGCTGAGCAGCTTAAACAACAAAAATGTATTGTCTCAGTTTTGGAGGCTAGAAGTCCAAGGTCAAGATGTCAGTAGATTGATTCCTTGTCTTGTAGATTGCCCCAATCTTGACCTGTATCTTCACATGTATGCTTGTGTCTCTATATCCAAATCTCCCCTTTTTACAAGGATATCAGTCATATTGGATTAAGACCCATCTTCATGACCTCCTCTTAACTAATTCCATCTACAACAACCCTATGTTCAAATAAGGTCATGCCAGAGGGACAGACAGGCTGAGGGGCCACTTGCCCCAGCCGCTAAGCTCAGGGGATGGTTTGAATAAATTATTTCTTTCAGTAAGAGATAGCCTTTCTGTGTCAGTGAGTGTGCATGCACGCACACATACATGATGGATATGTGTACCTGTGTGTAAGCAAATACACCCATTTCCAGGCCTTTCCTCTGGAGAGGATGACAGGAAATATCCTCATCCAGAGGCATTCTGAAGTACTGGGGGTTAGGACTTCAGCATGTGAATTTGGGAGGAGACCATCCTACGCATGACAGTTTGCTCCTATTTTGTTGGTCAGGGTTGGGCAGAGAATGCCCCATGCTCTCTCTGCCCCACTCCCACCAGTGCCGAACAATCGAGGTGGACAATGTTTGGGTGAGATGTCCCCCCAGATCAGGCCATCTGGGCAGCACTCCCTGAGCCCCAAGATGTGCTCTGACTCTCTGCTTACCTTCCCTCACGAAGGGGCAGAGGCACGGATCCAGACAGTGTGATGCACAGATAGACGGGGCGTGGCTCAGAGCTTGGGTGCAGCTGGGAGGAAGGTGGCTTTCCCAAGGCCCGTTGCTCCGGAGTGCGCTCATACCCCATCCCGGCTCCCCAACCCTCCTTCCTTTCTCCCCTCCACTTTCTTTCCCCCTCTCAGTTCCCTCTGCCCTAGGGTTCCTAGACTGGCTTCACTCATCATGGACTGCAACTGAAGTGGCAGTGTGGCGTCTTTCAAGGATGCTGCATTTTGTCCATTCAGTCCCCAACATTCATCGTTACCTCATCTCTCCCTCCTGACATCCCTTCTGGGGAGCTATTAGTATCACTCCCATTCTATAGGAGAGGCAAGTGAGGCCATGAGAATGGAGGAACTCGCTGGGATTTGAACCCAGGCACAGCCACCGCCAGGGCATGGTGGTGGCAAGCTGGCGTGCCTGCCGCAGCCTCCAGAACACCCCAGCCAAAGTCCAGGTGCAATTGCCCTTATCTCCAGCACTCAGATCTCCATAATCATCTCAGAGCCCTGTTCAGGCGGGCCCCGACCCAGGGCAGGAAGCCTGGGTCAGCATTTGTGGGTGCATGGGATCCTCACTGATAACAGAAGTGCTGGCCCTGCTCAGGTTAGAGATGTGAGCTTATTTTGAAAGGACAGAATTTCACAGCAAATCTTGTCAGCCACTGGCTGCTGAGCTGAGCCTCAGGGCAGGAAGTCCCTCCTTTTGAGGGGCTGCTAAGGGCTGAGAGAGTTTCTGCCTGCAGATCTGTGCCATCAGTGTTCCGGATGAAGAGTCTCTGGTCCCACAGCAGAGAGTCGGTGTGACTAGGAAGGAGGGCCATGCAGGCTGACAGGGGCCACCGGGCCCAGCTACTAAGCTTGGGGGATGGTTTGATTAATGTATTTCTTTCAGTAAGAGACAGCCCCCTGCATCAGTGCATGTGCACACACCCACCAATACATGATACATGCGTGTACACACGTGTAAGCTTGCACACCCACTTCCAGACTTTTCCTCTTGTGAAAGGACAGAGTGCTGATTCCTACCAGGAAAGGATGACAGGAGATGTCCTCACCCAGAGGTGTCTTAGGACTCCAATTTTTGAAGCCCTTCCTCTTTTCTTCCCATTTCCATCTCCACCAAAGGCTAAAGAACTTTTAAAGAGTTAGGCCTCCTACCTCCCCCAACCTTAGGTCGGGTCCTAAGAAGGACCTACTGGGGGTGGGGTGGAGGTTGCTTCAGTTGAAATGCATCTGCTTTGCAGAATCTCTTCTTAGGTAATTTCACATTTTTTATTGTGAAAAATACACATAACATAAAAATTTACCATTTTAATCATTTTTAAGCGTACAGTTCTGTGGCAATAAGCACCTGCATGCTGTTCTGCAACCATCACCACCATCCACCTCCAGAACTTTTTCCTTTTCCCCAACTGAAACTCTATATGTGAAACACTAACCGCCCCCACCACCCATTCCTCCACAGCCCCTGCCCCCAGCCCCTGGCAACAATCCTTCTACTTACTGTCTCTGTGAGTTTGACTTCTCTGAGTATCTCATATAAGAGGAATCATCTGTCCTTTTGTGCCTGGCTTATTTCATAATTCACATAGCATATCTTCAAGGTTCATCCACGTCGTGTGTGTCAGAATTTCATTCCTTTTTAAGGTTAAATAAATATTCCACATTTATTTATTTATTCCAATAACCTCTCTACCACATTTTGTTTATATATTCATCTGTCTATGGACATGGGTTGCTTCCACCTTTTTAATGCTGCTGTGTATATGAGTGTGCAAGTAACATTTCGAGTCCCTGCTTTTGATTCTTTTGTATATATACCCAGAAATGGAATTGCTGGATCACATGGTAACTTCATCTTTAATTTTTTAAGGAACTGCCATGCTGTTTTCAACAGAGGTGGCACTATTTTACATTCCTTTCTAACAATGCACAAAGGTTCCAATTATTCCATATCCTTTTCAACACTTGCTTTATTTTTCTTTTTTGTAATAGCCATCCTAATGGGTGTGAAGAGGTATCTAACTGTGCCTTTGGTCTGCATTTCCCTAATGGCTAATGATCTTGAGCATCTTTTATGTGCTTATTGGCTGTTACATTAGGTTGGTGCAAAAGTAATTATGGTTTTGGACTCCGAATTTTAAATCATTTTAACTAGACTCAAACACATATTTATTAATCAAAATAGAAACCATTACAATCAATGCATTTTTGTCAATGAGAAATAAATTTGTTTATCCCTGTAGCATAAAAATTCACATTTAGGGATTTGGCAAACTCTTAGAAAGCATTTTCTGCCTCCTGCTGGCTGTGAACGCATTATTCCTTGCAGGAAGTTGTCGAGATGCTTAAAGAAGTGGTAGTTGGTTGCCAAAAGGTCAGGTGAACATGGAGGATGAAGCAAAACTTCATAGCCCAATTCGCTCAGCTTTAGAAGTACTGGTTGTGCGCCATGCAGTCAGGCGTCATAGTGGAGAAGAGTTGGGCCCTTTCTGGTGAACAACATCACCTGCGGTGCTGCAGTTTTCAGTGCGTCTCATTGATTTGCTGAGCATACTCTTCAGATGGAATGGTTTTACTGGGATTCAGAAAACTATAGTGGCTCAGACCAGCAGCAGATCACCAAACAGTGACCATGACCCTGTTTTTGGTGCAAGTTGGCTTTGGGAAGTGCTTTGGAACTTCTTCTTGGTCCAGCCACTGAGCTGGTCATCACTGGTTTTGTATAAAATCCACTTTTCATTGCATATCACAATCCAATTGAGAAATATCTTGTTGTTGCATAAATTAAGAGACAACACTTTAAAACATAGTTTGTTTGTTTTTTTTTTTGCAGTTAGCTCATGAGGCATCCACTTATCGAGCTTTTTCACCTTTCCAGTTTGTTTCAAATGCCAAACGACTATAGAATGGTAGCCATTGAGTTCTTGGGCAACTTCTTGTGTAGTTGTAAGAGGATCAGATCCTCTCACTTGGTCATCATCAGCCTCCAATGGCCAGTCACTCTTTCCCCCACCTTCAAGGCTCTAGCCTCCCTTGAAAAACTTCTTGAATCACCACTGCACTGTACATTTGTTAGCAGTTTCTGGGCCAAATGCATTGTTGATGTTGTGAGTTGTCTCTGCTGCTTTATGACCCATTTTGAACTCAAGAATATTGCTCAAATTTGCTTTTTGTCTAATATCATTTTCATAGTCTAAAATACATATAAAATAAGCAGAAAACTTAAATTAAGAAATGTTCATTAAAATTAAATATAATCACATTTATTTAAGAATGTATTCCAATATCAAATGGCAAAGTTGAACAATGCAAAATCAAAATTACATTTGCACCAATCTCAAGGCTATGGTTTTTCCTGTGGTCATGTATGGATGTGAGAGTTGGACTGTGAAGAAGGCTGAGCGCCAAATTGATGCTTTTGAACTGTGGTGTTGGAGAAGACTCTTGAGAGTCCCTTGGACTACAAGGAGATCCAACCAGTCCATTCTGAAGGAGATCAGCCCTGCAATTTCTTTGGAAGGAATTATGCTAAAGCTGAAACTCCAGTACTTTGGCCACCTCATGCGAAGGGTTGACTCATTGGAAAAGACTCTGATGCTGGGAGGGATTGGGGGCAGGAGGAGAAGGGGACGACAGAGGATGAGATGGCTGGATGGCATCACTGGCTCGATGGACGTGAGTCTGAGTGAACTCCAGGAGTTGGTGGTGGACAGGGAGGCCTGGTGTGCTGCGATTCATGGGGCCGCAAAGAGTCAGACACGACTGAGTGACTGAACTGAACTGAACTGAATGTGTTATTGTGTATCTTCTTTGGAGAAATGTCATTCGAGTCCTTGGACAACTTAAAGATTTTTTTAAAAACTCCTATTCTGGATGTTCTGAAGGTCATTGGGATATTTTTTCTGAGGTTGCTTGCAGCCCATCCTGGGGCTCCCCACCCAGATATTCCTATGGGAATAGGAGGTGAAGGGGGAGAGGGAGCCACAAAGAGAAATCTCAGCCAGCTTGGACCCTGGCCTGGAGAACTTTGCTCTCAGGAGTTCAAACCTTGAGAAATCCAGAAGCTTTGGTTGAGCTAGAGCCAGTTTCTGGGTGGCTCAGCTCAGAATGCATGCATCTCCCAAGACAGGAGCTTTGCCTGGGCTGGGAGGGCAGCTGATCCAGTGCCTGGTGCTGGGAATGGGGAGTGCCCACCTCCAAAGTTGCCTTTGGGCTCCAGTCACTTGAGATTTTCTGGAAAGAATTTGCTATCCTCAGGCCCCATGACTGCTAGGGTCACTTAGCACATCCTCAGACCTTTCTGCTGGTAGGAAAGATTACCATCAGGTTTGTGTCCAGAAGGTGGTGAGTTTATCATCTGCCTCAGCTCAGGGTTTATCATCATTACCAACCCACAAGACCCATCTCCTGTTTTATTAATTTATTATCCCCCTTTTATCCTTGGACCCAATTCCTGTTCCCATTCCTCCCTGATCCGATCATGGGCATTCATTCTACTGTGTTTGGATGTGCCTTCTTGCATTTATGTAAAGCATATGGGTCTTCATGGGTATGTGTCTTGAATACATCATCATGTGCTAAGAAATGTCAATCTCCTTCTCACCTTATCTTTCACTTAATGCGATGTTTTACAAACCAGTCCAGATCCCATGATGTATTTCTAATTCACAGAGGCTCTCACCATTGGGAAATGGCCAGCCAGGTGCCTCCATCTCTGGATATACCTTCACTCTTGAGATTTTTAACTGAGTGATTCAAATCATCTGTATCTTTGGGTTTTTTGTTTGTTTTTCTTTTCTTTTTTTCCCCTAAGCTATCTCTTTCTGAGGCAAAGATTTCAGTTAAAATCTTCAGCTGAAATTGTTAAACTGTTTTTTTCCTGCAGTTCTATCTGTGGCTGCTTTATATATTTTAAGACTTCTGTTGGATGCTTTGGTTTGTGGCCATTTTACCATATGTTATATCATTCTTTGACAATATGATGCTTTTTCTCTTGAATTATATTTTGTTATTAATCTTGCTCTTCTGGCATCCTTTGGTTCATATTCACCTGATACACCTTTTTCTGTTTCTTTTTTATTTTTCTCTATCATTTTAATAAACCCCCTAGTGGCTCAGATGGTAAAGAATCTGCCTGCAATGAGGGAGACCTGAGTTCAGTCCCTGGGTTGGGAAGGTCCCCTGGAGAAGGAAATGACAACCCACTCCAGTATTCTTGCCTGGAAAATCTCATGGACAGAGGAGCCGGGAGGGCTACAGTCCACGGGGTCACAAAGAGTCAGACATGACTAAGCAACTACTGCTGATTGATTATAGTCAAGATATCAACACTAGGAGTTTCTGTCAAGATATATACTGCCTTTATATAATTATCATTAGTGATAGTTTATTTACAATTATTATTAATACTATTTATTAATACTATTTATTGTATGAGGACTTATTTCTACCTTATTTTATACATTCTATTTACTATATATTATTGCTTTTTCCTTTCCTGCCTTCAAAAGAAAGTATTTTTTATAACCATGTAAAATACACATCTGTGAATGATTGAATAAATAAGTGGGAGGAGAAGGACAAATCTTCCTTACAGAAGAATTTCAAATGGTAAACAGAAGGAATGAGTGAAATAGAAAATCACCATTAGAGTACTACAGAAGCGTATTTACACGGACTCAAAGTATTTCCTCTGAAATATTGTTGATTACTACACTAGCTTTGACCATTTTCTTTGATACTCTTCCCTCAGGGAAAAGGAGTTTAATTCCATTTCCCTTGAGATAGGCTGGACTGAGTGACTGGCTTCTCATCAATAGAATCTGAAAAAGGAAAAATAGCAGGTTTACAGTGGAGAAGCCTGACAGACACCACCTTGACCACGTGAACAAGACCAATATGATCAATATTAAATCACACTGATATCACTCCCACATGATTTTATGAGGAGAGCACTTCACCTCTCTAGTATTATTCTCCCAAATCCATAACCCCACACTAGTCATGAGAGAATATCAGACAAATCCAAGTTGAGAGATATTCTATAAATTTCCTGACCACCATTCACCAAAAGTTAAGGTCATGAAAAATGAGAGACAGATACAATGGTAGACTGCAAGATTTGAAGGAGTGATGGTAACTAAGGGCATCACCGCATCCTGATGGGATCCTAGAACAGAAAGGGCATCAGTGGAATGTTAACTTCTTAATTTTAGTAAATATGTCATGGTTATATAAGATGTTAACACGAAGGGAAGTTGTGCTACATGGACTGTCTTCATAATTCTTCTGCAATCTAAAATTCTTAAATTGAAGTTTGAAAGATACAGCTGTATATAAAAGCTTAGAGAAATAAGGCAATCACAGAGATGAAAATAAAGCAACAAGAGAATGCCAGGAATAAACAGATTTAATATTTTGAAACAAAAAATGTAATTCTTAAAATATCAACTGGGCAGAGATAAAAGAGAATTGGGACTTAATAAACGACTACAGATACAGTGGTGAGAGATAAGTAGAGGGAAAACATAAAGAAGCACTAATTAGGTATGAAGGTTAGAGTAAAAAGCTCTAATATAAGCATATGTATATAATTAGATCCTTAAAAATGGAGAGCAAAGAGAATGAAAGAAAGTATTTAAAGGGATAATGGCTTTTATTAAAGTTTGCAAAAATGTGTACTTAGTTGAATAAGCTGAATATAAAGATAAATCCATATCTAGACACAGCTTAGTAAAACTGAAGAGATAAAAGACAAATGTAAGATCTTCAAGACAGCCAGAGAGAAAGGTGAGGTCACTCTAAAGATTCCATGATTTAAAGGACAGTGGACTCCTCAACAGCAACATAGCAGTCAGAATACAGTGAATAAATCTTGCCAATGTTGATAGAAAATAACTATCAACCTAGAATTGAGACTTTACCATCAACAAACCTGCACTATAGAGGGGAAAATGATCTCACAAGAGCAGTCTAAGATTTAAAATAAAAGAGGGAATGCCAAGTAGGTAAATGGAAATAACATGATATAAACCAAACAACCATTGTCTTTAAAAATTATGGATATTATAAAATTCAGAGGTTGTGCCAATTTATATAGCCACCAGCAACGTACGAAAATATTCATGCATCTCTCTGATAACCTACTACCAGACTTTATGACTGTTACTGAACAAATAGGTAAAGATGGTATCTCAGTTCAGTTGCTCAGTCGTGTCTGACTCTTTGCGTCCCCATGAATTGCAGCACGCCAGGCCTCCCTGTCTATCACCAACTTCCAGAGTTCACCCAAACTCACATCCATTGAGTCGGTGATGCCATCCAGCCACCTCATCCTCTGTTGTCCCCTTCTCCTCCTGCCCCCAATCCCTCCCAGCATCAGGGTCTTTTCAAATGAGTCAGCTCTTCACATCAGGTGACCAAAGTGTTGGAGTTTCAGCTTTAGCATCATTCCTTCCAATGAGCACTCAGGACTGATCTCCTTTAGGATGAACTGGTTGGATCTCCTTGCAGTCCAAGGGACTCCCAAGAGTCTTCTCCAACACCACAGTTCAAAAGCATCAGTTCTTCGGCGCTCAGCTTTCTTCACAGCCATGAAATTAAAAGATGCTTACTCCTTGGAAGGAAAGTTATGACCAACCTAGATAGCATATTGAAAAGCACAGACATTACTTTGCCAACAAAGGTCCATCTAGTCAAGGCTATGGTTTTTCCAGTGATCATGTATGGATGTGAAAGTTGGACTGTGAAGAAAGATGGTATCTCAGTGAGTTTTAATTTGCATTTCTTTTAGTATGAATCTGTTGATGTGGCATAGTTATTCTTTCCTAATTTTTTGACTTTGTCTGTGTTTATGGTATCTTTTGCCACAGAGAACTGTTTAAATTTTATGTAGTACAATTTTCTCCTTGTCTTTTAAGGCTCCTTGCATGTTGTGCCATTCTTAAAAGTGCTTTCTCATCTGCAAAGTTATTTAACTCTTTCATTGCTTCCTCATTATTCATGCTTTCTTTTTTTAATATTTATCTTTGTTTTTTTAGTATTTGTTTACTGAGTCAGAGGGAGAAGTCAATGGCACCCCACTCCAGTACTGTTGCCCGGAAAATCCCATGGATGGAGGAGCCTGGTGGGCTGCAGTCCATGGGGTCGCTAAGAGTCAGACACGACTGAGCGACTTCACTTTCACTTTTATTTTCATGCATTGGAGAAGGAAATGGCGGCCCACTCCAGTGTTCTTGCCTGGAGAATCCCATGGACAGAGAAGCCTGGTGGGCTGCAGTCCATGGGGTCGCACACAGTCGGACACGACTGAAGCGACTTGGCAGGAGCAGGAGCAGGAGTCAGAATCTTTCATTGCCTGTAGGATCTTTCATTGTGGTGCGCAGGTTCAGTTCCCCACAGTGTGTGGATCTTAGTTCCCCCACCAGGGATTGAACCCATGTCCCCTGCATTGCAAAGTGGATTCTTTATTTAGTTTCATTTTTTTTTAGCATTTACACATTTGGTCGCTCTTAGAATTACCTTACTGTGAAGTGTGCGGTATTGACAAACTTTTTTTCCCAGACAACCTACCCTGTTTGCCTAGCAGTTTTATATTGAATAGCTTTCCTGTACTGATTTGGAATTTTGACTTTATCATATCGTAAATTCCTTTGTATTTGAAGCTATTCCTGTACTTTCTGTTTGTTCCACTGATCTCTCTCTCTTCTGTGCCTGTACCACACAACTTTAATTATAAAGGTGTGATGAGATAAGACACTTTAATTGCCGATAAGTCTGGCTCCCTCTTGTTTGTCCTGGATATTCCTATTTGCTTTAAAAAATTCTTGGATTTTTTTTTTTTGAGGTAGCATTGATTTATAATATTTAACCTGTTGGTATTTTTATTGAAGTTTTATTAAATTTATAAACCTAGAGTAAATGGAGTTTCTAAAAATGTGGTAGTTTTTCTGTTTGTTTAAATCTTTAGTATTCCTTAGTAGAATTTTAATGTTTTATTGATAAATATATTGTATAAATCTCATTATGTTTATTCTTAATTGTTTCATTTTTTGTTTTGCTATTACAAATAGATTTTCTTTTTAAAATTTTTATTGAAGTATGGTTGATTTACAATGTTGTGTTAATTTCTGCCTTTCAGCAAAGTGATTCAGTTGTACATATGTATATTCCTTTTTATATCTTTTTCCATTATGGTTTATCACAGGATATTGAATATAGGTCCCTGTGCTACACAGTAGGGCCTTGTTGTTTATCCATTCTCCATATAATAATTTGCATCTGCTAACCCCAAACTCCCAATGCATCCCCCCACTTGGCAACTACTAGTCTGTTCTTTTTGTCTGTAAGTCTATTTGTTCCGTAGATGGGTTCATTGGTGTCATGATTCAGATTCGCCTTATAAGTGATAGCACATTGTCTTTCTCTTTGTGACTTACTTCACTTAGTAGGATAATCTCTAGGTTCATCCATGTTGCACCAAATGGCATTATTTCATTCTTTTTTATGGCTGAGTAGCATTCATGTATATATGTACAACATCTTCCTTGTCCATCCATCAGCTGACAGACATTCAGGCTGCCTCCAGGTCTTCACTTTGTGAACACAGGGGTGTGCGTATCTTTTTGAATTACAGCCTTGTTCAAATATATGCCCAGGAGTGGAATTGCTTGATCATACAGCAACTCTATTTTTAGTTTTTTGAGGAAACTCTATAATGATTTCCATAGTTGCTGCACCAACTTACATTCCCACCAGTGGGGTAGGAGGGTTCCCTTTTCACCACACCCTCTCTAGAATATATTTGTAGATTTTTAAATGATGGACATTTTGACTGGTGTGAGGTGATACTTCATTTTAGCTTTGATTTTCATTTCCCTAATAATTAGCGATGTTGAACATCTTTTCATGTGCCTGTAGGCCATCTGTTTGTCATCTTCGGAGAAATGTCTGTTAAGTTTCAATCAGGTTGTTTGGGTTTTTTATTGTCCATATATCAAAAACAGCTGTTTGTATATTTTGGAAATTAAGCTCTTATCAGTCACATAATTTGCAAATATTTTCTCCCATTCTGTAGACTGTCCATTTTATTTTGTTTATGGTTTCCTTTGTTGTGAAAAAGATTGATTGGGTCCCATTTATTTTTG
Organism: Bison bison bison; assembly: GCF_000754665.1. NCBI lineage: Eukaryota > Metazoa > Chordata > Mammalia > Artiodactyla > Bovidae > Bison > Bison bison. The sequence goes on along the minus strand of NW_011494604.1, from coordinate 5,116,175 downwards.
CTTTCATTTCTATTGCCTTGGGAGACTGACCTAAGAAAACATTGGTACAGTTATGTAAGGAAATGTTTTGCCTATGTTCCCTTCTGGGAGTTTTATGATGTCATAAAACTTATGTTTAAGTCTTTAGGTCATTTTGAGTTTGTGTCTGATGTGAGGGTGTGTTCTAACTTCATTGATTTACATGTTGCTGTCCAATTTTGCCAACACCACCTGCTGAAGAGACTGTCTTTTCCCCATTGTATATTCTTGCCTCCTTTATTGAAGAATAGTTGATCCTGGGTATTGGAGTTATTTCTGGGGTCTCTATTCTATTCCATTGATGGATATGTCCATGGATTCCATTAATCCGTGTGCCAGTACCATGCTGTTTTGATTATTGCTGCTTTGTAGTATTGTCTGAAGTTTAGGAGGGTTATGTCTCCTGCTTTGTTCTTTTTCCTAAGGATTGCTTTGGCAATTATGGGTCTGTTATGGTTTAATATAAATTTTAGGGTTATTTGTTTTAGAATTTTAGGGTTATTTGTTTTAGAATCCCATGGAGGGAGGAGCCTGGTAGGCTACAGTCCATGGGGTCACAAAGAGTTGGACACGACTGAGCGACTTCACTTTCACTTTCTTTCACTTTGGGTAACATGGCCTTTTAACAATACTGATTCATCCAATCCAAGAGCATGGGTTATCTTTCTATTTCTTTGAATCGTCTTCAGTTTCCATTATTAATGTTTTATGCATGTGTACTCAGTCACTTCAGTCATGTCTGACTCTTTATGACCCTGAGGACTGTAACTCACCAGGTTCCTCAGTCCTTGGGATTCTCCAGGCAAGAATCCTAAAGTTGGTTGCCATGGCTTCCTCCAGGGGATCTTCCAAGCCAGGGATCAAACCCACATCTCCTATGGCTCCTGCATTGCAAGTGGATTCTTGACCTGCTGGGCCACTGGGGAAGCCCCTATAAATGTTTTATCATTCTCAACATAATAGTCTTTCACCTCATGGTGAGGTTTATTCCTAAATGTTTTATGTTTTTGCTGCAATTTCAAAAGAGTTTGTTTGTTTCAAGTTCCTTTCTGATATTTCACTGTTAATGTAAAGAAATACAACCAATTTCTATATGTGAATCTTGAATTCCCCTACTTTGTTGAATTTGTTTATCAGTTCCATCAGGTTGGTACAAACTAACTGCAGATTTTAAATCACTATAACTAGGTTCCAACATATCTTTATCAATTAAAAGAGGAACCATTACAATCAACACACTTTTGCCAATGAGAAATAAGTTTGTTTATTCCTGTAATGTAAAAATCTGTGCTTCAGGATTCAACAAACTGTTGGAAAGCATTTTCTGCCCCTGTTGGTTTTGGAAGCATTTTCCCTGCAAAAAGTTGTTGAGATGCTTGAAGACATGGTAGTCAGTTGGTGAGAGGTCAGGAGAATATGGCAGATGAAGCAAAACTTCATAGCCCAATCTTTCAACCTTTGACGTGTCGGTTGTGCGATGCAGTTGGGCATTGTTGTGGGGAAGAACTGGACCCTTTTTGTTGACCCTTTTTGACGCTGGCTGCAGGTGTTTCAGTTTTTGGTTCATCTCATCGATTGGCTGAGCATTCTTCTCAGATGTAACGGTTTTGCCGGGATTCAGAAAGCTGTATTGGATCAGACTAGTAGCAGACCACCAGTGACAATGACCCTTTTTTTGGTGCAAGTTTGGTTTGGGGAAGTGCTTTGAAGTTTCTTCTCAGTCCAACCACTGAGCTAGTCATTACTGGTTGTCATACAAAATCCACATTTTGTCACACATCACAGTCCAATCGAGAAATGCTTTGTGTAGAATAAGAGAAGACATTTCAAACCGATTATTTTTTTTTTATTTGCGGTCAGCTCATGAGGCACCCACTTATCAAGTTTTTCACCTTTCCAATTTGCTTCAAACGCTAAATGATCATAGAATGGTTGACATTCAGTTCTTTGCAACTTCTCATTTAGTTGTAAGAGGATTAGCTTCAATGGTTGCTGTCGCTTGGTCCTTGTCGACTTCCTATGGCTGGCCTCTATGCTCCTCGTATTCAAGGCTCTCCTCCCCTTTGCAAAACTTCTTGAACCACCACTGCACTGTACATTCATTAGCAATGCAGGCCAAATGCATTGTTGATATTGTGAGTTTTCTCCACCACTTTACAACTCATTTTGAACTCGAATTAAGAAATCACTCAAATTTGCTTTTTGTCTAACATCATTTCTATAGTCTAAAATAAATATAAAATAAACAGCAAATAATAAGTTTTTAGAAAAAGCATAAAGCAAAAAACGTGCATTAAAATGGTGTATAACATAACCACATTTATTAGGAATGTATTCCAGTATCAAACGGCAGAGTTCAACGATGCAAAACTGCAATTACTTTTACACCAACCTAATAGTTTTTGTGTGGAGTGCTTACATTTTCATAGTATCATGTCATCTGCACATAATGATAATTTTAACTCTTCCTTTTCAATTTGGGTATCTTTTATTCCTTTTTTGTGTCCAATTTCTGTGGCTAGGACTTCCAATACTGTGTTGAATAGAAGTGGTAACAGTGAGTATCCTTGTCTTTTTCCTGGTTTTAGCAGTAAGGCTTTCAGTTTTTCACCATTGAGTATTATACTGGGCTGTGGGTTTATAATAAATAACTTTTATTAGGTTGAGATATGTTCCTTCTACACCCACTTTGGTAAGAGAGTTTATCATGAATGGATGTTGAATTTTATCAAATGACTTTTCCATATCTGTTGAAATGATGGTGTGGTTTTTGTCTTTGTCGATCTGGTATATCACACTGACTGATTTGCATTCGTTGAACCATCTTTACGACCCTGGGATAGATCCAACTTAGTCATGGTGTATTTGCTCAGCTAGTAAAAAATCCACCTGCAATGCAGGAGATCCCAGTTTGATTCCTGGGTCTGGAAGATCCCCTGAAGAAGGGATAGGCTACCCAGTCCAGTATTCTTGGGCTTCCCTGGTAGTTCAGACAGTAAAGAACCCACCTGCTTCAACTCCTGGGTTGGGAAGGTCCCCTGGGAGAGGGCATGGCAACCCACTCCAGTGTTCTTGCCTGGAGAATCCCCCATGGACAGAGGAGCCTGGCAGGCTATAGTGCATGGGGTCAGACACAACTGAGTGACTAAGCATAGCACAGTGTGATCTTTTTTATGTGTTCTCTTATGGTTTATCAATGTTTTGTTGAGAATTTCTGCATCTGTATCAGAATATCATCAGAGACTTTGCCCTGTAATTTTCTTTTTTGGCCATGTCTCTGTTGGGTTTTGGTATCAGGGTGATGGTGGCTTCATAGAATGTCTTTGGGTGTGTTCCCTCCTCTTCAATCTTTTGAAAGAGTTCAAGAAGGATTGGTATACATTCTTCTTTGTATGTTTGGTGGAATTCTCCTATGAAGCCATCTGGTCTTGAACTTTTGGTTGTAGCGAGCTTTTTAATTACAGATTCTTAAATAGATTTGTTACTTCCATTAGTTTTTCTAACTAGTTGTTGTTTGTAAATGTGAAAGCTAGTTTCTAAATATTAATTTTAAACCAGATATCTTACTGAATTATTTTGCTCTTTATAATATTTCCTCTTTAATTAGCATTTTTAAAGCAGTTTTAGGTTCACAGCAAAATTGAATGGAAAAACCTGAGGGTCCCCACATAGCCCTGCCCTTCCCCCAACCCATATACAATTTCCCTCACCATCAATATCCTACATCAGAGTGGTACATTTATTACAACTGATGAACCAACACTGACATATTACCAACCGAAATCCATAGTTTATATTAGAGTTCATTCTTTCTATTGCACATTCTATGCAATGTGCAAATTCTATGGGTTTAAACAAATGCATAATGACATGTATCTATCATTATAGTGTCATACAGAAGAGTTTCCCTACCCTAAAAATTCTATACTCCATTTATTCATTCCTTCTACCCCTTGGGCCCCTGGCAAACACTAATCCTTTTACTACTTCTACAGTTCTGCCTTTTCTAGAATATTATACAGTTGGAATCAGTGTACGGTTGGCTACAGTATGTAGCCTTTTTAGATTGACTTCTTTCACTTAGCAATATGTACTTAAGCTTCCTCCATGTCTTTTCATGGTTTGATAGCTCATTTATTTTAGCACTGAATAATAGTTCATTGTCTGCCTGTTCAGTTCAGTTCAGTCGCTCAGTCGTGTCTGACTCTTTGTGACCCCATGAATCGCAGCACGCCAGGCCTCCCTGTCCATCATCAACTCCCGGAATTCACTGAGACTCACGTCCATCGAGTCAGTGATGCCATCCAGCCATCTGATCCTCTGTCGTCCCCTTTTCCTCCTGCCCCCAATCCCTCCCAGCATCAGAGTCCTTTCCAATGAGTCAACTCCTCGCATGAGGTGGCCAAAGTACTGGAGTTTCAGCCTCAGCATCAGTCCTTCCAATGAACACCCAGGACTGATCTCCTTTAGAATGGACCGGTTGGATCCCCTTGCAGTCGAAGGGACTCTCAAGAGTCTTCTCCAACACCACAGTTCAAAAGCATCAATTCTTCGGCGCTCAGCTTTTGTCACAGTCCAACTCTCACATCCATACATGACCACTGGAAAAACCATAGCCTTGACTAGATGGACCTTTGTTGGCAAAGTAATGTCTCTGCTTTTCAGTATGCTGTCTAGGTTGGTCATAACTTTCCTTCCAAGGAGTAAGTGTCTTTTAATTTCATGGCTGCAGTCCCCATCTGCAGTGATTTTGGAGCCCAAGAAAATAAAGTCTGACACTGTTTCCACTGTTGCCCCATCTATTTACCATGAAGCGATGGGACCAGATGCCATGATCTTCATTTTCTGAATGTTGAGCTTTAAGCCAACTTTTTCACTCTCTCTTTCATCAAGAGGCTTTTGAGTTCCTCTTCACTTTCTGCCATAAGGGTGGTGTCATCTGCATATCTGAGGTTATTGATATTTCTCCCGGCAATCTTGATTCCAGCTTGTGTTTCTTCCAGCCCAGCGTTTCTCATGATGTACTCTGCATAG